>NC_133160.1:159712821-160020129 GCF_040802235.1 Manis javanica
TACACAAAATATGATGGTAAACCTTGGTAAAACTCCATAGACCATATTAAAATTTCTTCAATTGGCCCAATAATATTCTTTATTGCTATTTATACCAGGAATCATTACAGAATCTTTCACTTTTTTAAATTAATTTCAATTTAGTTGCCGTTTCTTTTTCGTCTCCTCTAACATTTTTCTTAATGTTAGCAGTTTCTAAGAATACAAGACCAGGCATTTTGAATAATTCCCTTCAATTCAGGCTTAGGTTCACGTACACATTTGGAGAGGAATAAGGAATAAAAGAAGTAATATGTCCTTCTCAGTGTACCCATCACATGACATTGTTTTTTCCCAATATTAGAGATTTTAAAAGTTTTCATCATGAAGTTTCTGTTTTTTTTCTTTGTATGTAATAGGTAATTTATGGGGAAATATCAGATGGTATGTAATATATTCTAACTCATCAAAAATTTATCTACTAGTTTTGGCATCGAGTAATAATTTCCTTACTTATCATTCCTTCTATGTTTTTTTTTGTGATATTTAGTGGCAAGAAAGAGCTTTGCTTCTCCACATTGACTGATTGATAAATAGACTTGAGAATTTTTATTTTATTCAATGGACTATATAATACATTGTTGCCATTATCTACCTTGGTTCTCAGATTTTCCCAGTTGTGGGTAGTATATGCTCTCACCAAGTATCTCCCAAAGAACAAAGAACATCCTTTTGATGTGTTCTATCATTCTTAAAGTACTATCTTAATTTCTTATCATGTGTCCCAGATACCCTGCCCCCATCACGGATTTAGCTTTTTCTCCAAAGATCCATAGTTGCTGTTAGTAAAGTGCGGGATTTGGAAACTAAGATATGAGCACTAAGTTTGCACATTCTTAATGAATTGCCAGTGTTTCTAGCCCCTCCCAACATATGGAGCTGGGAAAGGCACACACACACACACACACACACACACACACACACACACGTGTAAGCATATGTGTATATATGTTTATATAGACACATATATAAATCTATTTGCCTATTTACCTCTCCCTGAATATATTTGTATGTATGCAGAAATGCATTTGCCTGATTCTATCTCTGAATATATATATTAGTATATGCATATGTATGTGTGTGTACATATATGTGAATGTGACTTTATAAAATATGAATTCATTCTGAGATTTCCAAATCCTATACAACATTGTATATTTGATCTCGCCTTTTTTTATACTGAGAACTTCTTTAAACAATAGTGAGAAACTTGTCTCATGTTATTGTTAATATATGTATTAATGATACACATATTATATGTAACTTACTTCTCAAGCCAAAAATACAGAAGAGTAGTTTCTGAATTTCTAACTCATCTTACTGTAGAAAGAAAACCTACTGAATAGAGTTCAAAATTTGTTTAGAGTCTCTTCTTTATTAAGGGTAAATAAAATTTACATAGAATGATGTACACAAATCTAAAGTACTCAGATAGGTTTTGACAAATGTATACCAGGGCGTAAGCCACGCCACTGTCCAGGTAGAGAACCTTTCCAGGCCCCAATAAACTTCCATTGTGTTTCTTTACAGACAACAAATGCCCTGAAGCAAACCTTTTTTCTCTTCTTTTTTCATCATAGATTATTTTTGCCTATATTACAAGTTCATAAGAATAGATACATGCTGATATATTTTTCTGTGTCAGGTTTCTTTTGCTAATCAAAATGATCAAGGTTCATCCATATTGTGGCATGGATCAGCGGTTTGCTCCTTTTCTTCCTCAGTACTGCGCTATCATCTGTATATACTACAAACGACCTGTTCTCCTTAGAACAACGACTAATTGCATGACTGTCATTAGAAGTCCTCTATCTGCAGACTCGAAGAGAAGACCCTCTTGCTCCAGTTTCTGCTGCCACTGGTTTTTCTTGCAGCATCCAAGAATACGTGAGGAAGAGGCAAGGAAAACAGATTTGTAGCCTGCTCTGTGTTTCATTCTTATTTGACAGCACCTGTTACTTGACTTGCCCTCTATTCTAGTCCAAAGACCCAATATTAGTTCAGGAACAAAATTGTTACCACACCCAAAAAAATTCCGAATTTTTCCAGAAAAAGGAATTTACTGTTTAGAAAAATCACAGGAATTCAGTTAACTCAGTACAGGCTTAAGTCTTTGAACATTCTCTTCTAGGAATGCGCTGTCAGCATAGCTTTTTCCCAACTTTTATCATACTTTCATGGGGGAATAAACTATGTCCTTTGTAAGAAGGTTCAACACTGTATAAAATAAAGGTAAACAGGTTAAAAGTATTTATTTTTTCAAAGCACAATCTGTCTAGAATGTTAGTGTGCTAATGTGAATTATAACTCTCTGTGGGGGAGTGTGGCAGATTCCACAGCACTTCCCAAGCTGTTTTTATGTGGAAGTGCCTTTTCTCCTAATTGGGACAAGGGCAGATAATTCCACAGCCGAGTGTTCTATGGAATTCCCTTCTATAAAGACTTCTTTAATCCAGACATGTGATGGTGCTTAATTATTCCCATCCCTTCAGGAGTAAGACTACGTTCTGGCTGTGTGCTGATGATTCCTTTCTTGGCCCCTATTCCTTTGCACCCATTTGAGAGCGTCCTGAGGCAGTAACTCAACCAGCGTCAGCATTCCAAGCTCTGCTAATAGAAACACACTTACTCATCTATGTCATAGACACAGATAATTGTCGCTTTATTTAGCTGAATCTTTATGTATCAAGCTTTTTTATTGTCCACTCTCTTCTTGAGTTCTCATCCATATCTCCATAGCTTCTTTGTTCTTTTCTCTCTCAAAGCTTTATTAACTGTCCTCTCGGTTTACTGCTCGGTAATCCAGATGTCCACTGAAGTCATTTTACTTTCAGAGATTTGAATAAAATTAGGTTGTGACATCATCTGAGGAAATGTTGAAAATCTCATTCTCTTCCCCAATATTTATTTGAATAGCTAGTGACTCTGAATTTCCCGTTTCTGCTAAGCTCCAAATCTCATTCCAGCCTCATTTCCTGAAGTTCTTCTCTTGGTCCTGAAAGACAAAAATATGCAGTAGATGCGTTCCCTGGATTTCACCAAGCCATTGTTCTGGCGTTCAAGTTGGATTTCCACCATTTTCTGATTTAATTATTTTCCTAGATTTCATGCTTTCAGTTTACTATGTATCTTCTATATTTTCTGAAACATGATAATACTTTCATGACAGATAAAATGCAAAAAAAGGAAACAATAATTTAGATTAATGCAAGTTCTTTCCTAAAATTCAATCACACCAATGCTGGAGTCCATGGTTTCCCATCCACCATTATTATGGTGTTATGATACATTGCTTCTAAAATTAGAATATCTAAAATTTATTTCAATTTGATTTATGAAATGAAGAACAAATCTACTTAATCTGTTATTATTATCAATAAATATTGTATAACTCACTAATAAATATGATAAAGGATTATTAAAATTAGAGTGACAAACACTATTAAAAGAGTTATTTCTTATTAGTTATATAAACAAGAACAGTAATAAATCATTCGGTAAATATTTTTTCCTTTTTCAGCACCCATTTGCTTCATGCGTTTTCTTTGTGGTGTTAAATTGAAGCATGAGACAGTCATTTGATAATGTATCACAGTTAAATTATGATTCAGGAAAGCTCTTACTCATACAGTGGATTTTTATGAGTGTCTTAATTGTGGAGCTAATGCAAGCTATAGATTTATGCTGATTAAATCCAGATGGCTCACTCTCTTGATCCTTAAAAGTTTAAATTGTCAGTTACTGATTCTCCTTCTCCTACTGTGTATTCTTAGTAACAATATCTCTTCCTTATTTTGAAAAGATATTCCACTCTTTGTATTACATTTGGTCTAAATTTTCTGCATGTTAATTTTGAGTTAATGATTTCTTAAGCCCATAGAAAAAGAACAGAAAGTGTATTTTAAATATTCAAAATCTCTCTGAATATTCAAAGCTCTCATATTCACAAAAGCAAAACCGTCTTCCCTTTGGGGTTCAAACTAATCGTAATTTGGATAATAAGAAAATCAACTTGCTGAACAACCCAACTTTATCTGTGCTTATGTTGGCAACACTTAATAAAGTTTGAAAATAAAGTCTCACTGCTTGAGCCAACTTTAATTTTGAGAGGTGTATATGTTAAAAAGGATACCTGGTCCTTGGTCATGCAACAAAGCAAATAAAAAGCAAAAAAAAAAAAAAAAAGGAAATTGGTCTGGGATGGGCTTTCTAACTATAGCTAAGTGATTGCTGAGTAAAGCTGCAGTGATATGGTTAACTTTGAGAAAGACATAAATTACTAGAACAGTCACCATTGCTTTTTCTCAAAGACTAGTCACTAGGATCTTAATGCCCATGAGTATGTGAAAGAAATAAAGTGTGGGGTTCCCTTGGCAGTTTGGATTATATGCAAAGTGGAAAAAACTGAATAAATACCGGTGGATAAGGAATTAGGTCAAAACAAAATGAAGCCACCTTTTTTCAGCTCAAGCAAATATAGAAACATGATTTTGTTGATGTTCTGGATGAAGAGCTGTATCCACACACAGTCTGATTTTCTTTCATCTGGCCTTACTTCAGTGAGTCAATCTCATGTCCTAAAATGCTTCCCTTGAGTCAGAATGGACAAGTCACCTAATCATTCTGACTTGTGTCTTGGGGCCATTGGAAGAAGTTTGGATTTTCTTTTAAGAGGAATGACAGGTAATGAGTGAGATTTCAGCTGGTGAGCAACATAAAAATAGAGATCATTATTCTGTTCTTCCAACTTTGAAAAAAAAAATTAAAGTCAGAAACTATGTTCTACAATGAGAAACTCAAAGGCTGACTACAAACATCTTGTAAATTAATACATTCTAATTACGGTTTATTTAGAAATTAGAGATAAATATGAAAAACATTGAAATCACATTTAAATCCATCAATTAAGAAAAGATGTGTCAACACTGTGATGAATTTTCTTTCTTTTTCTTTTTTGTGTGTAATCAGGTAAAAAATCATAGTGTGTAGTGTTTCATGTGCTGTATTTTTCACTTAACAATGTACTTGGCTATATTAAAGATTTATGACTAATGGTTGAAAAATGTAGTTTTTGATGCCTCTTTTAATACTCTCATTAATTCTATGATTGTGGAGCATTTGAGAAGCTTCTGGTTTTCACATTTTTAATAACAGTGTAATAGTTATATATGAATCATATATATGAATAGTTTCTTAGTAATTATAGTATCATGATTAAGAGTAAAGGTTCGGAGGAGACTGGGTTCAAATTCCAGGTTCATGACATATAAGCTATGTGACCTTAGGCAAATTATCAAACTACCTATATCTGGAGTTTCTTTATTTGGAAAATGGGGATGCAGTAATAACACTTCATAAGATCATTAATACACTTAAACAAGATAATATGTAAAAGAGTTTGGCACCCTGTTTGACACAATGTTGTTGAAATCATCGAGATTATTATTATTAGTCTTTAGATACTATCATTTAAAATATAACTCTCTTGCGAGTCACAATGCAAGTCAATAAAAAGGAAGCCCTGAAAGATCTCAAAACCAAGTGAGTTATCATTTGCTCAACACATTTCATTCACCAGAGAGTCCTTTTAGGTAGAGTAACTCTGTAATTAGCATTTGGCAAAATAGACACTGAGAAATTTTACCCTCAGTAAAAAAGTTCATAGCATTTTTTGTCTGGATCTTTGTGCCTGCCATCCAGGCTGGTGCCAATTTTAATTTTTGTCATTCTATTGATACTGTTATGTAAGTTCTAAGACAGTAATCTCTCAGCTGGTACACTTCAGTCACTTTCTAACACCAAATCTCTCTTAACAACTATGGACAGATAAATAACCCAAATGTCTAGTTCTAATCACATCATAGACCTTGGGTAATCCCTTTCATCAGCACACCTAATTCATGCACCCAAGAACTTCTTTCATCCAGTTAAGGAATTCTCCAACCCTTTTGCCATGTTGAGGATATTTTCTATGACCCTAGAAACCTGGGCTACAAGTCCTGTACATTTTGTGGGGTTTTTTTGCCCATGTTGTTCTTTACATCCAAAATACTCCTTATTTTGTCTTCACAAGTGTACATCCTGTTCTTTCCATTTAAAACTTGCCATGTTCTTAATAAAAACATCTCTATCTTCTGTAGGAGGAGGACATTTTCCTTGTTTTAACTTCTATAGCTACTATTCTCTAAGGTAACTCATTATGTTCTGCTCTGTATTCTCATACTGGGTTTGTGCAGTTTTATACTAGTTCTAACTCTCATTGGAGTTATTTATATACACTTTTCATCTCCATTACCAAATAGTAAGCTTCTAAGCAATATTTCTGATCCATTTGATTTTTGTATTCATCACAGCACCAGAATAATGTTTTCCAGATGATAATTGCTCATGTATTTGTTAAATAACTAATGTTCTAGCCCTTTACATAGGTCACTGCTACTTCTGTGGAAGAACCTATGAGTCACCCTCCTATCTAATCTATATATAGTTAACAAAGGTGGCAAGAGGTCCATATCTGGAATTCATAAACTATCCCCCAAGGACCAATACTCTCTTAGCTTGTCTTAAGTGGCAAAGATCTTTTAAAAATAACAAAATTAAACTGGTTGAGGAACTAAAGAGTATTTTCTAAGTAGTAGATTTTTATGAAAGGACCACCATCTCAGCAGAACAGAAGTCAGAGCTTCCTTTATCTGCCAAGAAAACCAGAAATCTAGCTAAGCCTTCAGTGCAATTATTGGCCTTAAAGAGCATGAGTGTAATTAAGGGGCTACACCAGGAATGCTGGCTATCATAATTTGTCAATTAACGCAAGGCTCCAATTATTACTCATAATCTCCGTTTACATAAATTAAATCCTCAAGGCTTGGATATTCCATGAATTACTGAAGGTGATTCTATTTTTAGTGATTTCCAATTTCCTGGGTTTAAATATGTGATACTTGGTTGTGCTAAAAGAAGTACATAAAGAAAATATTTTGAGGGAATAATTGTCACCAGACAAGCAAGTGGAAGTTTGAAATCTTGCCATTTCACGCCCGAGTAAAAGAATCTGGGAAGGAAATGCTGTCACTCAGACGCCAACAACTCACTACGGAGTCACATGAGCTTGTAGAGGAGGAAGAAATTTTCTCAACCCTTCAAGGTTCTTCTAGCTGGTTTAAAGCAAATTGATGAGATTCAGATTAAAAGGAGGAAAAAGCAAAATTTAATTATGCATATCTGGGGATTCCATCTACATAGATTCCAAAGACAGTCAGGAAGAATGGGGTATATACGTCATCCTGAACCAAGGAGAAGTGGGTAGGGGTCTGAGACTTCAAAGGAATAAGTATGAAAAAAGTGAATGTTTCATAAGCAAAATAATTGGTGAGCCACACAGAAATAATGAGACAGAGAGAAATCGTAATGAACTTTGTCACATCCCTATCACCCCTAGTTCACATTACAGTACAGCTGTCTATGTGGGTGGCTCTCTTTCTGGGGCAGGTCCTCCATCTAAATTCTTTTTGTGCAGTAGATGGGTCGGTGGGGGATAGGGAGGTCAAAGTATCTTCCTAAACCTTTTGGGCCTCAATGGTTTTCAGCTAAAACAACCTTCATGCCAAAGTGGCACATCTTGGGGCAGCCTGCCCTTGGTCCCTACAAGCCATATTGTGAGTGATAGGCCTCCTCATGTGCCCCTCTGACCCTTCTGCTCTTGTTTTTAGAGGCTCAGAATTCAGGAAAGCCAAAAATCCCTCCCTCATTCTTGAAACAGAGACAGACAAGAGTGCCTAGAATTTGTGAAGTAGCTTCCAGAATTAATATTTTTATACTTCTTGCTTTCAGTCAAAATAAATAAAACCTTCCTAAATAAAACCTTTCCTTTGGAAAATGAAAAGTTCTTTATCATTAGTGAAAATAATAATAGTAATAAATTTTTTTCAAGTGAAAAACATTATTTTTTTCCTTATACTATACATCAGCTCTTTGTTCTTGGGTTTTTTATTTTGTATGCAATTGCAATGTTGAAAAAATCCATATTCTTCAAAGTTGATATGAAGAGGTCAAGTTACAGTGTAGGGTATAGATGATGGTAGATTTGGCTCTGGCTGTCTTTTCTGGAAGGCAGAATGTCTTTTGGCATTTGAAAAAATCCTCTCTATTTACCTGAAGTCCCTCTCCACCTTCACTCTGCTCTTCCCTACTCTGTTTATTGCAATCGACTTTAAATGATGACTTTGTAATGTTTCTTTCCTCAATATTATAAAATGTAAGGCAATGTTTTTCTGGTTTTGTCCGTTACTGAGATTCCATTAATCTGAATTATGTGCTGGGCTTACCCTCACCTTTCCTTCATTCCTGCAACTTCATTGAGCAACTGATAGAAAAAACAGTATTATTAGAATGCTCCTAACATAACTTCCTTAGGATGAGCCATTCACAAAGAGGGCTTGCTTGCTTACACTGCCTTCCCTTCCTCCCTCCAGGGCAGAGCGTTTCGTGCTGGAGGCTTAGTTTGCATGGAATGCCCTGAAGTACCTGAATGTGCAAGAGAGGCCTGGAAATCTTGCAAAACTGTCTTTCCTTTTAACTTCCTGATGCCTCCTGTTTTCTATCAGTTTTCAAGCAGGCATCCCTCAGTGAGTAAAAGAAATTGCATTTGTTTAGGGAACATTCTCTCTGTTCAACTTTCCTCAAACAGGATAAGAGGTATCTTGACCTGTTTACCCCACAGGGGGCTTAAAAGTTCCTGCTCACTCGCCAGACTGTGCTTTATAAGATACTGTGATTCTTCCTGAGTCCTTCTTCCTTTTCTAGAAAATACGATTCTTTCAAATGTTAAGTAAATTAACAAGGCCATTGGAGGGAGGTGGAGCTGATGTCTCAGTGGAGTGGTTTACTATGCTAATCAAAATCTAAACCTTTAAATACCTCAAGGTTACAAAATCAATATCTAAGGATAACCAATTGCAAACAGCCAATAGGCTTTAAGCTATAACTAATCAGCAATTTCCCTTGTTTCTTCCTTTTCTCTATAAAAGTCTATCCCCAGTGCCTGTAGGTAAGGTGTTCCTGTAACTCTGGGGGATTGGGGGGACGGAATATGTTCCCAGCCCTGGGCAAATTACCTTTGTAGCCAAAATCAGTCAAAGGGAGAAATAAAGTGAGAGAAAGCCATTTAATGCTGACAAGCAGGCATCCACTTCTGCTCACCTGTGCCTATTGCAACCCAGCTGCTAAGGCCCCACCAAACCTCTTGGGTCCAGATATGCCCTGCTCCCCCTTGTAATCACCTATTGATATGGAGACAGACTACTTCTCTCCACCCCTTGGAAATATCTATTGATATGGAGGTGCACTAAGGCCAGGAAAGTGGTTATGGAAATACTGCAATTTTACCCAGTTTCTAATCACTTCTGCTTTGGAGCTACCTTATTCAAATGTGTTTTTTTTTCTCAAATAAACTCTTCAAATGATCAATATGCCTTAGTTTATATTTTAACATAGCTTATATTCTCTACTTTCCCTGATTTCTCATAGAGAACTGTGAGCAGCTTGACGTTTTTAATATCACTTCACGTCAGCATATCTCTTTTATCTCACTCACTTTTGTACAGAAACCAGACTAATTTCTCCTCAGATAAATGCATATTAGAAGACATGAGTCTTCAGTGAATGTCCCTCCTGGGTCTCACACATGAAGCATGAATTGTTATTTCATAAGTGACATTATTTGTCTGCTGTTATTATGATAGGGATTATTTGTGCTAGCTAGTAGTTTCTTGGTAATGAAATATAAATTTCATTGTTAACTATAATATATGATGTCTTTCTGTTACAGGTTGGGCTTGTTCTCTTCAGTCCTTGTCCCTGATGAAACAGAATTGAAAGGCAGAGACACACTGGCAAAGCAGAATGAAAGTTTTACTTGAATACACTCCAAGGGAGGAGTGAGCCAGAGTCAAGGTAGACAAAGACATTGAATTTTTAGGGGCAGGTCAATTTATTCTGACCTAGCCAGGGAGGCACTTCTTTGGTTGACAGGGTGAGACTGTTTGATTGACAGCTCTAGTTATATACCCATTCCTCTTGGTGTGCATGTCTTTTCCCAAACTGCACACAGAAAACCCCATGGGGTGGGGGTGGGGGGTGCTGCAAATTTATTTTAATGAAATTATTATGAGGTGTGATTTGGACAGTTCTTAGCTTTGTTCGTTCTTGCCAGCATTGGGACCTGGTTGGGCTGGTTTGGCCTGGTCCCAATAGGCAAGAAGTTCTCTCTCTGCAAAGCCTTTGTTTCGTTTCTTCACTGGGACCCCTAACCTGGGCAATCTGGCAGTTTTTTCCTTGAACCTTATCTGGGTGGCTTCTCCTTTGAACCTTATCTTGCCTTTTGCAGGCTGCTCATGTCTCTCTTTCTACCTAATATTCCTAACATTTCCATCAAAAAGGAAGCTAGAATTGGGTAACATTAAGTTCTTTTCTCATTCTTTTCATTTTATTTCTCTGTGTCCTTTTCCTGGGGGATGCACTCTTCCTTCTGTCTCCTGTCCCCTCCATTTTTTTTAGCTAATGAGCTCATTGAGTACTTATTTATCAAGTACTTTCTATGCCATTTAGTTTTTCTCTCATTCCTTCTACAAATAATAATTAATGTATCCTATGGGACAAATATTGTGATAGGCTGAGAATACAGTGCTAAACAAAACAGACACAGACCTTGCAGTCTAATGTTGGAGGAAATTATTAAACAGGCAAAAACATAACCATTACCGAGAGGATAAGTGCTATGAGATCAAAGAGGCTGCTACTAGGAAGTCATGAATACAAAGTGATCAGTGGTAGTTTGTTTGAGCGAAGAAGATCTCTGTGAGAAGACAAAGTTTGAATAAAGTCCTCAAGAATGAGAAAGGGTCAGCTGAGTAAAGCAAGGGAGGTGCATCTGTTCCAGGCCACTTGGGCCTTCCTCCAAGCAAAAGGACTGTTAAAATGACAAAGAGATTCTCCTGGCTTCAGGTTGTGTGAAACTCTCACTTCTATGCACAGCACTCAAAGATCTCCACTTCCAAACTTTCCCCTTGGGATGTGCTATGCATCAGAAAACTCTAAATGGAAGTTTTCAAGGTCTATCGAATCAAAGCTATCATCTTCCCCCCAAAGCTGTACCCTTAAAACTTGCAGGTGAACATGGGAATGGATTGGTCTGGTGTGTCTCTGAAACTCTATAATAAAATGTGTTCTAAGATATGTAAAAAAAAAGCAAAAATTCATAGATTTATGTAGTAAAAGCCAGCAAAGAACATGTGTTTGGTATGGATAAACCTCCTATCAGTTCTGTGAATGTTAATAGACAGAAACAGAACTCTGCGGATGTCGTATGTTCCAGTCTAATGCAGAACAGGATGTAGTCTCAAAAAAATTAGCGAAATGCTTGGTTTTTACCTCCCCATTGTGTGTAATTGTGAAATAGAGAGAATATTTGACCAGAAAATGGGTTGCTGTTGGAAGGTGGGGGAGTTCCTTATACCTAAGCACTCAGGAAGTTAACAAACTGCATTTGACTCTAATTCAGCCAGGGAACCAACAGTGAGAAGAAAATACCCTCCCGAATGCAAGCAGCTCCAAGACAATCACCTATTAGTTGCGTATTAGTAGTTTAATCAAGAGCTTTGGGTTTATATTTCTTCTCTAGCTGCACTTGCTTTTCGCTGTTCCTCAAAGAGCCCAGCTGTGTCTCACCTCATTGCTTTTGCTCTGGCCATGCACATCCGCCTGGAATTCTCTGCACCCATGTGTTTGGTCTGTCTCCCTTCTTCATCCAGGTCTCTGCCCAACTGCAATACCCCTCCACTCTATTCCCTATAACTCTCCAACCCCTTACCCTGGGTTTAGTTTTCCCCATACTAACATTATTTTATATATTTATATGTTGTATGTTTACTGTCTGTCTATCATGTGAGCAGTTTCTATTTCTGTCTTGTACTTCCCTTGTCCTAGTCATCTAGTACAGTGTCTGTAAATCAGTAAGTGCTCAGTATATATTTTCTTGATAATGGAATGATTATATGACAGGGAAAAAATGTCTAGTCATTGATTAGACAATGAAGAGTACCAAGGACCTAACTATTCTGTCTGTGAATAGAGACTAAAAACATATATCACAGGTAAGCACAACTATTCTAGTTATTTTTAAGGACATCTATGAAAAGCTTTCAATATCTTGAAATTAAGAAATACATAATGCCCCAGAAGTAATAATTTTATTTTAGAAACAACCAAACTTTTAGAAAACATTGCCTAAGTGTCTTTAAATATTTGCCAGAAGATAAGTTTTTAATAAATCAAGAATATAAGACATCATATGGAGATATGATGAAATAACTTCAGAGATGTGAAAGAATCAGATCAATATGTGAAAATAATGTAAGGATATATAAAATGTAGCAGTAGAATTGAAATTTTCAGGCAATGAAGAAAAGAACTGGCATTGTTGAGAACTGAAACAGCTGTGAAGACACTCCAGAATACAGAAACAAAAGGAAAACAAAGAAAATGGTTGCACATAAGAGATATAGAACAGAGAAATAACTGTTTCAGAAGAAAACTAGAGATGGGGATGAAGAAATTTCCATTACCCATCGAGGTTCTTCGAGCTGGCCTTAAGAGTTAAATTGATGTGACTCAGATTAGCAGGAGGAAAAACCAAAGTTCAATTACAAACATAAGTGGAAGGCACAGATAAGGGTTCCAAAGACAATCGGAGAGAATGGGGTGCATACTCACCCAGAACCAAGGAGAAGCGAGTAGGGCTCTGATACTTCAAAGGAAAAAAGAAGCAATTCACAGAAATATGAAAAGAATAAACATTTGATAAACAAAAATACTTGATGATCCACACAATGAAGGGATACAAAGAGGAATTTTTATAGACTTGGCCACATCCCTCCCCGTCTACTGTACTTAGTTTACATTATATTATGGCTCTCTATGGTGATAGCTCTCCTTGGGAAGAATTCCTCTATGTACATCCCATTTATGCAATTGTAGGGGAGGTCAGGGTTGGGGGGAAAGTCAAAGTATCTTCCTTAGTCTTCTGGGCCTTAATAGTTTTCAGTTCAAAATAATCTGCATGTCAAAGTGGCACATCTTGGGCTGGCCTGCCCTTAGTCCCGACACTAAAAATAATAGAAGTTGGCATTTACAGAGTGTCAGACAGTGTTCCAGGTGTTTGGCCTATTATTAACCTTGTAACACATGCCCCTAGGAGGTAGATACTATCATAATTCCCATTTTACCATGAGAATGCTGAGGCACAGCGACATGTGATTTGTCCAAGATGGCAGAGCTAGAATGCAAATCAGGCCATCTATGTCAAAGTACCCAAAATGTATTCTTCCCATGTTAGAATTTTAATAAATGTGGTTTACTTTTTGTCTATCATGTGATGGCTTTTTATGGCTACTTTAAAGTATATCTCTATATTCTTATCATTCTTTGTCTACTTCAACTGGCAAGTGGATGTAAAAAAAATACACTGTTTCTGCCTAAGTCTCCTTGTAGATTGTATATCATTTTCTATGTCTTTGCCTACCCTTTAATTTTAACCTTTTCAAATCATATTGTTTACAGCTTTTCTGCTTTAACATAGTATATACATTTTACTTAAGTATTTGCTATGAAAGGTATGTTTTATATCTGCCATTCAGTTGTAAGACACATTTCTTCATTTCTTTTGTGGCTTTCTAGCAGGAGAGCTAAACAAGTACATCTTCAATTATTTTACAAGAATTACTCAGCTATTCTTTTGACAGGAATTTTATTTCTATTTCCCCTGGATCTGAATTATTTAAAAGCAAAGAGTTACTTTCAACCAATAATGTAGCTGTCAGTCAGTAATATGGGAAGATATTATTTAACAAGGGAGTGAATGGGTGTATTATTTCATTTGTTTAATGTATCAGAAAGAAATACAAAATAATTAAGAAATTAGCTATGTTGTAAAGGAAGAGAAATCACTATCTTTGAATGCAATGGGCATAGAATCCTCTCTCCTAGTATTGCTTATAATCCCAAGGTAAACACATCCCCACAGAGATGATCTTTTTGTCTTCTCATTCTAGAAAGTCTGCTACCAGAATGACATCTAGATAATCATTCAAATGTTAAACAGGATTTTTGCACACATGCAGGTAGCTCTCATAGATTAATCTGTTCTTTTAGATATTTATCTGCTAATTGGAATGCTACTAGAATCCAAAAAATTTTATTATTAAGTCTGAAGGAAAATATCACAATGGTTGCTCAGGCATTAATGGTGAAAAGAAACAGACAGAGCCAAATGATTTATTTCTCTCTGTTTTATGTGAAGTTCCCACAAAATTGCAATATTAAAAAAGTCTTTTAAAATAAATCAATTCATCTATTCATATGAGTTTAAAAATCATTTTAAGGATTAGTGGATTTAAGTCAATATTCTGTCTCTGCATACATTTTACAATATCCAAGTGTCACAAAACAAAATGGGTCTTATCCAAGTTCTGAAATGTAGTTTCTCCTGTTTCTATGACTGTTGGTGATTATGTGAAAATTGTGAAAAGCTGTCTGAATAATCAGAGTGATTCACTTTACTTACCAAGTAATTTTTAAAAGACATCAAATGTAATTCCCTACATATGCAGAGAGACAGCTCCTGCCTGGCTACCTGGCAGCAGATGCTTCAAACCCTACAAGATTAAACGACATCGTGGACAGGGCTTGTATCTATCCTCTACATTACTGTATTTCCCACCTTTTAGGACAGTTTGGGGCCCATAATATAAGCTAAATAAGTATTGAGAAATAAATAGATGCAATTTAGATGGTTCTTCAGTTTCTAATAATTGATTCAACAACAATAATGTGCGTGTGTGTGTGTGTGTGCTTTTTTGATTTGTTTTACATTTTATCAAAGGATTTTACCATAATAACTATTCAATCCTATGTTTGTTCAACAAGTCAATACTACCTGAAGAAACAAAGATAGAGAAAATAAATTTAATGCTTTTGATGGTCTTAAAGACAATTTACAAAAATGTGAAAGACATTTAATATAGAATATCCAAGACGTCAGAAGAGTTTCTCTTTATTAAATTTGAAACCAACCCTCTGAGTTGGTCGGGAAAAGTATCATAGGAGAGGAAACCCGTGCTCAAGTGGATTAATCCTTGACCTTAGTCGCGTCACTAGTGCTTGGAAAAATGAAGGATTGGAAGCCAGGTCGCCTGACCCCAACCCCAGTAGAAGTTGACATGCGCAGAAATGCAGCTCTACTTCCTTAATCAGATCAAAGCAGGGGCTGTTTTTGATCGCGAGAAGTAAATTGAGAGCTATCTTTCTGGAGATGTAGTTAATAAACATGAATAATCCCAGTTTTCCTGATTCTAAACATTAGTCACTTGAACAACAACAAAACAGAACTGCTGTTTTGGTCATAGACTTTTAAAGGAAAAAAGAAATACTGTTTTAAGATACATCCCTTTTACAGAGATGTTAAAGTCAAAAAAAAATGTACGGAGGTACAGTTTCTAAAATTAAAAACTATACCTTCTGCTAGGACTTTCTGCTACATGATGATCTTTCTGGATCTTTGTGCTGATGAAGATCTTCTGGATCCTTTGAGTCACAATTTAAATGTAAAATAATGCCTCTGAGAAATTGTACATAACCATAGCAATCTTACAGGTCCTCTGAAGGAAACTGTACCCTGTTTTCTTTTGTCATGTCACCCCTATTGTTATTTAACTTGCATTTCCTCTTCATATTCAGTGTCATATTATGTTCAATTACAAAACCTCAATTTCCTCATCTATAAAACAGATTAAAGAAAATAATACTGGACAGAGTTGCTATGAAGGGGAAAAAGTGATACCTTTGTAAAATATTTGTCCACTGCTTGGTGCATGTAAGTCATCAATAAATACGAGGTAGTGTTAGCAATAATTGACTTGCATAGCAATGTTCTGACGGAGCTACTCTCCTGAATTTGAAAATCAAAGACACTCGGGCCCAGATGGTCAGGAATCTTGTTGAAAGCCACACTGGCACAGAGGCAGCACCAGAGCTCAAGGGCAGTGACATTCAAGCTGACAAGCAAACACTCTGCAAGTGTGAAGAGGAGTTAGGAGTAAGCATGATGGGCTGTGACACACATAGACATATAAGGGCGAGGGGCAACCTCAGGACACTCTAGGGGGAGGTGGGGACAGAACTGAAGCCTCAGCCCTTTGTCACCAAAGAGCTTACCCAGTCCCCAACTTGTGTCTTTCACCATAAAGCATCTTGAAGGAATAACAATAATTAGTATGAATAGTTAACATTTATTGAGCATTTACTATGTACCAGGAGCTATTCTAAGCACCTTCTCTGAGCTTACCTGTTGACTCTTCTGGCCCCTCTATAAATACGTAAACAGGCCAACTAAAGGGGGCAAATGTGAGAGTTTGAAAACAGAGAACTGTTAAAGCCTCATTTTTAAAAATTGCCTTTGTATCTCCTTAGATTAAAGCAAGCCACTCTTCCGACTGCTCTTGTCTGCTTATAGAAGGTCTTCCTGGAAACCTATCACTCAGAGTTTTTGTCTGAGCCCATGATCCTGTGCGGGGTCTGACCAAGACAACAGCTTCTTCGGAAAAGTGGAGAAAGAAAGGAGAGAACAGTACGTTTTGGCACATTTGATTTCTCCTATACCTTGATAAATAACTTCTTTCCCTTTGCATCCATTTCCTGAGTCCCTTAGTTGTATGCAAGCTTTTCTGATGAAAGGATCTGTTTTAAACTGCTTTGCCCCAAGTGCCTAGAATAGTGAGTAGTTAACAGTGTGCATTTATGAAAAAGTAGCTGAGGGAATGAACTAGCATCAGACTTGCAGGGACGTAGGCTTTCAGTTACCAGTTGCCACTCACCCATTGCGTGGTCTGAATGATTGATCTGGTATCTCATAGCCTTGTTCACTGAGGATGATAAAGCTGCTGCTCAGGGCAATGCGGTGATTAAAGGCAGAGAGTGCCAAGCGCCTAGCTCCATCCCTGGCAGGGTTCCCGACTTCTCAGTTGCTGCCCACCCTTCACTTGCCTGCCTCTGACCCTTAGTATACATTACAGAAGCAGAGAATTAGTGTGAAATTTACAGCCAGCTCCGTGGAAATGGATCATCTTGTCACTTAGAGTGTGTCTCCTCTAGAGAGTTTACACTGCTAATGGTTTGGAGAAATTCTTGGCTCACCTTTGTTAAGCATTATCTCAGTCACTAATTTTCATGCCTAATATATTTTTTTCCCCAAATTGTCCAAGAAACTAAATACTGACTGGAGAGAGCTTTCTGTTCTCATCCAGAGGGAATTAAACTAGTCACAATCAAATCTTTCCCCATCAATAACCAATTTAAACCATTATCCCAATTACGTATCATTCTGAAGGCAATCTTCATCAATGTAGATTTGATAGGCTTCCTGAAAGGCTGCCTAATTAAACTCTCAGCAGAATAAAATGCTTCTGCCTCGTCAACCAAGGTGACAGAGAACCCAGGAACAGCAGAGAATATTTGAAAGTGAATCTTCGGAGGCCATCCAATAGAATTCAGAGGCAATGGTGCTAACATCCCCCTTATAGAGATATTGTGAGGGCCACAGAGATAATTCACAGAAGCATTTTTGAGAAATACTCTGAAGGGAGAGTTAGAATCATTATTTTTTGAGTGTGGCCTCCATGCCACCTGACTGTTATTTCTTCACTTTGTCTTAAGAGTTATTTCTGTCAACCCAGAATCTTGTTCTCTCTTGCATTCTTAGGACTGTCACGTGCAGAGGGTCAGGTATTCATTCCACAAAGGTGCCTTTTGAAGGGGTCGTTGGAGGCTAAAACCCAGGCCAGGCACTTACTGTCCATGCTGGTTGCCTATGGAATTCTGCCCATCCAGAGAGTGAAGCCCTTTCCTAGTCTGCATAAAACATTTTCTAACCTTATCTTACCCCTCTTGTGTTAACTTCCTAGGGCTGCCATAACAAATCGCCACACCACGAGGGGCTTACACTAGCACAATTGTGTTTCCCCACAGTTCTAGGGACTAGAAGTCTGAAATCAAGGCGGTGGCAGGACACACACCCTCTGGACGCTCGGGGAGAGGCTCACACGCTGCGTCTTCCAGCTTCTGGCAGCAGCTGGAGTTCCCTGGTTTGTGGCTGCATCTCTCTTGGCTCTACCTTGATGTCACTCTCTCTTATGCATGTCCATGTCATCTCCTTTGGTCTCTTTCTTATAAGGACACTTGTTATGGCACTTAGGGGGTCCATCTGCCTAATTGAGGGTAATCTCTTCATCTTAAAATCCTAATTATATCTGCAAAGGCCCTTTTACTAAATAAGGTAAGATCTTCAAGTTCCAAGGATTGGGACTTGATATCTTTAGAGGGTCATTATTTAGCCTTCTGTATCTCCCAAACTGCTTCCAGGTAATGGTAACAGCCTGGGGTTGTGGGAGGTGGGGACAGAGGGCACGACAAGATTGAGTGAGTTTTTCATGACAATTTTTCAAACTGGTGAGGGTTTGAGCACACCCAGATCTTAGTGTAATTTGGAAAGAGGGATTTAAACTCTAGCTGTGCTATCGTAAAACTTGAGGAAATGTTTTATGAATAAAGCAAGGCTATCCAATAGAACTTCCTAAGATAATGGCAGAGGGGCAGATGCTCCCAAATTCAGGATTCCAGAGCCTCTGTGCCAATCTTTTTACACCAGAATTCTTTGACTTGCTGGAGAAGGGACAATCCTGAGACCCACAATGAGTTGCTTGCTCACTCTTTCTTATGTGCCACACAGTCCTGTTTGCTGATATACAAGTTCTGCAGCCCATTTCTGGGAATATTCCAGCATTCACACCTTGTGGCCCTTACAAGATAGGTTCTTGGGTCTTTTGATTTCCTGTTAACAAGCATGGAAAACTAATTCTGGATAGATGCACATGCAAGGAGACCATTAGAATTAGGGAAGCAGCTTTTCATTATGGAACCCTAAGCTCTTGAGAGAAGAAGGTGGAAATGATGTGTAAGTGCCTCAGCTGACAAAAAATATATACATTCTTCTCAGTAAATGAATATAATTTTAATAGGAAAATTGGTAGAATATTGCATTTTGGGAGACTACTTGTTTTATCAATTCCTTATTAAAACACATTGCTCTGAAATTAAAAGTGAGATATGTTTGACTGTAATTTGTAAAACATACAAAACAAATTGTAGAGAAGACAAAAAAGCATAAAACAATAATTTTGTCCAGTCCAAAAAATAACTTTGTCTAGTCCAAAATCTCACTAACCTGGCTCAAATCATTGTTTTCTCTTACCTGGATTTTTGCAACCATATTCTAGCTGGGCTGTTAGCCTCCAGTCATCCTCCTATCTGCTGCCAGTAAAATGTGTACACAATTGAGAAAATATTTCCCTTCAGTGATTTTCCCTGTCTATTCACTGTTGTCTATGCACTATTCACACAATGGGTCATGTAACAAGAGTCTTCTTTACTGAAAGCTCCATAGTGTTACATTTTCTGGAGGCGTCAAAATTTGAGTAACTTTTCCTTCATTTTGGATATTTAGGATCCTTCCAATCTTTCACAATAATTGTAAACAGTGTTGACTTTATTATGAGTCTTTGAAATCGCAGCATCAATGATTTGATTAATTATCTTTTGAACATAGCATTTTTAAATTTTGTTTCTTCTTTTCACATATTTGTCTCTTCTTATGCAGCTGCTTAGGAGGAATTTTATAGTCTTATAAATGCTATTAATGATATTAGAATAAATAATTGCTTCAAGTTCTTCTAGAGTTAAGTCCTTACAGTGTATTCCAATGTGCAAAACATGAAAAAGGAGGCACCTTGCCCATTCTATCCCAATTTACTCTAAGAATGAATTCCAGATTGAAGTCAACTCATTTTGTCCTTATAAATAGACCAAATAGTTTTATTCCCCTTTAAGCCACTGGTTTAGAGATAAATGCTGCATTGTATATATTTAGAACTGTAATGTAAAAATGTTATTCCTATTCATTAATCACTTGTTCCTGCCAAGGTTTTAAAGCTGTCTAGATTGCTTGAGGTGCTGTGAAAATTATGCCCATCTTGATGTCACAGAGATTAACCCATCAACTCTCAAAGAGTGAAGATCATGTCTCCTATTATTATTAACATTATTACTAATTGTTACAATTATTTTGAATCTAGTCACAGCCCCATGATATAAGGTAGTGCTTAAGAGAATCACAGAAGTAAATGTAACTTCTTGTATGAAACAAAAGAAACTCTGATAGACCTAGAAAGAAATGGACTGTATGTTCATATATATACAAGGGTTACTATCATTTAATAATCCTGAGCCTCATAACTAGACTGGGATAGCACCTACATTAATAATCAGTTATGAGGATGAATTTAATGAAGTCTGTATGCAATTTTTAACAGTCTTATTATGGTTTAATTAATATAAAAAGAACCACACATATTAAATGTGTACACTTTGATGAATTTAGACATATGCAGACAGCAGTGATAACCATTCCCACAATCAAGGTATGTACATACACACAGGCAACACCACCCAGAGTGTCCTTATGTCCCTTGGCTCTGTGTGTGTGTCTGTTCAGAACAATTAACATGAGATTTACCATTTTAACAAACTTTAAAGTGTGCAATACTTTATTAACTACAGACACTATTTTACACATCAGCTCTATAGAGCTTCTTCATCTAATGTAACAGAAACTTTATACCCAATAAATAGCAACTCTCTATGTCCCTCACTTCCAGCAGATTTTTTAAATTTAATACAGAGCCAGTATACCCTGACCCACCATTAATGAAAACAAATGAGTGAAAAACATTCAACTCTATATTCTTTACATGTCTAGTTGTCTAAATAATTTGCAGTAGATTTATTTACACAGTGCCTTCTGTATGAGACCACAACATCTGAATGTCTGGGCAAGATGTGGGGAGTTTACCCAGTCATCCGTCATTAGGCTGCTGTAATTGGTCACATGAAATTTTTCACTTAACTGATATCAGTAAATGGAACTTATGGCTGACGGTATCTCACACACACACACACACACACACACACACACACACACACACACACACAGAGGACTCTAGCTTTCAGGGAAAGCAAAGCAGGCACTAGATTGAATTTCATCAAACAATTGGATGTTTTGAAGCCAGTTAGATGAATTCAATTACATGACTCACTTCAACCATCGGTGGCCACGATTACAAAGTGATTTACAAAGAAGACATTTGTATTCCTCTAGCCACATGTTATAAGGAAAAGAAAAAGGAGGAAAATCTTGGTTGAGAGTTACGGGTGGAGTGGGAATGATTAGTTCAAATATCTCAATTATAAAATTCACTTTTGCTGAGCGAAACTTCAGTGAGGAAATGTGACTGTATATGAAACTGTGCAAATTGAAGAGCTAAAAAATTGTTGGGGATTTTTATATTTTTTATTTTGCACAAGTAGAAAAATGTATATATCTGTATTATGGTGGCTGAATTACCTCCTTAAAAGACCCTGTATTCGTTCCACTGTCCCACTTTAAATTGTTGTCTTCAATGTGAGTGTTAACTAGAGATAGGATCTAGATTGCCTTTTCATAAGGTCAATGGATTGATCTACTGGTAGGCCACTTTAGAATGAGGAATATGATTATGTCCATCTTCTTCCATAGTTACTGATAAAGTGTTATAATGCAGCAAATACAGACCCCAAAATGTGGTGGATTGTATTATTAGTTCATGAATATTTTTTTTCCCCTGCATTTGCTGTGTTTTCCACTAGACAGAATTTACTTTCTTGCCTGATTGCCTTTGGGCTTGTACATGTGATTTCCTTTGGACAGTTAAACATGAACAAATATACCATATACCACATGCAAACCAAAGCTTTAAATGTGCTTGTTCATGTTTCTGTCTCCTTTTCCTGACCTCTATTATAAGAAAATTATGTCTCAGAAAGGAGCTGTCATTTTAGGCTTATTTCTAAAATGAGAAGATGATATATGGAGACAAGCTCCGCATGGCCCATAAGCCCAGAGCAGCCCAGAGCAGCCCAGACAGACCAGGCTAGTCTAATGGCAGATTGCTGTTCATATATATATATATATGAATTAGAAATATATATTTAAAACAATTGAAATATTAGGGTTATTTTTACTGCATTAAAATCTGTTGGACAGATAGATATGTGGGTATATAGAAATATAAATATAGACACATATAAAATCAACCAGAATATCTACCTCTCTGTCATCTATTTATATATTTATGTAGTACCAGTATAAATACATATAGCTACATCAAGATCTAACTCTAGATAAATCTAGGTTACAATATTGGCTCTACCACTTAATAAATTTATGTACTTTGGGAAGTATCATCATTATTATCACAATCTTTATCATTATCATAATCATCATTTTAGTTAAGGTTATGTTTACTGCTTTAAAAATAAACATCAAAATCCTAGTTGCTTAACACATTAAACTTTTATTTATTGTTGACATACCTGTTCAAAAAGTCCAACATGGGAAAACTTTTCTTCCTGTAAAAATTCAGTGACCCAGCATCCTTTCATTTTGTGTTCCCACCATTTTCTAAGAACTCAGGGTCCTCTGGGACCACCAGACAGAAGTGGGGAAACAACTGAGTGTGGAAGTTCCTCCCATTTCTTTACCTTCTTAGTCAAGTTACCTCACCTCTGCTGACACCCCTTGGGCCAAATTGTCACCTTGTCCCACCTATGTGCAAAGAGAGCTTGAAAATGTAATTCTGTCTGGGAAGCCCCTTCCCAGTGACAATTTTATACAGTGGAAGGGGCAGCAGAGATTGTAATTGGACACTTAGTTCCCACTGCCACAACCACCATCACCACATTTACTAGAAATTGTGAGGGCCGGGCCCCTGGCCAGGGCTCGGTCCCGGGGCTGACCCAGCGCAGCTCCCTTGCCCAGTGGTAGTTCTAAGACCTGGTATTTTAGCCTCGTCACCAGCTGGAGAAGATGGCGCCCATTTCCTGCTCACCACCCTTTCCCCTCTTCCCTGTGGGGGATTGGCCCAGCAGACTTCCGTACCCGTGCACAGCTCGTGCTGCCCGCTTAGAGTGGCGCGTGACACCTATCCGCTTAAAGGTCACACATGATACTGTCCCGGATTGGTTGGGTGACTGAATATAAGGGAGCCCGCCGGGAGGGAGAGGAGCTTCCCGACAACTGCTGTAACCGCCGCGAGAGATTAGACAATAAAGCCTAGAGAAGAATTAAGACCTTGGGCGTGTTGCTTCGGTCCCTGAAGGGTTGTGACAAGTGGCGCTGAAACCCGGGAATTGCTAAACCTCGTCGCGACCTGATCCGCTGACCCTGGCGCCTGCCGATGAAGTAGAGCTTGTAACTCTTCAGGAACGTCGCTGGACGCCGTTCGGTCGGCTGGCCAGACTGGGAGAGGGAACCGAGGAGGGTGAGTGGATCGGCGAGCAAACTGAAAGTATACGTGGCAGGGCAGACAGCAGGCAGTTGCGGTGGGTGTTTATGTGTAGTGTGTGTGTCCTGTTAGTGTTTGTGACATTGTTTATTATAATATATGGAATGAGGAGGCACCAGTGAAGGTTCACAGAGCGGCAATGAAATAAAAAGGTTTGCAGAGTGGCGACAAAATCAAAAGGTTCGTGGAATTAGCCACGTAGTCCATCTAAATCATAACTAGGATACTTGCCCCTTTAGAGAGAGGATGGGGATGGAGGCCTCTAGGCTTAGGGCCGAGGAACCTCTGAAAGCGCTCCTTAGAGCTAATGGAACCCCTTTGAAAACAAAGACTGCCAGGGCATTCCTGAACACTGTAGAGAATCATGCCCCATGGTTCTTACATGAAGGAAAAATCACCAGCCCTTTATGGGACAGGCTGGGGGATGACCTACGCCGGGCAGTCAAGAGGGAGCCCCTTCCACCAGGGACAATCCCTATTTGGGGTTGAGTAAAAAATTGCCTGAAGGGACAGAAGCCAAGCTGCCGAAAGGCCATCCAAGAGGGGGAGGAAATATTAGAGGAAGTATGAGAAGAGCGTGCCTCCGCAAAGGCATCGGAAGGGGGATCTGAACAGGGACTGCCATCTGATGAGGATGAAGACAGGGAACTTTCGGGGGACAAGCTAGAGAACAGGTTTAATAGCAGAACATCACGCCCATCATTATATCCCTCCCTTGAACGGTTGAGACTCCAGCCAAGGGAGGAGGGGGAGGCTCACCACACCCCCCTAAAGGCAGATAATGCCAAAGCAGGGCTAGTAACTCCCTCAGCCCCCATCAAACCCTCACGATTAAAACCAGGACCATTCACTTCATGGCCTGAGCCGCCACCTTATCAGCACTGTCACTGTACCGACTGGCTCCCTGAGGAAGTGAGAAAAGATGGCTGGGCAAGGTGGGTATGCAGAGAAGGGCAGGCAGCATTCCCTGTAATAGAAGACCCGAACACTCAGCAAAGATATCATCAACCTGTAGACTTCAAAATAATCAAAAGCCCGAAGGAGGCCGCCACCACCTATGGGCCTCAGGCCACCTTTACAGTGTCTCTGGTAGAATCAGTGGCCTCCTTGAACCTAACCCCAGATGACTGGGCCAATGTCGCCAGGGCGTCTCTCTCCGGAGGCCAGTATCTGACTTTTAAAACTGCGTAGCAGGAGTGTTCCCAGGATACTGCACGGCGTAATATTGCAGCAGGGAACCATCAATGGAACCTAGACATGTTAATGGGCTCTGGACCCTACTTAGGGCAGCACAATCAGGTCAACTACTCTCCCGCGGTTTACTTACAGATTTCCACAGCCGCGGTCAGAGCTTGGAAGACCTTACAAGGCACAGGGGATCTACAGGGTCAGCTTTCTAAGGTGTTGCAGGGGCCTAATGAGCCCTATGCAGATTTTCTCGCGAGGTTGATGCAAACTGCCGGTAGGATCTTTGGAGATGCAGAAACAGCCATGCCCTTAGTCAAACAGTTAGCGTATGAGCAAGCAAACAAATGGTGTAAGGAAGCCATTCAGCCATGGAAAAATAAAGACTTAAACACCTATATTAAGGTATGTAGAGACATAAACGATAGTATAGTTCAAGGGCAAGTGATGGCCGCTGCAATAACTCAAGGACTGCGCAATGCGCGCGGCGGAGCCACCCCTCCAGGGGCATGCTTCTATTGTAAGCAGCCAGGTCACTTGAAGAGGGACTGCCCCAAGCTAGGGGATCCAGGAGGTAATGCCGTGCCCATCAGGCAACCTCGACTGTGCCCTAGGTGCAGAAAAGGGAACCATTGGGCAAATGAGTGTAGATCAGTGGCTGATGTAGAAGGACGCCCACTGCCTCCACAGCAGCCAAAAAACAGGAGGCAGGGCCCCACACCTCAGGGCCCGCAAATGTATGGGGTGATTCAGCAAATCCCCGGAACACATTATCACCTGACCGATCAGAGCACTCACAAGGAGGCGGAGAACCAAGGAGAGCCACAACAGGGAGTGCCGGACTGGACATCTGTGCCACCACCCGCCTCGTACTGACCCCAGAAATGGGAGTTCAAGTAGTGGAGTCCGATTACAGGGGGCCCTTAAAGAGGGGGGTGGTGGGACTCCTTTTAGGCCACAGTTCCACCACTAGAGCAGGCTTGATAGTCCATCCTGGAGTGATAGATCCAGATTTTGAGGGAATAGTAAAGGTGATGGTCTCCTCCCCGCGAGGCATTACCGCCATAAATCCAGGAAACTGCATGGCTCACATTCTCATGCTTCCCAGTAACCATGACAATTTTGACAGTAAGAAGGTCATAAGAGGGACCTCCGGCTTTGGGTCGTCCGGGGCTCCACTAGCTTGTGTCACGCTAGAATTAGGGGACCGGCCTATGTATGTAATCCAAATTAGAGGCAGGGAGTTTGTGGGGCTGTTAGATACCGGGGCAGATCGCAGCATCATCAGGGAAGAAGAGTGGCCTAAAGACTGGCCTCTAAATCGAGCTGCACAAACACTGAGAGGTCTGGGGATAGCCCAGGCACCAATGTACAGTGCAGCCACGCTGCCATGGAAGGACTTAGAGGGGCATCACGGTGTTATTCAACCATACATCCTAAAAATGCCTATGTCCCTATGGGGACGAGATGTGTTAACACAAATGAATTTTAAACTAACCACAGAGACTTGTTACAGTGAGCAGTCTAATGCCATAATGAAAAAACAGGGGTACGCGGGCACTAGAGGACTAGGGAAGGATCTCCAAGGGAAAGAACAACCAATCCTTTTAGCAGGGAGACTGCCCAAAGGGCCCGGAGGACCAGGATTGGGTTTTTCTTCGGGGCCACTGAGGGAAAACAGCCTATAGAAATAACATGGCAGTCAAAAAGGCCCATGTGGGTACCTCAGTGGCCCCTCACCAAAGAAAAGAAGGAAGCAGCCCACACTTTAGTACAAGAACAGATAGCAGCTGGTCACCTCCAGCCCTCTACCTCGCCATGGAACACACCTATTTTTGTAATTAGGAAAAAGTCTGGCAAGTGGAGATTACTCCATGATTTCAGGGCAGTGAACAGACAGATGGAGCTTATGGGGCCTGTACAATTAGGCCTTCCTCTCCCTGTGGCCCTGCCCAGATAGATATCAAAGACTGTTTCTTCTCCATCCCACTTCACCCCAGAGACTGTCAAAGGTTTGCCTTTACCGTGCCAGCAGTGAATCATAGTTGTCCCAATGAGCGATATGAGTGGATAGTATTGCCACAGGGCATGGCTAATAGCCCCACCATGTGTCAGATGTATGTAAAGAAGGCCTTACAAACTGTCAGGAAACAGTTTCCCCTGATAATCATCTATCACTATATGGATGACATTTTGCTGTGCAGTGAAGAGGAGAGACAACTGGAGTTGGCTCTCTGTTTCCTGCAGGAACATTTTGAGGAGTGGAACCTTAAAATAGCCCCTGAAAAGATCCAAACATCCAAAGCAAAGGAATATTTAGGAATGAGATTGGGAAACACAATGGCCAGGCCATTAAAGGTAACCATAAGGACAGATCACCTGAAAACTCTAAATGATTTTCAAAAACTACTGGGAGACATTAATTGGGTTCGTCCATATTTGAAACTCACCAATGAAGAGCTAAGTCCCTTATATGACCTCCTGAGGGGAGAACCTGATCTGGCCTCCCCTCTATCACTCACTGAAGAGGCGAGAAAAGCTATAACATTGGTTCAGTCACGCTTGCAGTTAGCGCAAGTCGAGCGGATTGATTACTCCAAACCAATTGCCTTCATAGTGCTCCCTAGCAATCATAGCCCCACAGGCGTACTGTGGCAAGAGGGCTCTATGCTATGGGTCTACTTGGCACATTCGCCCGGGAAGATCCTGGATTGGTATCCCCAGAGTGTGGCCGAGCTGATCTTGAAAGGTGTCAGGGTATCCACAGAGACGTTCGGTGCCCCTCCAAATACCATCATTACCCCATATACTGCAAAACAAATTGAATGTCTTACCGCCTGCTGTGATGCATGGGCTATCGCCTGCACCATATCTCATGCCACCTTCGATAATCATTATCCAAAATCTGGCTCCAGTTTTGCCTAGCTAACCCGATCATTTTCCCTAAAACTACCAGGAGGGAACCCATTCCTAGGGCTAACGTAATCTTTACCGACGGCTCTAAGGATGGCACCGCCGCAATAGTTACCAATGAACAATCATGGACCCTCACATTCCCGGCGACATCCGCCTAGCAGGTAGAGCTGCTGGCAGTGGTGCAGGCCTTTAAATTATTTCCCCACGAGCCATTTAACCTCCTGTCAGACAGTCAATATGTAGTTAACTCAGTTACCATTATAGAAAATGCAGGGCATGTTAGACAGACATCGCCAGTCACCGGAACACTTAGAAGCTTGCAGCACCTTATCTGGGATAGGGTCCATCCTTTCTTTATTGGACATATCAGGGCTCATACTCCACTCCCAGGCCCGCTTGCTGAAGGAAATAGGAGAGCGGACAAACTAACCCGCAGCCCGTACATCCTAGCTTTAGCCAACCCGGTAGAACAGGCCACTAATTACCACAAGCTCTTTCATGTTAATTCCACCACCCTACGGATGAAATATCCTATTACAAGGGAGCAAGAGAGAGCCATAGTCCTTGGCTATGGGTAAATGGTGCGTTGCTCTCCTACCCCTACCATCTCAAGGCATAAACCCAAAAGGACTACTACCAAACCACCTGTGGCAAATGGACATCACACACATCCCTGAATTTGGGAACATGAAGTATGTTCATGTGTCCGTTGACACATGCTCAGGAGTAATCTTCGCCTCCTGACACACGGGCGAAAAAGTCCGAGATGTTATTTCCCACTCCCTACAGGCATTCTCTGCCTGGGGCATGCCTAAACACTTGAAGACTAACAATGGACCAGCATATACATCCCGACCGTTTCTGACATTTACTCAGACTCTAAACATTGCTCATACAACGGGTATTCCATACAACCCTCAAGGACAGGGTGTAGTAGAGCGCACACACAGAACATTCAAGGCCACTCTAATAAAACAAAAAGGGGGAATAGGGGCAGACTACAAATCCCCTAAAGATAAACTTAATATCATCCTATTTATATTAAATTTTTTGACATTGGACATAAACGGCCAAAGTACTGTGAAAAGACGTGCTGGAAGGTAACTGGAAAGGCCCGGACCCAGTACTTATCTGAACCCGAGGCTCTGTTTGTGTTTTCCCGCAGGGCCAACACCAACCTATCTGGGTACCGGAGCAATACATGAGGCGAGTGGAAAACTCAAGGATGGAAGAACAGAGTGCTGATGCTGATAGCGCTCACCATCCCAGGGTGGACCCTGCCGCCAGCGAGACCCGAGCAGAGACAGCTATGGGGAGTAGTAAAGGCATGGCCACTGCCACTGCCCCTGAGTAACCTATCAGCAGAGACTTTGAACAGCCTGTCGCAAGATACCGCTTCTGTGCTGACGCAGCAAAACCTTATTAATACACACTTGAAGAACGGTATAGTCTTGGTGAACCAGCGCGTGGACCTTCTCCAGGAACAACTGGATTTGCTCGGTCAGACATGGCATTTGGGCTGTGTCAGTTCCTACACTGGACTGTGTGTTTCCAGCATTCTGTTCAACAACTTCTCTCGGGCTGCAAACCTATCCCGACAGCTGGGACACTTGCTGAACACAAACTGGTCTAGCGAACTCAAGGAGCTTACTGTGCAGCTAAGATTAGAAATCATGAATGTTAGCTCTAACACTGTTAATGTTATCTCCATGTCTCAATCAGCTATGACAGTGTTTGATGCTGTAAAGGCTTGGTCCGGGGTGGGAGTTATGGGTGTGATTGTGATCGCTGGATTGCTGCTCCTTGGCAGGGCAATTTGCTCTGTGCGGCGGCAGCAATTATAGGATAGATGAGTGCTGTTGCAAGCGATGGCTGCCGTGGAAGAAGGCGTCTCCCCAAATATATGGCTTCAGATGTTGGATCAGTAGCTAGAGACGGGTAAGATCTGGAGCTGCACATATCAACCTAAGACAGGGCACAGACCAGAGCTGTCTGCCGCCTGAGGACAGGTAAGAATGCTGCAGGCTCTGGGCAACCTAAGACAGGCATGATCCAAAGGCCACGCATTAAACAAAGAAGGGGGAGATGTGAGGGCCGGGCCCCTGGCCAGGGCTCAGTCCCGGGGCTGACCCACCGCAGCTCCCTTGCCCAGTGGTAGTTCTAAGACCTGGTATTTTAGCCTCGTCACCAGCTGGAGAATATGGCGCCCATTTCCTGCTCACCACCCTTTCCCCTCTTCCCTGTGGGGGATTGGCCCAGCAGACTTCCGTACCCGTGCACAGCTCGTGCTGCCCGCTTAGAGTGGCGCGTGACACCTATCCGCTTAAAGGTCACGCATGATACTGTCCCGGATTGGTTGGGTGACTGAATATAAGGGAGCCCTCCAGGAGGGAGAGGAGCTTCCCGACAACTGCTGTAACCGCCACGAGAGATTAGACAATAAAGCCTAGAGAAGAATCAAGACCTTGGGCGTGTTGCTTCGGTCCCTGAAGGGTTGCGACAGAAATTACCAGACATGGTCTTAATCTGAGAAGGCAGCTGTATGTAGAGGAAGAGGGGGATGGACAGAAAGGAGACGGGGAGTAAGATGGAGAGGGGCAGTAAGAAGATGGACAATGGGAGAGAGAGAGAAGGGGAGACAGTTTAAGGAATTGTCTCACATAATTACGGGGGCTGGCAAGTCAGAGATCCGTAGTTCTGGCGGACGAGCTGCAATTTCAGGTAAGAGTTGATGGTCAATCTTGTGTCCAAATTCCACAAGGCAGCGAGCTAGAATTTAGGCAGTGTGTGCCCTAGTCTTGAGGAGGATTCCTTCAGGGAATCTTAGCCTTTGCTCCCAAAGTCTTCAGCTGATTGAATCCATATCATGGAGGGTAATCCGCTTTTCTCAAAGTCTACTGCTTTAAATGTGAACCACATTTGAAAAATACCTTTGCAGCAACTTCTAGGTAGACATTCAACCAAGGAACTGGGTACCACAGCTCACCCACTTTGACACATAAAACTAGCCCTCACACTTGCTATCACCTTGACTTTGAGCCCTCTGTGTCTTTGTTTCCTTATTTGTTAAAATGGTACTCACTTCATATAATTCTGGTGATGATAAAAGCCATAAAGGAGAAATACTTGGAATAGCCATGGCACAGAGCATATGCCCCCTATGTGCTGGCTTTTATTAATTCTCACATTACCTGTTTCTCTTGGGAGATATTTTTTGTGTCTTCTCTTTCACACATAAGATTGTCTAGGCAGTTCATATCTGTGTCTCATTTCCTTCCACCGAAAATGCATATAAGAAAAGCTGTGCAGAGTTGCTGTGGTGACTACAAATTATCCATATAAAATACTCACCGCAGTGTATGGCTCATAGTAAACACTAAATAAATACATAAATAAAGAAAAGATAGCTCTTGATACTGATGTTTTAGCATGATGGTCCAGAGTATTTCTTTTTCTCTTCTGTTCAGATGTCTGTATCATTTCAGGGAAGGGAGAGAGAGAAAACTCTTTTTGACAGGAAGCATTACATTTAAAGCCCAGGAGAAAGATTCAGTGGTAAATAGAAACAGAAGCAGACTCAAGATAAAACAAAAACAAAAATATATAAATCCCAGGTCTTAATCATTTGTGCTTAATAGGATTGTGCAATTCAAAGAGGAGTGCCTTTATCTCATCAGCTATCCATCATGTAATGGAATGAAGAGTGAGGAGAGGCGAGAGGCAGGCGGGAGAAGAGTCACTCACATATTATTGGCCATTCATTCACCCTCCCCACCCTCTCCCTGCCTTCAAACAGCCTGCTTCCTCTCCGATCTCTGCGTCACCTAACAGTGTTTATCCAAATCCCCATTAGGCAGTCCGGAGAGAGCATTGTTTTGGCTGGATCTGCATGGCCACACGTGGTAAGGCCACCTGCAAGCTCCTTGGCCCTCTCTCCATAGAAACCAGATCTTGGCTGGTTTGAGATTGGATGTTGAAGGGATAAGAAAGATGGTGGCACACAGAGAGCGGGTAACAGCCATGCCAGCCCTGCGGCTCCTCTGGCTTCACCCAGCTAGAGGTCTGCGACTTTGGCTGGCAGTCATGGGAGGTTTCATACCCTGAGCATTTTTTGCTAAGCCAATGATGTTAATAGTACACTGTGGACCACGGAGGAATCAGAAGGGAGTAGTGGGGACTTATTTGCTTTGGCCAGCATGTTCTATTGTGATTGTCACTTTTTTGTTTTGTTTGGACCTGACCTGTTGCTGGGTTTCGTATACAGTTAATATCAAAGTCGGTTTGTTTGTTTTTAACAACCCTGGCTTGTCTCAGCCTCATGTTTAAAAAGCTTGTCCAAAGTTAGAGTGCATCTCTAAGAGGAAACACGAGGATACTTTGATGAGCACAACTATCTCCACCCTTCAGACGGACTCAGCTTGCTGTGTTCTCTCTGAATTAGCAGACTAAAGTATGCCTCTAAGAATCCATCATCGTTGAAGTTCCATAAGCTTTCTGATTGTTTTGTGCACCAGAGTGAAGAGTGAAAATATGGATTTCCTGGGACAATCATTTAGCTTTGGAAAACAATATTAGTCTCAAAAGCATAGGTTTGTGACTTCTCCAGGGTTAATGAGAGCACTTTAGAAAAGAAGGGAATTGGCTTATTGAACTCTGAAACACTTTAAATATATAAGCATATATACATTCTTCCTGTGTGAGGGTCCATAACTTTTATCATATAGGCAGGAGTAGATACCCCACAAGAATGAAAGAGTCAATGCTTTTAAATTTGAATTATAGTGCAACCTCACAGGGAAGTGTCAAATCTAAACACTTCATGAGAAAAATCTTCCTGCAAACTGGAAAATAGCTAAACCTACTCTTATCTGCTCCTGCTATAAAGTTGAAGAATTTGTTGCATCTTTTCATTAGACATAAAAGCTTTCATGGTATTTTCTCAAGTGAACTACAGGCTATTTGATCCCTAATCAAACTATTATAACGTTTGCTATAATATATAGTGTGTGCAAAGAGCCTGTCTTTGATGTTGCACATCTATACTTCTTTATTGTAGGGAATTAATCTTTTTTATATTCTTTGAGGCTTCCTTGTAATCTTGATCCTCATTTCTTCTAGAAATTCCATAAAAAGAAAGAACAAAAGTGAATGCATATGGTGCTATATCTCAGCTGCTAATTTCCCTTTCTACTTTTCTTGCTCCATGTTTTCCCTCCACATACATGAGCAGAACCCTGGTAAAAGCAGGGAGAGTAATTATGTTGCAAACTGTCCAGATAGCTCCAACTGAAGTCAAATTACACAGATCATGAGATTAACTACTATTTTTGCCAGTGTGGGGTTCCTGGGGTTTCTTACCAATTAGTCATCAATAAGTCATAGCAAACAGGAGAATGAGATATGAAATTGAAATCTCGGCATTGCATTCCTCCTACATGAGATGTAACAGGAAAGAAAGATAGAGATAGGCAATATGTGTCCATTGCTAGTTAGAGTTTTCAGTATATGAAGTTCACTCTATTTTTCTGTGCAGTTCAGAGGATCTTAGTAACTTGAATGCATAAACAGAGCATTGAGTTGTAGAGTTTTTATAGATGGGAGGGTGGTGGTACGACCACCTGCAAGCACTTACAATTATCTATCCTTTAATGTTAAAGATAATTATAATGTATCTGAGAGAATATGATATCTAAATTGGAGAGTCAATTCTAAATGCTTAGTAACTAATAATAATAAAAATCACAATGGATTCCTTTCTGTGAATTGGGCACTGTGCAAAACACCTCATAGACGTCATCACCTTTACCCTTAAAACTACTCCAGGAAGCAGGCAGTATTAGCCTCACTTCATGAATGAAGAAACTTCACATGGAAAAGATGAAAAAGGGAAGCCTCCACGAACACTTTGTAACCACTAGGCTTTGCTTTCTCCATAGAACTGTTTACATAAATGAGAGGTGGGGCGGGAAGGCAGAGAGGCTGGTGAGTCGGGGTATCCTACAGGGGGAATGAGGACGGCAAGAGGAAACCCCACAGATGTCAGCTAATGTTAGAACAGTATCAGCTGTCAAGTTCATCTAGAACAGCAGTATGATCAGAGTGAAATTTCTGATAACCCAGGTCAGTATGATTTTTGTTTTGCTTCTGCCAGATGAGATGCTACCTTCTCTCATTTTATTTTAAACTCATTCCATAATATTCATTTGCTTTCAACAAACTAACACATTCACCCTAAGAAAAAGAGAGCTGCAGACCTCTACATTTTTTCACTGCAACTAAATATTCAATCTGGGGTGCTTCAATTGTAATTTTTTCTGACATACCTATTTCACCATCAAAACATTTTAATTCATCGTGAAAACTGCCTGTTAGTATCCATACCCCTCAATAATTGCTTTTGCTTCTAAATTACAACTACGACTGTTGGTTGTCCCAGTACTACTGGGGCCTCTCCAGAATGGCTGTTTGGAAGAATGAAGGACTTGATACTTCAAGCTCAGGTCTATCCTGCTCCCCAAAGCTGTCACCTAACTTTTGAAGTGTCTGCTCATCCAGTGTAACCTATCTCTGCTTTTGCTTTCTCATTAACATTCCATTTGTTCAGATAATTTTTCATTCAACAAGCACATGGAAATTAAAATCAAACCAAAAATTATAGTTCAAAACAGTCCTAAATACCTTGTGGGTCAAAGATACAGTGAAATTGCAATTGCAGTTCCCACATACTCCAACAGCTCCCTGTTGTTGCCACCTGTATAACAATAAGCACAGCATATGGCAACTGCCTGGTGCTTATTTGTCCCTCTCACTAGACTTTCAGCTCTTTGAGGTCAAGGACTACATTATCTATTATGTATTCACAACTTCTGAGAATGGAGAAGGTGCTCACTACATGGTAAAAAAGAATGAATGCATTCATGGCAACAAAAATTTCAGGGCACACAACATTTTGTTTATGTGATAGGCAAAATAATCTTCTCATGATTGTATAAACATTCTCCACAAAGCTGCATAACTACAACCATCTGGTCTAGTCTATTGTGACAGGTTTCTAATGGTACTTTTATCTCTATTCTTTCCTCTTTTTCTTTCCCCATACTCTATTGTCAAATGAATAAACTGAATCCAGTGCTTTACACATATTACCCCCTACACAAAATCTTCAGGGTCCTGCCTTATCTGCAAGATTCTCCTATGCTTGATTTATCAGAATCCTCTATCTCCTAACCCCACTCCCTCTCTAGTCATAAGTCCACAAAAGTACAGCTCCATTAATCTGGGCTTTGTTTATCCAATACATTTCCCTTCTCTCACTAGAGTATTTATTACCCTTATTCTTTCTACCTTTATCCTTGTCACTTTCAAAATTTACTTCTTCTACAAAGACTTCTTGGAATATTCTCTGGATCTCATATTCTAAGGAACCAAAGACTCAGACAAACATCATGAAATAACTGCAGTTCCATATCAGAACCTCCACAGAGTTTCTTGCAGCTTATGCACAAGTTGAAGTCAGACCCATCTTTGAGCTCTAGCTCTTCCACATGCAGCTGGATGGCATTGAAAATAATCAGTTTTCTTGGTTGAACTTCAGTTTTCCTCATCTGTAAACTGGGTTAATTACCCTGCTTCATAGAAATACTATAAGAATGAAGTGAGACAATGGAATATTATTCAGCCATAAGAAGAAAACAAATCCTACTATTTGCAACAACATGGATGGAGCTAGAGGGTTTTATGCTCAGTGAAATAAGCCAGGCAGAGAAAGACAAGTATCAAATGATTTCACTTATCTGTGGAGCATAACAACAAAGCAAAAACTGAAGGAACAAAACAGCAGCAGAATCACAGAACCCAAGAATGGACTATGGACTAACACTTACCAAAGGGAAAGGGACTGGGGAGGGTGGGTGGGAAGGGAGGGATAAGGGGGAAAATGGGGCATTACTATTAGCACACATAATGCAGTGGGGGGAGACACAGGAAAGGCAGTATATGCAGAGAAGACAAGTAGTGATTCTATAGCATCTTACTATGCTGATGAACAGTAACTGTAATGGGGTATGTGGGAGGGACTTGATAATGGGGGGAGTCTAGTAACCATAATGTTCATTACATTAATGTACAATTACATTAATGATATCAAAATAGAAAATAATAATAAAATAAAATAAAATATAAAAATAAAAGAATGAAGTGAGAAATGTACTTAAAGTAACTTGTCTGGCATCCTCTTTGAAAGCATCATTATTTTTCTGATATATCTGAAGTCCTCCAATAATTAAGCATCTCCAGTCGAGTAAATCAAATTATTCTATCATAAAAGGTAGAGATTATTAGAAAAGGTGATGTTTCAATGTCTATTGGCACAACAAATTTGTGGAATAACTACAAGTTTTATGAATTAAAAGTATTTAAAAATCAAACATTCAAATAATATTTTACAGCTTATAAGATCAAATATTCCTATCACAAGATGATGTGTTCAATGGTTTGCTCTGAAGGGGTCAGAAAACTGGAATAGTAACTCAATATGTTTGGCCCCTTTCCAAATTTTTTGCTTTATACGCACACCATGAATCTCATAATGGTATAACCCCACATGCAAAGGGAGAAATAGCAAAAAAAAAGTCCAGTTGCAGAAAGAAAAACAGGATTGAATTTGATTTTGTCTTAGGTTATTTATGTAACCTTTTAAGAATTAGATATGTTTGAATAAAGCACCATCACTTGCTTTCGTAAGATGATGGTTTCATTAAAAACCCCTTCTGCTGAAACCTGGAATGCATTGCCTGGATAAGCAGGTCAGAGTTCACAGTAGAAACTGCTCATGCAAAGCATATTTGAAGCTACCAGAAAAAGAATTAAAATGATAGTATCTGCCTGTGTTTGCATGCTTTACATCAGGAAAATAAAGAAGTGATCATGAGCATGAGAAAGAGGCACTGCAGGAAGGCAGGGATGCTGCAATGGGATTCCCATGAGCATTTCAGATACTTCCACAGCATTCTTACAGTGATAAGGAGGTACAACCCAAAGACATTTATAGCAGTCTGGAGGGAGGTCATTTCGGCAAGAGAGAAAAACAAGCCACATTTATCTCTGATGATTTACCAGATTCATAACCATATATCTTAAACCAGAAGACTCAGGGCATTCCTTTATCCTCTGAAGCACTAAAACAGAGCTTCTCTACCTGCACTGTCTCCTGACTGCAATTGAGGGCCTGTGTCCCTCATGGATTGAGACATGCCCACTGACATGAGGCCTCCCAGCAGGTCAGTGCGGGGCCTTGCTGGTCAGCGGAAGGGCCGGCTTCCTGCTCTCACTCCCTGAGGAATGCTGACGGTGACAAATGGCGCCCTCAGTAGTGGCCATGTGAGCACCAGGCATCTGACAAAGAAACCGTCAGAACGTCTCCCACAAACGATTCCAGGGCAGCGGATTTCTTCGTTTTCTTTCTTTTCTCCCTCCAACTTTGGTTCCAATAATTGAACATATGTCCAAAAATGAAGCAAAGTTTTATGTTGTTCACTTGCTAAATTATTTATTCAGCCCACTTTTATTACTTTGGTAAATAAAGTATGCAAAATAACTGCTCTCATGGAGCTTACATTTCATATAGAAAATAATCGGGTAGGTTCCGTGTACTAATTCCATGATATCTACTATGAAAAAAAATGAACTGGATAAGGAGATAGAGAAAGAGGGAGAACACAGAGAGAGGGTAATTGTTTTAGCCAAGGGGCTCAGTATGGGGTTCTGTGGTGTGGGGACGTTTGACCCAAGTTCTGAACTAGACTAGGGAGTGAGTCAAGATGTCATTTGGGATGAGAGTGTGTCAAGCAGGAGAAGCAGTGCACAGTCCCTAAATCAAAAGCGTATTTTGATAAGTTCAGAAAAAAACAATGGTGAGAACTAAGTTTGATAGCAGCAAGCCAAGTCATGAAAGGACTTTAATGTCAAAATAAACCCTATACATCATAATGTGAGTGACATGGGATCACATTGGTGGGTTTTGGGGCAGGAGTGACCTTACAACTCTCTTACAACTTTCTTTATTCTTTCTTTTTATTCCAATTGGTTTTGATAGTTGACATTGAAAAAATACTATTGAAATACAGGGAGGCAAAAATGTCTTTTTCTGACTGTGAGTCCCTTATCTTTTAAAAATAACTTTTATTCACCAAATAGCTATTTATAATTACTAGTACCAGAGACTGCGCATGAAGAACCACAAGAGGATTGCTTTATCTTACACCTGAGAGTTATCATGAAAATAAAAGACTTCCAAGGATAAAACATAAAATGGAAGTCCAAATGGGTTAAAATAGCTAATTCACACTATCATTAATTAACTCCAGGGTGCCAGAAAGAATCAATGTTTATGTCTCTATTTTAATAATGGAAGTACTGAAAGAAGCTCCCGGAAATTTATTATGTTGCCCCAAGAACATGCCACTGGAAAAAAGAGGCCATGTTTTGAAATCAGGGCACTCTGATGCGTAAGCCTGTGATCTTAAACCACTCTCCAATAATGCAGTAACAATTTAATGCTTTAATAATAAGGGTACCATTTTACTGTGTCCTAGAAGACTCATACTACAAACTTTTTGGGAATTGATAATTTAGAATATTGAATTGAAAATTAGAAGTCTTGTGTTCTGTTAAGACACTGGGCATGAGACATCTTTGGACACTTCATTTGACTATGCTGGGAAATATTTATCTCTAAGATCTCTTTTGTAATCACTTTCACATCTGTGAAATTCTTTACATGCACAAACTCATTTCTTCTTGGAGCCTTGTATGATCTTATCCATGGAACAGACACACATTATCACTAATAAATATTTCCTAAAATTTAGAGTAGCATGGAATTCAGGAAAAATCCTGCCTTTGAAGGAGAAAATTCTAAGATCTTTAAAGGAAAGAAACATTATTTTATTTACTACTGTATCTCCAGGAACAAAATTAGTTACTAAGACTTAGAAAACATGAATTTGAAAAAAATAAATAAAAACTATAGAATGAGAAAGAAATCACCCTTAAAACAGATATTTTTCTCATAAGAATGTTTTCAATTTAATTTTTAGAAGCCAATCTCTAATGAAGAAGAAATGTCATCAAGCTGCTTAGGACTTCAAGCTCCACAGGAGGGGAAGATAATTTCTGTAATTCAAGCCACAGCTGGGAAACTGGCAATAATTCATGCCACACTCTTTTTAAAGTATAGAACAATGCCAGGTCAAATACTAGTGCCAAAGCTCTCAGTTCAGAGAGGAAATCTTACCAAGTTGATATCTATTCTACTCTATTAGGTGTGGTCCATAATAAAGGCTTTTTTTTTCTTCCATGCACTAAGTTTATCCCAGGCTAATGTGCCCCTAAATCCTGTCTTGGACATCTGAAGATCCAAAGGGATTCATCCTTGGGTGTCATCCTTTGGATTAAGAGTCTCGTTCGTTCTATGGGGCAACCAGATTGCCCAAGATGTTCAGAAACCCTGGTCATCTTTAGAAAATCTTCAGGTCATCTTCAGAACTTCTCATTTCCTGGAGGATATAGTGAAACTTGATTGATGATTCATTCCTCTGGGAAAACACCAGTTTCCCAAAACAACTTGTTTCCCAAAATGTCTGTAAAGCATTCTACTTAGAAGTGGTTTTCTCAGAACCAGCCCTATTAAATGTTCAGAGAAAAAAATAAAACTTGAATTCAGGGAGGTGGATGTGGTGGGGGATAGTTCCACAGTCGAGTAAATTAAAGAATTCTGCACACTAATGTGTTCTAGAAATTTTAAATAAATATTAATATGTTAGAGACTTAGAGAGGATCATAGAAAAAAGGAACCTGTTTGTTTTATTTAAATGCATGTGTTTCTCCAACTTCTTTTCACATAGCAATGGTCAGTCTCCCCAGAGTAGATGTTAGGAAAAGCTGCTCTAAACCAGTGGTGCTCAAAGTGTGTTCTAGGTCCCTTCTGAGGATTCCCTGAGACCCTTTCAAGGAATCTATGAATTCAGAACTATTTTCATGGAAACATAACCTTATTCATGCTATTCTCTCAAGAGTGTGAAGTAGTAGAGTTTTCCAGAGGTTACATGGTATTGTGATAGGCTATGTGATATTGTACCAGGCTGAATATGAAAACAGACATGCAAAACCCTTCTATCCTTTTAGATAAGTTACACAGATTTCCAAAAATTGTAAAATGTTACTCTTCTCACTATTTTTGTTTTGAAAAATACAGTAATTTTTAATAAAGATTTATTTTTATGTTAACTTGCAATGGGTTTATCATTGTTATTTTAAGTGAATTAATAAATATTTAAATGTTAACACTTTTAATATCTTGTGTAGTATATATCAGTAGTTTTAACCAACATACACAACCTTTCTGTGGAATCTGCAACAATTTTTAATATAACCAAGAGTCGTGAATCTCCCAAATTTGAACTCTGCTGCACCAGACCACCTTGAAATGGAATACCTATTATGATCTACCTACATCTGGGGAGTTGTCCAAGAAGTATGAAATGACCCAAAAAAGTCCTAGATAGTACACAGTAGAAATATAGAGCATCAGAATATATCCTGTGGCTCAATAAAACAACCAAATGATTTGGAATGAAATTCTGGGTTTACTTTCCAGTTCTGTCATTTACTATTTTTATTAATTAATTTACTATTTTTTTTCTTTGAGCAACCCATTAATTTTACTATGCCTTAGCTTTCTTATATTGGAAAAAAGAGATTAACTCCAACTAAAAACAAAAGAAAATAACAAAGGTAATTGTTGTAAGGAATAGAGAAACGAGTGTAAAAAGATTCTAGGGTGAAAATAGTTTGAGTTCATATCCCACTCTGATTATTTATTAACTATGTGAATTCAGGCAAAAAAACCGCACCTCTCAACAGCTCAGTTTTGCCATCTAAGGAATGTTGATAATAATAACTATTGTTTCTATCACAAAAGCTACTGATGATTAAATAATACTTGATACACAGCAACCCCCAACAGTACATTGGTCTTATTTATTAACAATGACAGTAACTAAATATCATTGTCAATGACAATGATAGTACTGTTCTGATTAGCTATTTGCTGTGTAAATAACTCAAACCACGGAGGCTTAAAAAAATAACCATTTTATTGTATCTCACATCTCCATGGGTCCCCAGGGCTCAGCTGCACCTTTCCTCTCCCAGCCTCACTGGAGGGTCTCCTGCATTTCAGTCAGGTGGCAGCTATAGCTGGGACCCAATGGCTTTTCCCCTGTCCTCCTCCATTTGGCTTCTCTCTCCACATGGCAGGTTATCCTTCATGGTCTTCTCATGTGGCCACTCTCTCTGGCAAACTAGTTTGGGCTTCTTCTCCGAAGGCACAGGGTTTCAAGAGTAAAGAAGCAAAACCATAGCTGAGAAGTCCCAAAACATCACATACTCCACAGTCTACTGGTCAAATCAGTCACAGGTTCAGAGGGAGAGAATATAAGTTCTTTCTCTTGAAGAAGACCAGCTACCAAGGTATGATTCATTTAAACTACAAATGCTGAGCACGATTGGTTCTTATTACATCTTATATCAGCATCACAGTTTCCTGCATGGATTTGCCGCCCAGATAACAACTTTGTGGCTGTTAGTACCAATGGGAATGTGTCCGTTATATGTTCAGACTGCATTGCAGTAGATACCTCAGCAGGGAAATGGGACATTATGAGCCTGCAGCTGAAATGAGGCATGGTGGTTCACATAGTATGAGGAAAATGGCAGCAGGTTCCATGTAAGAAAAGCTGGGGTTTAGCACCTGCTCTGGTGCTCACTACCTCTGTGACAGCAAATGCTGAAATTTTCTGAGACCCATTTGGGTCACCTGTGCTGGTGTTCCAGTTGCTGTGACTCTGTAACAAATCACCCCAGAACTGCGTGACTTAAAACAGAGTAACATGACTAGGTCAAGGATCTGCAGTCTGGTCAGGGTTCAGTGAGGAGAAGTTTTGGGGTTTTTTGTCTTCTTTTTCCTGTTCTTCTCACCATCAATCAGCTGGGGAGGCTCAAAAGCTGGGGGCTGAAATCCCTGAAGTTTTGCTCACTCACATGCTAGCACCCATCCTCAAACAGCTGTGGACTGGAACAGCTGGGGCTGCTGGGTGGGGCTTGTCTGTCTCCTTATGGTTATTGTAACGTGTTGAGTTCACAGGAGCGGAACTTCTTACATGGAGGTGCGGGATTCCAAAGACCAGAGAAAGAGAGAGAGCCAGTCAGAAACTCTAGAATTTATGTAGCATCCTATTAATTAGCAGTGAGTCATTTAATGTTGGTGCAAATTCAAGGGGTAATGAACTGGATCCTGCATTTTGTGGGAGGAGAATCAAAGAATTTGTAGATATGTATTAAAACTTAACAGCCAGGAGAAGATCTTATCTCCTTGATGAACCACTGATACATGGCTGTCAGTAGATTGATTTCCATTTTCTCCCAACCCCGTCCACATCCTTCTGCCATACCCTTACTCCAATTTCCTAAGAGGATAGTTTGAAAATAGGTACAGCATCATTTCAAGATACCTTGTCTCCCAGGTCTCCGTGGAATCTTTCAATCTCCCAAACAGCTTCCCCTGTGCTGGTCCGGGTATCTTCTCAAAAGGCTCAAGTAATCTTTCAGAAGGGCTGGTTTGAGGCAGGATGAACCAGACACCAGTTTTCCTACCAGGAAGTCCGCCTCTTCCCTACAACTTGGCAGTATTTCAACCTGCTGTGGCATATTGTGCTCCTCCAGGTAGCTCCAGTATGGAAAGGAAGTGCAGAAAGGTATAAAAACTGCATGGTGAGACCTAGCTCGAGAGTGTAGAGGAAAAGAAAATGGAGATAATTTTTGAGGTCTAGAGAAGTGTCAAGATGAGTCCTCAGTAGACTCAGATTGTAATTCTGCTGCTAGCTGAATTATGCAAATTAGGCCAGATATCTTTATCTTTCTGAGACAGTCTTACTGCTTTTCCCTAATTCCACTACCTTGACTTCCTGCTTAGCAACACATCTTTCGAGATCCAGCTAAAATTTTATTGCCTCTTTTTTTTTTATTTTGTTATCATTAATGTACAATTACATGAGCAACATTATGGTTACTAGACTCCCCCTATTATCAAGTCCCCACGACATACCCCTTTACAGTCACTGTCCATCGGCGTAGTAAGATGCTATAGAATCACTACTTGTCTTCTCTGTTATACTGCCTTCCCTGTGTCCCCCCTGCTACATTATTCATGCTTATAGTAATGACCCTTTTTTCCCTTATCCCTCCCTTCCCACCCATCCTCCCCAATCCCTTTCCCTTTGGTAACTGTTAGTCCAATCTTGGGTGCTGTGAGTCTGCTGCTGTTTTGTTCCTTCAGTTTTTTCTTTGTTCTTATATTGCACAGATGAGTGAAATCATTTGGTATTTGTCTTTCTCCGCCTGGCTTATTTCACTGAGCATAATACCCTCTAGCTCCATCCATGTGGTTGCAAATGGTAGGATTTGTTTTCTTCTTATGGCTAAATAATATTCCATTGTGTATATGTACCACATCTTCTTTATCCATTCATGTACTGATGGACACTTAGGTTGTTTCCATTTCTTGGGAGAAATTGGTAATTCTTGAACAATTTCTCTTTCTTGTCTGTTTTGCCCTACTAGGCTATAAACCTCCTGCAGAGAACATGGACATTTTCACATAGTATGTGCTACATAAATACTTACTGAATGGATGGAAAGAAAGGACTATGTTAGTGCCACCTTCCTTTCTTATCCCTTATGGCTGCTGTAATAATACCAATCAGGAAAGCATGGATCAATATGCTTTTGAAATATTAACTCATCTTCCAATGCAATGTGGCTTTATTATAATTAATCTCATGAAGTGACTGTCAAGAAAAGAATAGTGAATTCATTAGGTGAAATATAGGAAAATAAATGTGATTGAGTGTTTCTACTCTTTGTGGGGAAAAAATCAAGTGTGGAATAGTTGGTTTCTTGAGTGCCCTATTTTCAGTGGAGCCCAGATAAAATGGTCATGGCTCCTAAGGGAAGGGTCAGCAGGGTATTGACAAGATTTGAAATGATGTCATTTAGTGTAAGCACTGAAGGGCCAAAGAGTCTTTTGTTAGTATTTTTTAGCTTGGAGAAACAAAGACTTAAGATTTGAACGTTCAATGGTAATTGATTTGAATTGTGCAGAGGACTGTAGAATGGAAGAGAAGTTCAAACTTTTCTGGGGGGGAATCCTGGTCAATGAATAGGAGCTGATAGAGACATTATTTTAAAAAATGAATATGAATCTGGCTTTGTCATCATACAGAAGAGGTTAAACTCTCAGCTTTGATGTTTTCTGGTTATGTTGTTTAAATGACTTTACCTTTCTGAACCTCATTTTCCTGATTCCTAAAATGGTAATGATAGTACATACCTCATAGGGATATCAAGGATTAAATGAATCAAGACATGTAATGTTTAACGAAGTGCCTGGGCCATAGTAAAAGCCCAATCAATCCATGTAAGGCTGAGCTTAATTACATTTATAGTTGTGCCTAACTTTTATTTTCTGAGTCTGGGAACTTAAAATCTGTGAAAACAAGAGCACAGACTTCTCAGACTAGTTAGCCATTACCTGCAAGAGAGCAGAAATTGGGGGGAATCATGTAGAAGGCAGACTGTTCTCAAAACAGAAGAAGGTATGGCCAGTAAATGCTGAAGACCGAGAACCACTTCTCTTCTCGGAAGGCAGGCATAGAACTGAGGTAAGAGGAGAGGAGAATATCTTTTAAGGAGTATAAACCATGTATCAGAATCTTTGCTCATAATTTTATGATCATTTATTGTCACAGAAACCCTGTGAGTGGTAGTGGTATTTTTTTTTCATTATAAAAATAAGAAGGCTGAGGTTATATGTTTTTTGCAAAAAATATAAGGACAAATGAAATTTAACAATTCCCTTGAAGGCACTCATAGTGTAGTTGAGAAGAAAAAATTAGTATGCCCAGTTAGGTCTATTTTCTTTCTAAAAGACCTTATTATACAAAGAACGGAAAATTGAATCCAGCAGTGAACTGATCATCTAGAAAGGAGTGGAAATAACAGTTCCCCCTTCCACACATGTATCTCTATTAACGTGTTCATCACTATATTAGCTTTGTTTGGTAGTAACTCCATACTAATGAATCATGTTGAGTTTATTAATAAAAAGAATAATAAGTACTATTTACTGGGCACTTATTGTAAGCTCCATTTAGACACAATTTTGAGAGTTTGGTAAATTTCCTCTCCAGAAATGTAGATATTCACCCCAAGAAAAGATATCTAACTTTCTCTAATTCACACAAGTCTAAACTGGGGGATGGTAGAGTTTGGATGAAACATAAGATCTATCCAACTCTAACATCCATGTTTTTGTCCTATGCAAGGGGACAAGCTATCACCATCAGGACCTGGGTAAGCCAGAGAGGCATAGAATGTTCCTAAGAGTCCATAGGTAACAACACTCATTTTGGAACTAGTAAAAAGACAGCCCCACGGGTTTGGGGGAGTAATTTTACAGTGAGCTGTCTGAACACCAACTATCTACATTAAGGTACATGTATTCTGATCTGGAAAGATACCATGTAGTAAAGGAGAGAGTTCTGGGTAGCAGGCGGATTTGAACTTGGACTTAATTGCTGTGGGACATGCAAAAAAAAGTGAACCTCTTTGGGCCTGTTTCCCCATCTCTAACATGAAAGAAAAAAATGGAAAAGTGAATTTTAGATATACTTTTCTGTTGAAAAAATGTCATTGTCCTCTGTAAAATAGCAAAACCCAGTCAAACTATGGCATTTGAATTATGTATTTTTCCTACAAATGTGGGTGCTTTAGAATCTCAGACAATGGAAATATCATCAACAAACAGAAATATTTGCAATTCTTATGTGTATCCAGTTAGAACGCTTTCAGTCTATAAACGTTGGTGATAGTTTTAAGTAATTATTATATTTTTCTCTTGATTGAATATTTTGGCAAGAAATTTTAAATAAAATATAACTTGGACCATTTTGGAATTAGAAGCAGGTGACATAATATTTTTACACCTCATAATAATTTTGATAGGTATTTTGGCACAACTTACTCAAGAAATTGGCTTTAACATTTGAGCAAAGAAATGTGCTCAATTGCTACCAGGAAAATGTCCCTTGAGGGTTATATAAAATAAATTCAGGCTTAACAATGTTGGAAGAGAAAATGATTTTAGAGTGTGCTTCTTTTAAATGCAAATGGAATTTGAAGTTGTACATTGGCACTTTCTATCCCAGTAGAATTCTGTAACCACATATTATTTTATCATTCCTCTTTTCTACCATGTATCCACAGTACCAAGGAAACCAAATGACGAGAATTATTCCTCTTTATTTTTCAATGTCTAAGGCAGAGCAGTCTTTTTGCTAGAGATAAGGCAAATTACTATTGCAAAGTATTACTGAAATCTATTCTGGGTTCTTCATGTTTACACAGGAAAAGGTTTAGGACAATAAAAATACCATGATTATCTACTAAAATGCACCTATGTGACTTAGAAAGTCCCATTTCTCCTATGAACATTTCATCAGGAAGATTTTTTTAGTTGAATTTACATACACATGCTCATATACATAATGTCATGTTATTATTATATCTAGGTCTATAATTGATCATCTAAAAGAGAACAGAGGTGAGATGCTTGATCTGGGGCAAAAAAAATGGTATTGAAGAACAAACTAATTGTGTGGTAATATTTTATTTTGGTTGGCATATTTAACCTAATGTGAACAATCTGCCTTAAATTCCCCTAGATCATCTTCATTTTTTACAGTTACTTTTGCATCAGTTATAACTCAGCTACAAGTAGTCATTAAACAATTTCCTCTGGTATAAGTTTGTCAATATCTGTTTAGTTTAATAAAGGTACTGGATAGACCATTATAATCAATCAATTAAGCAATACTTATGTTTCTTAATTTGTGATGAGCTTTGTGTGGGTAATGTGGACCCAAAATGCAGCATTTTTATTCTGACTTCAAGCGTTTTGTTATCCAATGTGGAGCTAAGGTGAGGGCAAAGAGTTTACCTACGTCCACCTGGTGGTAATTGAATAATTGTCTCCTAAATGCAAGAAAACTGACAGATGAAACATAATTTAAGAGTAGTTAAGCACTAACTCATGAAATATTTAGCTTTCAGAGCTAGGATAAGAAAAGCTCAGGGAATGCCTTTTGAAGTGAAAAGTTCTTTAAAAAGTTAAACCTTAAACTCCAGTCTTTTAAGGATGAGTAGGCTATAAATTAGCCAGAAAGGTGAGCAGATATTGTATGAAAATAGCCAGGGATGGGAGCATCAATAAGCACAGAGATTTGTGGAAAAGGACGATAGTTTAACCTGATATATATTTTCAAAGTCATATCCTTGCTTTGGCTTAGAGACAGCATAAAAATGGCCATATTATTTTAGTCTTGCCTGTGTCATTCCTAAAGTTTGGTATATCACAAACCTAAGAAAAATCTCCATACATTTAATTTCAGGTACCTATATTCTGTACCCTCTCTCTCTCTTTCACACACACACACACACACACACACACACACACACACACACATCTAGCATATAAAAACAAATTACCCTGGTACCTGGTATTCCCTAGATTTTTTGCTCTGCTGAATTTTTAGAGTGGCCTTCTATGCTAGCATTGATTTTTTGTGGCAAATGAATCTTTTAGAGCCTCACATAATGGAGTGAAAAAGAGATCTTTCATGAAATGAATTTTACTCCAAACTCTCCTACTTTACTACCTAACCTGTGAAAATCACTTAAACTCCCTGAACTCAAACTTCGTCTTTAAAACTGAGATAGAAAATACCTTATATCCTCCACCGGCTTCCCTACAATGCTTTTGAGGGTCAAGTGGCATCATGGGCCATGGAAGAAGCTGTCAACATGCTGAAGTAGGAACAAAAAGAACAAATTGTAATTTGTGAAACTGCAGTTCGCAACTGCAAAATGTAGACACTTCTGCAATAAGTCACCTTATACAGTCATACGAGACAAATGAGGTAATTAAATTAAAACTGAGTATTTTATTCTATCAACATGTCCTCTTTGCTTTATGTAGAATCAAATGAGTTCTCTGTCACGTAAAAATATCAAGGTGTTGAAAAAAAAAGGAAATGAAAGGTTACAAGATGAGTCTATAAAATCACATATAAAGTAGCTATTTCTACAGGCACATAAACATTTTTGTTCTGACTTGGATTCACATCTTCTATAACTCACCATTGAAAATGTTCAAGCCATTTCCCAACTCATCCTATATTGAATGGCACCAGTGGTAGAAATCGTCACCACTTGAAGGCAGATTTGATTTTTAGAAACTGCTAAACATAAACCAGAGGGAATCCTTATGATAGAGTGGATGGATGAAGCTGAATAATAGCATTTTGTATCTAAGAGTTAACATAAAACAATGTTTTATATATTTGGTTCAAAGAGTTCCTCAGAAGTAAGTTCAAAATCATTTTGGGAAACAAATGTAACTGTATTAATTGCATTATCTTCACTGTTGTGGATATAGAACATCTTTGGATACAGGAAAAAGCTCAAGATTGTTTTTATAGATAAGGCTTAATACATTATCATCATACTTCACACACTGCCTCACAGAACCCACTGGGTACAAGTGAACGCAAAGTTACCCAGATGAGACAAAGTACTAAGACAGGAACAAATACGTGATCTCACACTTTATCTGATTTTTCCAGAATTCTCTCTTGCTCTTGGTTTTTCTACTCAAATAATACATGCCTACTGACACTGGGAACACTGGGGAGATGATACTAAAGGAGATGAGAGACAAGAACCAGCCAGCATTAGCAGTTTGGGCTCATGCAATGATACAAATCAGTTTGGACAATCTCTGTTTACAATGAATCTTTAAACTAGTGACTCTCTCTTTGCTCCAGACTCCCCTTCTCAGACATTCAGCCTACAGAACACAGACCCTGCCTGGATGCTGTCACCTTGGATTATGCAACTGGATTTTCCTCTGTCTCCTTGGTCAGATTTTTCTAGCCAGTTATCATTCCCATGATCCATCCCTCTTTATCTGTTTATTGCACATGAGCTGACTGTCTTCCAGACTCTTACATGCCAACATCTGGCCTGCCTCTAGACAGCCCTCTAAGAGGATCTGGTCATTCTCTACAGTATGATTTCAGTTTTTGAGTGTGCTTATTTACAATATGGATACAAATTTGGCCTCTATCTTTACCTTCCTGTCTTTCAGGATTAAGATTTTATCTCAACATAGATCACATCTGCCCACATCCAGCACTTTTCTATCTTATCTGTTCCTATTAGTGATTTGAAGCCTACTAGGTATTTCCAACATCCATGGATTTTTATCATGTTTTATTTTAGGTAGCTAGGGAAGAGCTAAATTACCTACTAAATTCCTACAGAGCTTTATCAAAGCTCTACTAGTTGAAGATAAATTAGAGTAAGCATCTTATAATAAAGAATATCTGCTCTGCATTCTAAGCCCTGTTCTATGCTTTTCAACTATTCAGTCATTTCACCTTCAAAATGACTGCAAAATTTTACAGATTTAATAATTACGTGTTGAAGAATGAATGCTGGTTTGCAGTATTTGCATTCTTCCTGTTAGGCCATCCGCAGCCTCTACATTAAATGTTTGGAAGATTTAAGACCAAGAGTCAGTCTTCCAGGAGAAGGAAGTTTGGCAGGACCATCAAATACAGGACTTTTACTCAGGCCATTTAAATTCAATGGCAAGCACAAAAATGAGATGGCAACACAATTTCTTGTCTCTGCCTATTTCAAGAAAGGACCTTACTGGGAAAAAGAAAAGATGCAGTTGGGGAAACCCAGGACTTGTCTTAAACTCATTAGACAGAGAGGCCGAAGCGACTTGGCTAATTTTATATATGTCTTTAACTATAGGCTTCATTCATGAGTAAGTGTTTTGCCTACAGATGTTACTCGAAGGGTTCATCCGCCAGGATGGGAAAGGATTTTGGTGACTCCCCTCCAAGTCAGATCAGAAAACTCTCCTAAGAGGGTAATATTTTTCTAAATATTCTTCCTTTCTATTTTATTTTAGAGAGGTTTGTGTTTTAGATGTATTTATGTGTATTTTAGGTATGTTTGTCCTGAGATGATGTACACTCAAAGCATTTTATATATTAATAATTTTTCATTTATTTTGTTAATAACACATGTCCATTATTTGATTTATTTAATTATATATGGAATGCGTGTCACTGGTGGTCTCAAGAAGTGAGTGTATAGGCAGAGTTTAGAGGGAGGGAAAGGGTGAATCAAGTTTGTTGCACATCCTATAAGACTACAAGCTAAATAGTTTAAATCAGTTCACTTGATTAAATGTCATTTTCTAAGGGCATTATTACTCTTACTTTATCAATGAGAATACTAAGTTTTCACAAGTGTAAGGAAATCTTCCACAGTCACTCACTTAACAATTAATAAGTCAAATATTTTAGAGCAGTGGTCTTAATACTTGGATAATACGGTTACTGCTTTTTAAAAGGGAAATCAAAATCCAGATTCTCCACATTCCATGCATTCAATTTTTCATAAATACTCAAATTATATTTAAATGCTATCATTTAAATTATTTTTTGGTTCCAATGTAATTCTAAATATAAACATTAATTTTGGCACTAAAATCTTGAGATTAATTTATTTTGATGTTGTCATTCAAATGACACTGAATATTCTCATATTGTTTTAAATATACCCATGGAAGTTAAGGCAGATTTTTGAAAAATCTTAAACAATTAAGGTCTAGGAGATTTGCCCCAATTTTTCTAAGGAATGGTTATTTTGGTTGGTGTTGGAGTTTTGCCCACATTAGGCTTGGTGATTCTGAGGTTCCCTTCCAAGCATAAAATTTCATAATTCTAAATCATTTAATTGGTTCTTAATTTGTTCTTACTCCAATTTCAGAATGTTTCCTTTAGTTCTAGTAATTTTCTTACAGCTTTACAGAGCCAGTCTCTGGAAATTCAATCAACACAATAAAGTGAAATTTTATCTTTGAAAAATTGACTGTGGAATGTCTAAAGTTCTCAGTGTGGGACTTCTGAGTTTAGTTTATATCTCAGGTGAAAGTTAAGCAGTGTTTACTTCTTTGTAGTTACTCTTGACACTGTTCTCCTTGTCCTTCTCCACTGATATATTTAGCGAGGAAGGCACCCTTCTCTTGAGCCCAGAATTAAAGGGATCATCATAAATACGGCCATAAATTGAACAGAAGCCCAACAGCTATTGGTGATCAGAGACATGATAATGTAAGTCAAAGACTGACATGGTTCATGTCACTGAGGGGGATTACTCAGCAGTTCAAAGCATGCAGTTGCAAGGAATGCTGTCTGTAGACTGCTCTTAAGAAAAACAAACCCTGCAGGATAAGAAAGACTGGCATTTCAGAGCTATGAATCCCCAAGAACTGAGATAAAAATGAAGGGACCATAACAAGCATTTGTTGAACACTTATTATTATGCCGCTTAATTTAGATTTTGTTTGATCCTTAAAACAATCATACGAAGTGGTTGTTATTCCCATTTTACAGGAAAGAAAACAGGTTCAAGGATTTTTACAAATAGCTGGTGATGAGACTTGGATGTGTAACCCAGGTCTTTGCTTTTCTTGAGTTATTACAAAAGCTTAGCATAATTCAGTCACTTGCCCAGTGTTCAAACAGCTGATCAGAAGGAGAACCAGGAATGTAGATCTTCAAAACTTTAAAATTCACTCTGTATTTCCAAACTTTATACATCTCCAAACTATATTGCCCACATGGGTACTGACTCAGAATTTTAGCTTTGCCCTATTTTTATAATGATCATAAACTAATATGTTTTTAAATCTACTTTTGACTGTCCTGAATGCATGTGTATGTGTATGTATATATTTTATCACTATAGATAATTAACCATTAAAACATTCTTCACGATCATTAATTTCACCTTATACTGGGGGTAACTGAGGCTCCATGAAGTTGGCTCTTAACTCTCTACATGTTCCCATTATTTATAAGGAATAGAGCCATGCTTGGAACCGTCAAATCTACTGCCCATCCCACAGTTTCTCATTGTTTTATAACAGACTCTTTAGTTAACCACACAATGACTATTTAATACCTACCAAGCCAGGCAACTTTGAAGATTTGCATCAAGTGAGTTTGACTCAAAGTTGCAACATGTGGTAAGTGAAATGTGCTAGTTAAGATTACTCATTAGAATGGCCTCTAAGGATTTTTTGTTTCTCACCAAACTGTTGAATCTTTACCTTTAAGCCCCAACACATATTATTTACTTTTACTTGAATAGTAAATACGGTTATTGGAGAACGAACTGGCTGAAGAATCTGAGCTAACTGCATACTTTATGCTCTGCCTTGGGCCGAACCACCTTCAGATCCCTGTGCCTAATAAAGCAACTGGGACTCCACTGCTGTGTAGAAACACTTCTGATGGAGAACCAGGAGACCTGGATTCTGTCATTGGCTCCTCCGTGAAACCACAAAGTGACCTTGGCAAGTCTCTTTGACATTTCCAAACCTTAGTAGCTTTGTCTGTGGGATGAAAGTTTTGAAAGAAATGATCTTTAGATGCCCTTCTATTCTGAGGGTCTATAAACATTCTCCTCTCTGGACACCTCCCAGAATAGGTTACTGCTACCATTCCACAATCAATAGTAGAGAAGAGAGAAGGAAACAACAGTAAATAATTCCACTGCATGGCTGCCTCTGAGCTCCTAATAAAAATCACAGTGACTTGCTCAAAAACAAAGGACCTAGTTGCTTTCCATTATTTGGCTTCTTGAAGAAGACAGTTTAAGACTTACATAAATAGTTCCTTTCCTCTGATTATTCAGGACAAGTAGTTGGTTTCCAAGATTCACTGTGTAATCCTCAGCCTTACTTCTTTCTGTCTTCAATGATTCTGTTCTCTTGGTGACAATATTCATTATGTCCCCACCTTCTTACTACGTCCCTCCACTTTATCACCGTCACTCATGCTCTCGGCAATGAAGCCCTTCTCATGCTAGCTGGCATTTCCACAAAGCCCGTCAAGCACATTTCTGGTGCTTGTGAGGTCCCCTTGTGCCACCCACGCTCTAGATAAGCTTACTGGCTGATGCAATCTCCCACCTGGGACATCTGTTTTCTACATGTTCCATGAGAATCCGTGGTCTGTTACATACTGAAGGAAATGATTTGTACAGGGACACACGAAGACTAGACAAACTCTGTCATTCACAGAATGAGCCCTGGTAGGAAGCAAACAGGAAAACTGAGCTCCAGGGATTTTACTCCTACAGGACAGAATCCACAGCCACCTCCTGGTCACCAGCCTACCACTTATCCTCCCCATTCTCCTCCTTTCACAGGCATTCATTGAGCACCTACTGTTTGCCAGACAGTGTCATGAGCTGAGGATACAGAAAAGAACAAGTCAGATGACATCCCTGTCCTTATAGGGTTAACAATTTAGTCTTTCTCTACCACAGTGGCGATAACATGATGTTATAAATACATAAATTTTATATATGTTTCTCTGGTAGGTTGTGAGGTTTCAGAGAGCAGGCACCCTGTCTAAATCATGTGTAGCTACAACAATTGTAAACAATTCCTGCTGTACAGGAGATGCTTAATAAATATTTATACATATATAAAAACATTAATGTTTATAAATATATACAAACTTCCAATAGTCTTGCATTCAACTTAAAATAACATCCAAATGCCTCACAAGACCTTCCTTGATCACCCACTGCCTTGCTTTGTTCTACTTTTACCTGAAAGGATTCAGTCTGCCTGCTTCCTTGTACCTTATGCAGGTCAAGTTCTTTTCAACACCAGGACCTTTGTGTGCACTATCTACCCTCTGCCTGAAATGCTTTTGCCCCACATCAAGGCATGGTGAACGCTTCCTGGTAATTCTGCTCTTAATTCAAATGGCTGTCAGCCCCTCGTTCTGTAGCTTCCTTAGGTGTCAATGAGTTATTCTCTGAGTATTTTCTTCAGAACACTTATCATTATGTAAACAACCTAGCTGCCTCTAACTTGCTAAGTTACGAACTCTCTGAATTTGAGCTTAAACCATAAACCTAAAATATTAGACTCCATTATTTCTTCAGCTCCTTTGGACTCAGAAATCCTGTTACCTTTTATTGAAGAATCCATTAAGAGAAGGGAAAAACCAGAATCAGACTCTATTTTTAACATTTTTCTTGTTAACAACATATTGTGTATACTCCATAGGTGAGAGTCTGTGATAGTTGTGGATTAGACATGAGTCATGTTTTTTAGAATAGGAATTTCTCTTTATTAATTATTGATTCATTTAAAATATCACTTCATTTATTAAGCTTTTCTAATCACTTCCATTAGAATATAGCACTCATTCTTCTCAGTTTCCATAGTAATTTCTTCTAGTTACTTTTGAAGTTATTGATATTTTTATATTTCTTTTTATTTTCTTTTTTTAATGGACATAATGCACACAATGAAAGAAGGCATATGTCCCACATTTAAAAAATATAAATTGTTGTGAATTCACAGATGTAAGAAACCTGTTTGGCTAGAAATATCCATGAAGGTAAGTGGACAGAGATAGGATATGAACAAAGGCTTAATTTACTGCAATATTTCAACAGTTGTGTCTAAAACCAGTATAAGCTGAAGAATCCTTGTTTCAAGTAAGATTTAAGAGGCTGGACTTTGCCAGTTGTTTGGAGAATATGGTGAAAATCAGAGTTCATTCAAAATTTATTCAGCTGTATATCTTCTTGAGAGCCTTCACTGGAGATACAAATCCACCTCTTCCCTCCACAGCTTTATACAAGAGGAAGATATTAATCATGCAAATAAATATATAGTTCATGCTGAAACTTACCATAAGTGCATACAATAGTGAGCCTAACATAGTCCAGGGGTCATAGATGGCTTTGCTAAGGAAACTAAGAGTCCAATCAGGTTCCAAGTTGCATTATAGATGCAATTTTCTTTCTATCCCCTTGGCAGCAGTAAGTATCACTGTATTTCACTTCAGAGATCTGGCATTAGTGTGGTTCAGCTGCTCTTTCCTTCTCTGATCCAGACTTTCTGAGAAAAGATCCAATTAATCCAACTAGCTTGATAGGCCCTATGAAAAGGATTCATACAACAATGTGTTTTAGGCCAACCCAGACTGGCCCTCGTTGTTGGGAGGTCCCTTCATCTAAATCAACTGTGGATGGGGGTGGCTCACCTGGTAGGGAAAATAACCTCTTGTGTGTGAGCAGCCTCCCCGTAAGGTCTGTGTGTGGTAGACAATTCTCCAGAGAAAGGGGCATGGTTGTGACAAGCCCCTGGGGACTTGCATATGCAACCAAGGATTCATGAGTGACAGAAGGGAAACAACTGCTACGATGCAGAGGAAAGAACAGAGTCCGAGGAAGCGCAGATGAACACCCTGCACACCCTGAAATGGGTCTGGAAAGCTACGTAGGGGAAGCGGTGTCTGCAGTAGGTCCCACAGAGTAAAGAGACGTGGCATGAAAATATGTTAAGGCGGGGCAGAGAGAGGAATATGATTGATAGCCTGGAAGTAAACAACTCTAAGGAGGTGAAAATTAAGTGAGAGAACATGAACGCTCATATCATTGATAAGCACATAGTATAGGCCTGATGTATACTAACCTCTCAAATATTAATTCCTAATTGATTTATTTGTCTGGATAGAAGACAAAAGCCTGAACATGCATCCTTTCCCTTAATGCATGCTAGTGATAACAGTGTCCTTTTTACCTACAGAAGTTTGGGCAGAAAATATAGTTGTGCTATATACTAGGAAAAGAGAGAATAAGGAATTTATTTGGAAGTATCAAAAGCAGCTACATATTGCAGTCATCCAAGTACATTTGCAATTTACATCATTGAAATGAAGACTGATATTCTAGAAGGCTGTCTTCAGAAGCTTTTGTTTTCCAAGCTGAGTCTAGAATGAGGAGGGATATTCTTCCATCTCCTTCCCTGGAATGGTGGACAGGATTACATATACGTATCTGAGGATAAACCTCCTCTAGAATGTTCTTTGGATGATTTAAGTTTTAACTAGCACAAACCAACTCCTTGGGATCTTCTTATTTGGTAATGCATGAATCATATGTGGCTATCACAAAGGAGATGTACCAAATAGACAAATAAACCCATCCGCAGTATCAAGGAGTCTCTCTCTGCATTCTCTCTCTCTCCACTCCTCACCCTCACCCAACTGAGGGCTCAGAAAAGGAAAAGGAAATAGAGGAAGAACATAAAGTATGGGATTATATGTATATTTGAGAAACTCACTTCACAATATGGATAAAATTTGAGAAGGCTTAGTGTCCCCTTAATGATTGAAGTTTAGAGATAATCTAATGAGGGTAGGGTAGAAAGAGCAGATGCAGTGATACTAAAAGTGTTCTCCTTGTACCCTATTACTGCAATATTATTAGAAATTTTTTTTTGTTTCTTGAAGGAAAAAAGAAAACATACAGACATAATGTACTCTTCAATATTATGGATTCTGCACTGGCAAAAATACATCCATATGCCCAACAGACAACAACCATTCAAACCAAATTAATATAACTATTTAATGATTAAACCTACAAAAACATAAATTATTTAAGATCTTAAGAGATGTGGTTTTTCAAGAGAGAATGTTAGGTAATAGGCAGTGAGAATAGCAGCATAAACAAAAAGGTATTCATGCCTAAATACACTTAAGGAAAAAGCAGTCTGTGAGAGCATTGTGTTAATAACTTGCAAGATGTTGGAAGAAGCTACACTACGTTCCACTTAGACAGAGATTGATCTATTTGGCTAAGAGCCTTATTGTTTTGAATAGTGTCATCATCCATCCTTATAGACCTAATCGTCATCTTCTATGTGCTCAAGACACAAGTCTAATTGTCTAATTCCTGAGATAGCAAAATTCACTTCCATTCCATGATACATCCCCTGGTCTTTCCCCTTGAGGAAATAGTTTTCAATCTTGAAGGATATTTTGAACATTTCAATTCAATTCAGATCAAACCTCTGTAGAGTTTTACCTTCTACATCAAGTATTCCAGAACCAGGTAAGAGATTTTACCCAATTTCCAAGTTGATACAGGATCATGATTGGGGAAAATTTTGGTTACTTCAGATTTCATATATTATTTGTAGAACGATGTAAGTTCCCAGTCCTATAGTTAAAAAAAAAAATTACTCCCCAATAAAAGTTTCGCTTTCAATATTTGTATGAGCAGTGCTTATACCTCTGCTATCTAAAATGCACAGTAGCCAATGTTGGAAAGCTACAAAAGTCCACCACCAGACCTGGACAGTGTCAGTTTTGAAAGTTCTCACTTTCTGTTACACAAATGGAAAATATTGCCTAAAGACTGCAAATGTTTTATTTATTATCTACATATTTATATTATTATCTGTACATGAAACAATTTCCTAAAGTGACAGTCATGTCAGAAGAAACTGATTTATGGGCAGCGTATTATTCCATGAAGTAATTTTTGACAGAGATAAATCAACTCAAGAAACTCCAAAATACATAATTTAAAAAGGAAGGCGGCTTGGAAAAAACATCAGGACAAGATAAGAACTCGAAATACTGAGGCTTACTGAATAAACATTGCAAAAACAAGATTTAGCCAAGGGAATAGAACGGAAGTGGCAAAAATACTTCAAAGCATGCCTTATTTTCATGAAAAAAGATATGATTAGCATTAGTTTTCTACCCTAGAGGTACCTTTTTTTTGTTTAGAATTCTTTTGTACATTATTCATATTCCAAACAAAAAGAGCTAAACTGGCTTCCAGCTGATTGGTAGTTGTGGAAACCATCTTGTTCTGACACTGTTTTTATGTTCATTTCAATAAAGTTGCCTAAAAGGAGCATGAACAGCCAATGCACAGAAGAAACAAAAATAAAAAATACAGCCATGAACAACTGTTCATTTTTACTAGTAATCAGACATGAGAATTAAAACCATGCAATACTACTTTCTACACACCAAACTGATTAAAATTTTGAAAACAAAAATGCTAAAAGTTCCTAAGTGTGTGTTATGACAGACAATGCAATAAGCTCAGAAGAAATAAAAATAGGTACACATTTTCTGGAAAGCAATTTGTCATGTATATAAAGAACCTTAAAAATGTTCACATCCTGAGCTCTAGTATTTTCATGTCTAGAAAGCTCCCTGAAAGAAATAATCAGAAAAATACTTTAAAAGTATGTATAAGATTGTTAGTGACATTATTTATTACAAAATATAATAGAAAGCAACCTGAATGCCCATCAATATGGGAATGTGTAGCTAAATTTTTTTAAAATAAATACAATGGCGCACTATGTAGTTTTTCAAAAAGTATTTACAGCCAATGGGAAAATGCACACAAAATAATGTTAGCTTAATAAAAGACAACAGAATCCAAAGGTTTATACTCGAAGTTACTTCATTTTTGAGACATATGGGTGTGCATGTGATACATGTGTGTTTGTGTTTATATACCTGCACATCTGTGTTTTTTCACATTCACAGTTAACGCATCAAGAAAACACAGTAGAAAAATATGCTAAATATGAATAATGCTATCTGTGGGTTGGTAAAGTGTGTGTATTTTAATAACACTTTGCTTTCCATATATTTCAAAATTTTCCACATTGAGTGTGTAATAATTCATGATAAATGTATTTTTAATGAATCTAAAAGATTGATATTATAATTTCATGTGAAACTCTACTTTTATCTGCCAAATTAAGACAAATTGATAGATGTAAATGATAAATCTGCTGGGATATGAAAATTTTGAATTAAATAACTGAACAGAACTGTTAACGTCCTTCACTCCATCTTCCATTACAAAAAAGAAATGTTAGCAATTAGCAAGTTTTTCTCATAATTTTATAAGGATTTAGTTTAGTGTTTATTTTCCTAATTTAAAAAATATAAATATAATTTCATAAAGGTATACAATTAAGTTGTAAAATAGTCTCATTTTGAAATAGAGAGTGTCACCTTCTTGGAGTTAAGGCTCAAAATATGCATTTTATAAAGTTGAGATGTTGTAACATAACATGACTCTTGAACATTGAATATATGAAAGCTGTTAAGTTTTTCTATAATTTAAATAGAACCTAAACATGAAATTTTTATCTATATTAGAAAGAACAAACGGTTTCTTTCCTTTTACTTGAATCTCACCAACTTTTTACTTTTCAGGATAATGAAAAATGGAATCTGTTTCCTGAGTAGTATGTCAGACTTCATTTACATTAATAATTGGTTGAGTCAATCCAAAATGGTAATTAAAACAATTGAAAAATAAAATTGTCACTTTTAATTGACTTACCTGATCTAACAAAGTCAAAAGAGGAGTCTAATGTTTTCTCTGGATATTAAGAGCCCAATATTTTCAAACTTTATGTAAGTAATTTGGTTCCAACTACAACTACAGATTAAAGCATTACTAAGCCACTTTCAACTTCTCTTGATGCTGTAGATCTGTCTTAAAATTGTGTATTTATGGAAAGTAAGTAGTTAATATCTGTGATTTAAATATCTGTACAACAAAATGGCTAAAATCTCATTGGAGACTCAGAATGCTATGGATATAAAATATGAAACTCAACTCTCTCATTTATAAGTGTAACCTTTCAGAAGTTTTCAAGCCTTCTAAAACTCCATTTTCTCATCTACAAAGTTGGGCCAAAAATGTACCTACCTACCTCATTAGGCTGTAGAAAGATATAATGAGATAATAACCTGCCAAGTTTTTAACCCTGTACTTGGAATGTCCCTCAATCCTCAAATAATTATATGCATTATTATTATTTTTTAATTGCACAACCATTTCTGGAATCATTAGTATCTAAATACCAGGCTATGCCAGGCTATGCTTTAGAATGAGCTCCTTTTAAAAATATTTCCTCTCAGCAAACACTCACCTGTACATTGATCCTTTTGCTTTATATGTCAGTCTTTAATCACTCCCCGAGAAATAGTTCAAAAACTCAAACACATCTGAGAATTCAGGAGTTAAGTGTTTAATGAAGCTTATCTACAAAAAAAGAATTCATTGAGTATCATCCTACCTTCTCTTTTTTCTTGTGTCTTTTTCAGTTTGATGTGTATCTTTGAAATATTAAAAACAGACAAAAACGAACAACCAACTAAATGAGAAAACCAAGTCATGGTTGTGAAACGAGGTCTGTGGTTTTTAAGGTGGCCCAGTAGCTCATTCCAATTTAATTTTTCATAAATGCCGCCATCTAGTGTTCAGTAACCCAACATTTTTTACTGACCTTAAAAATATATTGTTAATGTGGAAATGTTTCCCAGGTTCACAGAGGCAAATAGCATTAAATCGATGTATTTCATGTTTCCAAGTGTTTTAAAAAGACTTCTGATGTCTCAGATAACAAAGTAACCTTGAAGTAAAAACAATCATGGGAGCTAAAGTCCAACATTGTATACACGGTATATTACCTTGTGAAACACAAACACACCATAATTATAGTTCTAATTCCCTCTCTCTCTCTCTCTCTCTCTCTCTCTCTCTCTCTGTAAGCATTCTTTAGAAATGCTTTACTGTCCATTATACCTCTGATCCATAGCATAGTTCTAGGCATACAGTTGGTACTCAGTGATGTGTGTCATACATATAATAAAATACTTAATGTACTTAATGTTTATACGCCAGGGACTATTTTAAACAGTTCTTATATAGTATCTCATTTAATTTCTACAGCCTTTGAGGAAGGTTCTATTATTGTTTTCTTTACCAATGAGGAAACTGAAACATAGTGTGGTTGAGTACGCTTTTCATGACATGTAGCTGGTAAGTGGCCAAACCAGCACTGGAAATCAGTAATCTGACTCAAGTGTTCTCAGTTTCAACCATTAGTGGCCAATGAATTACCAAAACCTGAAAAAATGGCTTGGATCTCACAATCCCTAAAACTGTGCATATGTTGACAGATACATGGTATTAATGGGTAAACATGTTTGAAATCATTTATTCTTAGAGTATATCACCATTTCTAAATAATTTAAAACATGTTATGAAAGAACTAAACTACTGAGGGTAATTGCAACATGTCACTGACCTCCATAATGGAAACATATATGTTGTTTTATCGCCAAAAATAAATGTGTAGAAATAGGTTAGATGTTTAATTTCAATCTCTTTTAAATGAATTGATGGCTCTCCAACAAAGATTACATGCAAAAATATAACAACTTAACCACAGAGGTGCTTAGCTTATTTTAGGTTAGTAATATATTAGTTGATTTTAATTTTAATTATATTTTGTAGTTTTAATATATGATGCAGCTTGTTCTATTCCAGTAGTGTGTTGTGTTGTGAGTATTTTTAATTTCTTGTTTTAATCAGTATTTTTTTCCTTGTTTGCTCTACACAAACAAACAGACTTCTAAGCTTAGGTAACCATTTCAGGTCAGAAACCTGACCTGAGGTTTTTTATGTGCATTGAGAGGTGATGATTTCAACAGTTTTATACCATGAACATCTATACTGGTGACAAAGAAAATTATATATACCTTGTCCCAGAATTAAATATATATATATTTAATATATAAATATATAGAAGACCCAAAGAAAGGTAAAATTATACCAATCCCTTCTCATCAGGCTTCATAAACAGCCATCTCAATTCCCCATGGAAATACAAGTATTTACAACATTGCTGCCTAATATGACTTTGATTGGCATAATTGAAGATAGATTAATCTTAAGTCTATTTTCTTCTTCAAAGGAGAGTATACCTCCTTAAGATTCATTTGTGAAAATATTGAGCAAAATTATAATAAAAAATGAATTTGAGTACCAGGGCTGACAATTAACTAATAATTAAATATATTCAAATCATTCTACTGGTAATATTGTATTACTTTTTGTTGAATTTCTAGAGCTACCGAATGTTAAAGTCTCACAGAGAATATCCACACAAAATTTTGTCAAATAAGAATGGGGAACTGTAAACTGTAGGAGCTGTGTCAATGGACCAGTGCTATTTGTAAATCTAAGACTACACTTCTCGTGCTATACACTTTTCACTAATGAAAAAGAAACATTTTTTAAAGTACCTCCAAACAAAATCTTGCTTAACACAAACAAAAAACATTAAAGGGACATTTAAAGGGACAGTAGTGATGGAATTAAAATAGTAGACTCAACAATCATAAGATAGTAAGTAGATAAGTGATCAGAACTCATCCATGCATTCATCCATACAGTTACTCATTGAACAAAACACAGTGTATGACTCACAATCTTACAAAAAGAGACAAGAATCCTAACAGCGATCCCCTGTTTACTTTTTGCAAACATGATTGTCAGCCCTCTGTAGCCAAACATACCAGATGTTAAAGAAATACCTATGTAGCAAGGCTTGGAGATGTTGGGGCTTTTTTTTTTTTTTAACATTTGTCTTGCATTTATGGTTAGATCCTTTAAAGCAATTTACTGCTTTACTATTGTGTCTATGTATATACATTCTCATTACTTAACTGGAGCACACTTTGGCCAGAGTAGGTCCTTGATAACTATTTATTTAAAAATGAGGACTTAATTTTTTTGGAAAAAGTCCATCTTTTCCTCACTACCACCTTCTTCCCTCTCCTTCCATTCCAATAGCAAGACATTTGTTGTCTTCAATTTCTCCTCTATTGTTTACAGAAAAGGATATAAATAGGAATAAAATTGCATAAAAACAAATCGATGTGTTTTTTTCTTGGCATGAATGTAGTCATGGCTTACGCCAAGTCTACTCAGTTGCTACTACTTTAATAATGTGCTTCAGAGAGCCTAATTTATTTTATTCTTACAGGCTTCTGAATTGAATTACCCAAATTGATCATCTATATTCCCCAATTTGCCTATACAATGGACATTTTGTGTTTTTGTAGACCAGGTCTAAAATAATAACATCAGAACTTGCCATTCTATGTGTTGTGTATAATTTGTAGTGCAACAGATAGGGAGAGCTTATTTTGTAATGTTCCTAATCAAATATTAAAAATATAAATGGAAATTCATAATTAAACATTTCTTCAAGGCAAATTCCAGTACCAAAGTAGGTATTAGGTAAAGTGGTATTGTATTCTCAGACAATTTGCCAATAAAAACCTGCTATGAAGACCAGCACTTTTTTTTCTATGTCTATGATTCTAATCATTCATTTTATAATCTAAAGGGAACAATACTACTAAGAGTTGCTGAGTTGATTTTTACATTCTGTTTAGATGTAAAGAGATAAAGACTTACCTGAAATGAGACTTAAATCTCATGTTGGTCCATTCATATTCAGAAAGCAAGATATTTTCAATGTCTAAATTAGATTCAATCTGGGTGTGATTTATACTCATAGTAAATTGCAGAGACATAACTGGAGCAAAATAATCTAGTTGGAGAGAGAACCAAATACAATGGAGATAAGATATTCCATGGAATTTCAGGTATGGCATTGTTTGGGTTGATAGGCCAAAAGTTTTTCAAGTTTCTATTGCTGCAGAACAAATACGCACACACTGAATATTCCACAATCATGTGAGTTTTTAAAAAATAATATGCATGTATGGTTTTCATAAAATTACATAAAATGCATGTGTGGATTTACATGTGTGTATATTTATATTAGTTTATGATTTCATTTTACCATATATATTTCCTATACCCCCACTATCACCACCCCTATAATATTCAGGTAATGCTAAATAGATATGTTGAGATTCTAGGAGAGAATTCTATGTCAATTCTGTCTGGGGGAAAGGAATAAAGGGTAACTCTATAGGGGCTGGGGTATTACTTGTGCATTCAGTAAATTGATTAGTTGACTAGTACTGTTTTCTAAGGTACAAGTTGTAGATTATGAACTCGTAATCTAAGAATGTTTTGGCTTTTACTCTGAGTGACATGAGATGTCTCTGGAGGATTTTAAACAAGAGATTGACACAATTTGATTTATGTTCTGAAAGCGTCACTGGGTGCTGTGTGGAAAATAGAATTTAAGCTCACAAGGGTGGATGCAAGGATAATAAGACACTAAAACTGTGCTGGCAGAATGTGATAGTGGCTCGGAATAAGATGGTAATAACTGAAGCTGACTGTTCTATTTCTAAAAAGGAATAATTTTAACCTACCCACAGATTATTAACCTAATTTAAAAAGTCTGCAAATTTCCAAATCATAGAACTGATCCAAACAATTAATCCTGAAATGAAAACATGACAAAGAAATCGCAGTAAAAGAAAATGAGTGAGAAAGTCATTTATGACTATAGATGCAAATAGTTGTTCTTCATTTCCTTGAAAGAATAAGAAAACTTTTAAAATGTGGGAAATTATTCAGATATGCAAAGTGTTTGAACATCAGGGAATCAATTCATGTCATTGATCTTCAGTTATAATAAAATGAGATCTACTTGAATGTGTAAAACATTTGGTAAAATGCATTATCTATGCCTAAATAAAGTATGATTTAGTGAAATCAATGAGATATTTCCTTACAAGAATGAAGACAATCTATCTCAGATCTCAGAAGCTAATATAAATTCTGAACAATGCTATAAAGACACTCACATTAGACCCAAACTCAAGGGAAAAATTCAAAGATATTAGTATGATTATTAGTATCTAGCTGTGTTTTGTGACTTGTCAATCCATGAACATTAGAATGCAAAAGGGAGCAACCTATGCAATATGTCAGAAAGGTATTCTTAAAAACAATCTTCTTCACATCATTGATCATTACAATGAGAAATCCTTTAAGAACAAAACTAAATATTGATGTCCTAAAAAGGAAAATGGCTAGTAAATAATACTAAGTCCATATGATGGAATATCATACAAGCATTAAAAAACTGAATGAGGTAGAAGTGTTAATCAATTGGTTATTTTCATAATATATGAAGTTTACTTAAACTGATTGTCAAATGCCATGAGTAGAACAAAACAAAATCAAATATTCCCATAACAAAATTAAAAAATTTGTAAGCACTTATTCCAAAATGTTACTATTAATTATCTCTAGGTGGTAGGATTCAGGTGTGTTTTTTCTGCCCTTAGCTCTTTAGAATTTCTTTAAATTTTTTATAATATACATGTAATATTTAGTAACGATATGAAAACAAAACATACAACTTAAAAAAAAATTTGATTGTAGATGCTTTTGACACCCAAGGAGAAAGGAGGTAAAACAGTATTGATTAGGGGACCAATCTTGATTTAGAAAAGCTTATGGATCATTTATTCTTTCAACAAGCATTGATTGACTCTCTGTTCCATTTTATTCCATAAGAGAGACACAAGACTTTCAAAGATTAGTTAGTCATAATCACCTTATCATAAATCTCATGGAGCAGTGAAGGAACCTGACAGATGCAATGTCAGTACAATTGCAATGAATAGGGTATTAATGTGGCATTAAAGGGCACAAATGAGGGGTATGGTTGCCTGGGGAAACAGGAGGTAGGAAAAGACTTCCTGGAACAGTGATCTTAGAATCAGTTTTAAAAGATGAGCAGGAATTTTCCACCTAGAAATAATGGCAAAGTCATCCTCAAAAAGGGCACAGCATGAGAAAAATGTACAGAAGTATGATTTGAATCCTATCATTGCTAATTAACACTGCCTTATCATATTTGTTTATAAAGCTTGTTTACAAAACCAAAATCCTGAATATGAAGCCAATTGAAATGGTACCTTCAAAGCTGCTCTACACATTTATGACACAGCTGGCAAAGACCTTTTTTTAAATAAAGAAGAGTTTTATTTTTACAATCAGAATATTCTAATAAAAATACCATTAGAGTATTAGGAACCTTTATTTTCTGGGCCTTACCCTGTACCAGGCATGCTACAAAGTGCTTGCCAGCATCAGTCTGCTCCCTGAGGTAGGCCTGGAGGAATATGCTCAGCTGCCCTCAACCTTCTGGCCTGCCCTCCCCAGATTCCTTCTGCCTCCTCCTCTGCCAGGTGACCCCTGTGTCACTCTCTCCTCCTCCCCCAAGAAGACTACTTCCTAACACGCTGTTCTTTCATGACTTCGACATGCCCAGTCCTGACACCTACACAGTATACTAGTCCCTATTTCCCAAACATGTCACGGTAGCTCATTTTCAATACCTCCTGCATTCCATTTTCCTCAAAAAACTATTCCAGAGTACCACAGTTTTCATAAAATGCTCATGGTTTATATTTTCTTGGCATGATATGCATATGTAACTCTGGAAGAAAATCCTGGGGTAAAATACCTCTAAAACTGAAATCAGTCAAAGGGAGACATAAAGTTAAGAAACCCATTTATTTCTTACAAGCAGTTGTCCCATCTCTCTCTCCTGACCAGACTGCAGCAGAAGAGAACTCCACCCAACCTCTCTAGTCCAGATAAACCCTTACACGCCCTTGAAATTACCTACTGATATGTAGATGGACCACTTCTCTCCATCCCATGAAACACCTATAGACATGCAGATGTACTACAGCCAGGTGAGAGATTCTGGAAATTTTACAATTTCACCCACAGCATATTCATTCAAAATATGTTGTCCTGTGCTCTCTTAAGTGATCATGTCTCATGCAACTAGCCCAGCACCCAGTATCTGACACATAACCGGATACATCGCGATACAGTGTTTATTGGGTGAATGAATTAATGGTGATTTTATCCAAAAGCATCCTACATAATTCAATAGAATTTCTCGGTCTTTAATATGGCATTATCTCTGAGGACAAATCAAGATAAAGTGACTGTCAGGTATTATCTATCTAGGAAACCAAGAACCAGAAAGGAAATTCAAACAAAATATTTTATTATCTCCCATCAATTTAAATTATAAAAATTGGACCAACCTTCTAAACCAAAACAAACAAAAAAAAATCAAAACTAGTTCCAACTAAAATCAGGTATCTTCATTTCAAAAGTGATTTGACTGACAGATATAAAACAGCCCAGTAACCTGAAAAAATAATTTATTTCAACCCAAATACCAGTGTATAAGTCATAATAGAACTGCTTGGGAAGTAGGAAGTCAGCGTTTTGTTTGATATGCTATCTGGCCTTAGAAATCAAAACCGATGACTACCTCTTCTACTGAACCCCAGACCCTAAGGAACCAGTAAGTAACCACCAGAGAATGAGGATGCACCTCCTCTCCCAAAGGGTAAGTACTTGCTGTTGAATGGCCTGAGAAAGTTCTCCGGCACCTGTATTCTTCTCTCATGTATACAGCTATCATGAAGCCCAAGTCCTCAAATAAAAGGCACGTGGAAGAAGGAACTTGGTCGTGAGGCATTCCTTAATTGAATGGCTGCAAAATATCCTTGAAAGAACACAGGAAGCATATGGGCTACACACAGCATAAGTTGAAGATTCTCTGGAATTTTTCCTTGGTATGTGAAAACTCCTGTCCTATGCTCAGATGAGTTATGTAAACTGTACAGGCACTAGTGGGGGGCTTTGGGTAAAAGATGAAACTGGCTCTTTCTCTAGCTAAAATTTGAGGCTTGGGAGTATACACTTGGCATATGTATATTTCCACCAATGCTGACTACCAGGTTTTTGATAAAGCAATGGGTCAATAAATGTTGAATGCATAAGTAAATGAATTAATGGCTACTTATCTTTAATGAAAGCATTTGATAGAAGGCTGTAAATGAGCTATTCTTTCTAAGCAGTAATACCATGTGAAAACCCCTTGGCTAAAACTTGCTGGACTAGGCAAAGTAATACATGGGCAACAGTCTTGTATTACAACCTATGTATAGATACATGTGTGAGTGTTTGTATATATATTTATGCATGTATGTATTATGCTTCAATATATGAGCCTAAAGATAAAACTAAAAATGCATATTTTTACATAACTGAATACTTTAAGTGTAAAAAAAAATTACCTCCTTCTTGCAAGAATGTGGATATGTTTCATTCCTTAATTTTGCTGTCAACATTTTCTAAATATTCTGGAAAGATACATATTATTTCCATAATCTTAACAACAATATTTTATTCACAGAAAATATTCATGAAGTTATAGAGAGGAGAGGGACTAGAGACCTCTCTACTATAAAGAGATTAAATATGATTCACTAGGTTGAAGACAGAAGTCCAGCTCAATAGCTGTTTGTTTTATTTTTCTTTGTTTTTGAGTAACCATTCTGGGTGAAATTCTGTACATGCTGTTTCTGAGATGACAGTTACAGACATGAATAGAAATTAATCTCTGCACCGTGAGTTAAAAATTCATGGGTTGAAGCAAAAGAATACAATATTAACCTTTGGTTAATGGGAAAATTTAGTTAACTGGAAGCCTCTATTGTGACAGCATTCTGATGAAAACAGGCCCCAGTGTATTTATGGGCAATTTTATATGCACACTCTTAAGTTGGTCACCTCACTTCCTCCCTGAATTGCTTTTGGGCACAGGGGCAGACAAATAGAAAAAGAGGCTATGTCCCTTCAAGAGGAGAAAGGATTTGCGATGAACTCAATGGAAACTTTGGCAGGAACATTAAGAAAGACCTTGCTCTTTCTGACTGCGAGATCAAACAAAGGAAAGGATGTCATTTATTTCACTTAAGTCAGCTCAGTTGATTCATAATACTAGTGGTAAAAGCATCTTAGAGGAACAGGTCAGGGATCACTAATCCTTTCTTAGTGGCTTTATTATCTTATTAGATTTAAGCTAAAGGAAAAACAATCAGATAAGGGAGCCAAGATGCTTACAGAGAATTAAAATGCTTTCTGAGATTATTTGGAACTGAACACAGTTTCAATTTTAGCTTAACATAACAAACAACTTTCCTTCCATTAAGTTGGATGAAAGAACACTGTTTGTGTATTCAGATGTGAAGTATTTGGAATTTATTACCACCTTCACATCTACTGAAGTGATCTCCTAAGTGGTGTCCCAGCTTCCCAAACTTCACTTGCCGGTATCTGTCAGTCCTGCTCACCAACATCATGGCTGCACACTGCTTACAGACAGAGTTCTCAATGGGTGACATCTGGGGTCAGAATTTTCTGGTGTCCAAGATACATAACTCTGAGGATAGGTCCCATGCCTTCAGGTATTTGTTTTGCACAACACATGTTTACAAACACTGGCTTCAAAACTACTCTATAAATCCCTGAATGTGGCATTTGATGTCCTCCAAAAATCTGTCCCTGAGCTGGTTTTCTGAGGTCATTTCACCCCCGCTGTCCCCATGCCAGCTCATGACCCAGATTCTTCCTTGCTTCCTGATTTTGCCATGCCCTCCTAGGCCTGTGATTTTGCTTATTCTGTTCTTTCAACTTGTATGGTTGAATTCCTTGCTACCCTCTGAAACTTTTGGATTTGTCTTTTAATGCTCTGGCTGCCAAAGCACACCTATAGTCCATCATCCATCCTTCTGGGACCAGAGAGAAAAGAATTTGAACCACTGGACTGCATCATTTAGGGTTGTTTAGGAGTGCAGTGCTTCATAAGTATGAATATTAAGGTCATACTCTAAATCTTACCCTTGAAACCAATCCCTTTGTACATATTTCATTCTTTGAAGTCCCTAATAATAGCTGATTACCCCAGCCTCCTTATGTATTCCTCTAGAGTTGGAACAGCAGAGCAGAAAGCATATAACAAATCATGGGCTTTGGAGTTCAGTAGTTCTGGGATTGATAATCAGGACTGCCACCTATCACCTAATGATTTTGAAGTAACCTCTTTTATCTAAGTTTACTTTTTAAATTGGCATAATATCTCAGGGTGATTATGAAGATAATTAAAATTGCACATTATGTAGATCATGAAGATAATTTAAAATTGTAGAATTCTGATTTTCACTTTATACTTTAAAAGTGTCCCCACACTATTATTTCTCAGAGGAGAATGCAGTTTCTTGCTTTAAGCTGATATTCAGTAAATGTTTGCTACATTTTTATTATTTAACTAAGTGGGTAAGATGTTTTAAAATACTTCATCAAATTCCTTTAGAAGTATTTGCTTTTCTGGTGAAGTTTTGGGCTAAACTTTGTTCCTCCAAAAACTAATCCCCAGTACCTCAGAATGTGACTGTATTTGGGTCTTTAAAGAGGTACTAAGTTAAAACCGGGTCATTAGGATGGGCCTTAATTTAACGTGACTAGTATCCTTATAAGAAGAGGAGATGAGGACACAGACACATACAGGGGAAAATCATAAGAAGACACAGAAAAGAGGCCTTCTAGACAGAAGGAAAGAGGCCTGGGAACAAGTGATTCTCTGACACCTTCATCTCAGCCGTTTAGCATCCAGAACTGTAAGACAATTAATATTCTGTTGTTTAAGTTACCAAGTCTGTGATACTTTGTTATGAGAGCCCTAGCAAATGAATACACCATCTCTTGACTTTTATAATGGATACATTTGAAATAAACACTAAGTTGTCTGTTACAGTGTCTGTATTAATTTGTCTGGTATAAACATAAAATACCATTACAAAATTAAGAGTTTTCACCTGGAAACAGGTCAGCAACAAAAGTTTTCTTGCTAAAAAAAAGCAGAGCCTGAAACACAGTATGTGCCCTTAATAGATGATTCCAGATCATGTAGATGTGCGGTGAGCTTGGTGAATAAGCTGTATTGAATGGGCTTAGCTGTTTTTCAGTGGATTTGTTAGCAGTGAAGTTTAAGAGTGAATAGTGAATGAACCTCACAATACTTGGAGACAGGTTAATAGTTCCTATTTTAATCTGAGGGTGTCAAATGCCCAACCATATTCCCTACCAGTGTCTGCTGGATTCTAAATCAATGGAGCGTGCCTTGTAGTGTCCCTGAGCAAATATTACCCAACCTATTGCATTTGTATAGCACATTACAGATTTGAATGTGTTTTCTCTTACATTTCCTCATTTGGTCTTTATTATGATAAAGCATCATAATTATTATGAACTCAGCATGGCTACCTAAAGGCTTAGGAAAAAAAAAAACTCTTCAAGTCTCAATAGGTAAGAAAGTGCAGAATCTAGAATTTTAACTCAAGATGTGTATGTTTCAGTAATGTGGCTGCTAAACCATACTGAAAGCTACAACTGCTCAACACCAGTTCTTTTGGGACCAGACGGCAGATTTTAAACCACTCAGCCATGCAATTTCAGTTAGTTTGGGAGACAGAAGTTGGTGAGTAAGAGTGTTAAAATCAAAGAATAAATATTAAATTCTCTAGTAAAAAATATAACTTTGCTAAGATTCTACATGTTATCATCCTGTAAAACAATTTAAACAAATCCCATTTCACAGATGAAGAAACCAAAATAGAGAAAATTATTCATCCAAGATCACACTCATAACTGGAATTTCACATTTAAGTCTGTTGGACTGCAATATATATATTCTTCCTATTGTGACAAGCTCTTTGCACTTGTTTTTTGATTTCTACAGTTACCTTAATCTGCTTAATTATGAAAGTCAACATCTTCTAAGGAAATGTAGTGCCCTTAAGGAAGACTCCTGGTGCCAAAAACATCCTGATAAAGAAGTTAGGGGTTGTCCCTTCCAGACCAGCACTTTCATCAACCTCACCCTCTCAAGGTGGCTGGAGACGATGGTATAGAACAAAAACCTTGGTCTTCCATAAGCAGTGAAAATAATACCTAATGTTTAATGGTTCTTAATAGCTACTATACTTGACACTGTTCTCAATTCATGAAGTCCCTACAGAAATGTGGTGATAAATAGATAACATTAACTTAAGATGAGGAAACTGAGCACTAAGAAATTAAATAATTTTCCCAAGGTTATATAACTAATACATAGCAAAACTGGATCTAGAACTCTTTTATATTGCACTTTAAAGTAGTTTAAAATTATGTCAAGCTAATTAATATTTTGTTGGTTATTATCACAGACCAGTTGTGAATAAACAATCGAAATATACCTATTCACTGATTTATGTAAAGACATACTTACTCAGCACTTACTATGTACATGGGACTAAGGATCCATGATAAACTTAGTTTTTACTCTGGAAAAAAATTTTTATTGGTGAAAAATAAGAATTGAGCAACTGAATGTGTGCCTACTTAATTATGAATGAAATGAGTGCTGCATTGGAAAAGTACAAAATACAATGAAACAACAAGAAAACTAAACATTTGCTTTAATGACAAAATTTCCCTCCTTAGTTGATATGCTTGCCCAGATCAAAAAAATTAATATTCTTCCCAGCATATATGCAATTCATCATTTTTCTTCTCCCATTTTACACTCATTGTGTACTTAAATTACATCACAAACCCTGTTTAAATTACTGTATCAAGGATCTGTATTTTTGTTAACTGAGTAATAATGCCCTTATTCATTTTTATAACAGTGCTTTGGGCAGAACTTTTCTAAGAGCCATAAATTACATCAAAGGCTTTTTTCAAGCAGGTCACTCTGATGTTCATTTGGTTAATAAGAGGAAAACTGAAATATTTTAGGCCTTTTCTGCTCATTTATATAAAGAACATCAGGAGAAAATTACCCCCTGGCCTTCTAGGCTATGTATGGTATATTATAATTGCATATCAAGACTTTCCCAAAGCTAGTCTGTGTGTGTGTGTGTGTGTGTGTGTGTGTGTGTGTGGCTAGAACTATCTTGATTATGACATACTTTATTACACACTTTAACTGACAACTAAGTGTCTCTTTTTAAGTGCAAAATAACAGAAAGGGCCAGGTGGTACAGTGAAAAGATTAAGGGATTTGAAATCTTTCAGAACTGAATGTAAAGCCAGGTATTAATGCTTATTAAATATTTGTCTATAGGCAAATTAAGTTATCTGAGGCTCCATAGCTATTTATCTATCATCCATCTATCTATCAATTTATCTTCATGTCCATCTATCTATATATGATGAAGATAATGAAAGCTACGTCTTAATATCAACTTAGAATTCAATGAGTAATTTGCATAAGTCTACAGTAATACCTGGAATACAGTGAGCACCTTGTCTGACAGATTGTTCCTATAACTAAACTCTACATGCACGTTTAAATTTCAGGCATCAGTGAAATCCAAGGCAATATGGAGAGGCACCTAATGCTAGAGGTTTTCTGATTTTTGTCTAGAATTGAATTTCTTATATAGTAAAGATGGAGAGAATAACATGTTTATTTCTGAACTTTGTAAGCTTTAAACCATTGACAAAAATACCTCACTGCACACCAAAAAAATTGAAGCTCATCAAGATGCTACAGTTAGTCTATCACAGTTAAATTAGTATCAAAATTTTTCAAAACTTTATAAAGACATCCAACTGTGCTCTTTAAATGAGAACAGAGAATACAGAGAATAAACTAAATTTAGAGAATATAGCAAGAGCAACAAAATCCACATAAACTCTGAAAATGCTTAATATTTACTTGTAATGTCCTCTGAGAAGATACACACATTAATAGAGAGAGCTATTTAAAACAAAATTACAAGATCCAGCATATTGAAACTATGTAACAATAGGTAACTAGTGAACTCATTAAAAATGATATGAAGGAATATTTGGAAGGGTTTCTATGTTATTCAAAGATCTCTGACCACGTAAACTCTAATTTGTGGAAGAGTCTGTGTTTATTCATAATTTTGGCAGGAAATACAAATGTGTAGGGAGTCTTCCCATGTTAATATTCGTTTTCCAAAAGGTGAAAAATCATTCTAATTCATTTTTGCACATATACATTCACTCATTTAATAAATACACATTGAGCATAGTCATAAACATTCATGTTATGGAGAAGAATAAAAATTACCACAAACATTCTTGCTGCTCGCTGTTTGATGGGTGTTTCACATAGAGACTCGTAATTACAGTAAAAAAATAACATAGGAATTTTGAATAGAAAATGACTAATGCATCATAGATGAATCATACAGGGCTTCACAGAGGAGGTAATGATATGGGTTGAATCCAGAAGATAAGAAGTTTGGCTGCTAGAAAAAGAGGAGAAGAACAAAGATACAGACAATATGAAATCATACACTAGAGCAAGGGGGAACAGAATGAGTGGCATTTCACGTAGAAGGAGACTGCAATGTACCTGGTAGCACAGATTTCTCAAGGCAGGTTTTGTCCGTGTTGGGATGGTCCTTGTATGCTAAACCAAAGAGGTAGGCTGTCACCTTACAGGTCCCCTTTCCCACTGTCTCCTACACCACCCACTGAACACTCAATATGTATCGGCTACTTTGCTAAGAAATATATTGACTTATATGACACAGGCAACAATTGTAAGTGAAAGTACTAATATTAACCCATGCAAGAATAGGCATTTAAAGCTTAACAAGGTTAAGTAATTGTAATTGAATCCAGTCTAATTAAAGAGCCGTATTCGTAACCTATATGTTATATATATTTTCAATATGATTGTTGAAATAAAAGAAGAAAATAAAGATCAACAGAAGGAAATACAAAAGCAATGCCATCAATGGAATTTTACCTGTTTGGGTGTTTGGAATTGACTTAGAGGCATGATTTATTTAAGTTATAAGGACTTTATCAATTGAAAGGGGGAGCCACTGAGAGCTCACCAGGTGGAAACTGACTAAAATTCACAGGAACAAAATGAGGAAGAGTTTCATGAATAACTAATATGCTAATTATAAAAATATTGTCAAGTTTTGAATCAGTGTCTATGAGAGTGGATGATTAATCAGTATGAGCTGAAATCCCTGGTCTAACTTGGCAGGGTGTAACGGTAAATCCCCCACATCTTATACAGACTGCCTTTCTCAATAAGTGGCTATTCATTTTTCTTGAAGGGACAGATTTTGTGTGTTTATATTTTCAGAAAGACCCACTAGTCAGCACACTATGGACTATCACTTAATATCTGTATTAGTTTTGCTGCTTACACACCTTGAGTTTATTTATAGAGTCCGTGGGTCTGCGGTAGCTCTGATTTAGAATCAACTAGTCTTGGCTCCAAATTGTAGGTTGTGGTCAACTCTGTTGCATGTGTTTTTTAATTATTACTAGTTTTTAGTCAGTAGTTACTCATGTCATGTTGTGATAGCAGGAACTCAAAAGGGCAAGGCACATTACACCCACAGGTTTAGCTCACACCATGTTCACTAACATTACATTAAGCAAAGAAAATCACTTAGCACTGACCACTTAAATCCAGCATCATAGCACTGGAAAATACATTCCACCCATCATGGAAGCCATGCAGCATTACATGGAGAAGGGTAGGGATGTAATTAATCTCCACAATACCACAAAAACATCAATAAATTGAGCCACTTGTGCTTTTTTGAGAGAAAAAATAAATAATATTTATATTGAAGGTTGAAAATTCTCTTCAGTTCTTTGGCACAAGAAGGCCAGTAAACCTTTATAAGCTTCCAGGTATCATTTCACGGCCTTCTGCAATGTCATGAAAAACAGATCATTTTAAAAAATTGTATTTAAAATGATACATTCTGTAAACCCATTTAACGAATGGCAACTTAACTGTGATGCCTCTCAAAGTGCTGAAAGCAGGTGAAAAAGAACGTGATGATTCCAACTATTAGACTGTGTGGTGAAATCTCCATTTGTAGTGGTCTGAATATTTGTGTTTCCTTAAAATTCATATGCTGAAATCCTAACCTCCAAAGATGATGGTAAGAGGTGGGGCCTTTGAGAGGTAAATGGTTAGGTTATGCAGATGGAGCCCTTCACGAGTGGGATTAGTGCTATTATAAAGGAGGCTCCATAGAGCTCCCTGGCCCCATCCACCATGTGAGGACAACAGAGCAGCTTCCAGCTACGGAACAGGAAGAGAGCCTTCAGCACAATGTGACCACCCTGGAGCTTTGATCTTAGACTTTCAGCTTTCAGAATTGCTGGAAATAAACTTTTGTTTGTAAACCACCCAGTGTGTGGTGTTTTCTTAAGGCAGCCCCAAAAGACTAAGACACCATCTTTACCTCAGGAATCATCAACATTCCACATGCAATATTTTGGTCTCTGATATATGAACCCGATATGAAAGCTAAGATCAATTTAAAAATAGATACTCATAAAAATCACAGAGATTATGGTAATTTTCCTATGAATCATTCTGTGAATATCATTTTGGGGATCTCTTCAGAGTAATGGTTGAAAGTCTCCCCCTCTGTAGGCCAGTTATGTAATATTTTTGAGTTTCATTTTCTTCTATAAAATGGAGATAATAATACCTACCTCTTAGCACTATTGTATGGATTAAATGAGATAATTCCCATAACAGACATATCACAGTGCCTGGAACATAGAAATGGGTTAACTATTATAATAATTTTTATTTTAATAATTAATATTTCTCTGAATCTTAATTTTCTCATTTACATAATAAGCCAGCTAATACTTGTGAGCATTCCAAGGGTTATATATACATATTCTGAGTGTACCCAGCAGCCAAGGGCTTGGAATTTCTAATCTCTTTTAATGAAGGAATTTGAAAGTGAAACCTGTAGCATTTCATTGTGACACAAGGGAAGAAACTATTGCAAACCCAGAAGATAGGATTAAAATAAAAAATAAAACTCAGGACATTCAGGCAGGAAATTGTAGGCTGACTAGAGAGAAGAAGCAGGTAGTTGGAGGAAATGAGAGCAACTATTAGAACAGGCAATAAAGTGAAAAGGGAGTTTCATAAAGAAAAGGCAGCTGTATATGCAGTTGAAGATGGAAATCAACTTGATTCCTCTGGAAAGACTGGTAGGACTTTGGCAGCATATGTTTGAATAGTTGGGAATAAGATGAAAGTATGGCTTCTAAAGAAAACTATGAATATATTATGGAAAGTCCCACTGTCCAATATTATCTTCCAAAGGAAAATGGAAATAAGCTTACAACTGTTTTCTCATGAATCTACAGCCTTTGGAAACCTTTCTAATGTTATATTTGAAATTTATTTTGGATCCATTTAAAAAATATATCAAATCTGTTAGAGTTTCTTCCACAGATGAACTCTCAAATAGAACATTTGCCTTCTAATGACTGTTCTAAAATTGACTGGTAAATTGAATTTCCCAGGTCCAGAATAGGCTTCAGCACTGTCATCTTTGAATTTTGAACATGACACCAACCTTTTAAGTTTAAATTCTATTTAACTATAGCAAAACATTATTTTTTGTTATCTGAGAAAATGTTTTATCTGTGTGTTTATTTTTATCCTTTCTTTTTTTAATAAAGGGCTCCCAGTATATTGGGACATCAAAAAACTCATAAAGGTCATTTAATAAATAAATCAAAATCATGGCATCTAGTTTTGCTTTGAAAATGATATAAAACATCCAAGTAGGAGGAAATAGTTCATGTGAGAGAAAACCCAAAGTTTTCAAAAAATAATTTAGATCATACTTGTAAACTTATAGACATTGGCTTTAGCATGTGTATGTGACAATAGATACAATAACTTTTTAAATAGTGGTGAAGCATTTTAGGCTTTTTAAAATATCAAATCATTATGTCTGTAGCATATGTGTGTGCATAGAAAGATCTTATGTGTATAAAGATGTTGGCTAATAATCATAAAGACACATCTTTATTTATTATCACAAATTATTTAATAAAAAGCAGGTTGAAAGGACATATAGAATAGATTAGGGTACAAAAGCTACTTGAAATAACTAATAAGCATTTCCTGGAAAAATGTTTTCTTCTATTTTAGGACTTAACTTCATGTATTGCCTACTCTGTGGAATATTCTCTGAGTTATACATTCAGATTTAACACTCTGTTAATCATTTGGGCTGTTAACAAATATTTCAGTTCTTCAATTCTAAACACCTTGTGTTTCCACACTTCCTCTGAAGATAAGTGTGTCAATAACTTGTTTGAACCAATGAAACACAAGGGGAAGTGAAATGTGTCACTTCCAGGAAGGAGCTTTAAGATTCAGTGTGTGATTTGTCATGTTTGTATGATTACTGAAGCACATGTCAAGGTAGAGCCTTTATTCACTCAATCCCTGGGTATCTACAATAACTTGAGTAACCTGCCTATCTGCATTCAACATACGGAGGAGAGAAAAGAAAATCAGTCATGTTAAGTCACATAGATTATGGGGATCGTTTGTTTCCACAGCACTACTTAATCTCTCTTGACTAACATAATTTATCTTACTTTTAAGATTTTATATACATATATTTTTTCCTAACTGGTAGCTTTTAATATTATATTATCTAATTATATGTCTGTTTCTTCATTGAACTGCCAGTAATTTTAGGATCTGGTAACTGTATTTTCTGTTAGGCATTACTTGGCATATACAAAGAACTAAAAAGTATTTTTGAAGTAAATACTAATAAAAAGTGCTGAATAAACACTTGCTATATTAGCTTTTATGTTCTAAAAAATTATAGAACTTGCATATTTTCTGACTTATTTAATGGCAGTCAGACAAATAAATGTGTCATTTTCCCCCTGAAATAATAAGCAATTGGGAAATAAAATAATGTAAATTGATGAAATATTACTTAACTTTGGTATTTATAGTTTGAAAATTAAATCCCCCAACCCCATATATACATTCAATAGAATCTAATTTTATATTGTCAAAATAGGGCACATGGAATATGTGGAATTTGATGTAGGAGAAATGGCATCAATAGCAATAAATATAGCTTAGTTAACTGGATAAAGGTCAAGTTCCTCTTGAAACTTGACAAAGTGAACTCAGTCTATTTCACTCTCAGTGAAATGTTTTCTCCAGATCTTTGAAAAAAACATTTTAATAAGTAATAAAGGCACTTAATATGAATTTTCATATAATGCATAATTTCCTTTTTCATGAGTCAAAGTTTTTGTTCACACTAAAAAATATCATCCTCCATTCATTTCTAACCAAACACCCCTACTTCCTTTCTTATTTCAAAATTCTATGGATTCATGAGGCATTTCTCCATTGGGTTTTTCAATTTGTACTCAAGTACACTGGAAAGTAACCAGAAAAGACATCTGAGAAAAAAAAACTAAAATTGTGTTGCACGATTTCATAAAATTGAATTGAAATTTTAAGAGTGTCATTATCCATGCCTCAATCTTTGTTTATACTGAGTCCATTGTGAAATAGGATGTTGGGGAAAAAATCCTTTAAAAATGTAAAGCTGATTTTATACGTGGATGGTGGTGATAATAGTGGTTGTAACTTCTACCACCCGTCAGTTTTTCCACTCCCTTTTGTTGAGACTTTTGGCTACATTTGTATACCCTAGTTCTTTGCACAATGCAATGAAAAATGAAATCATGTCAGGGCAGTATAGGAACAAAAAATAGAAGTTATTATTTAGGATCCTGTAGAAAAAAATCATGAGTTAAGGACCTGAAGTTTTCAAATTTCAGCTTTAATTTATAAAGGTATGGCCTTTGTTTTTTATATTTTCATATGATTGCAAAACACCTGCCATACAAGGACGCTCCATAAGTAATTGTGAAGTGTTACATATGATAATTGCAGTATCTTCTGTGTCAGTAAGAATACAGCATTCCTGAACTAGACAATTGAAAAGAGTTTAATAAGGTTTAACTCAATATTATTGACAGAAATGGATAGGTTTAGACAATAGAACATGGATTGGTACAGTACTCCTGGGGCTGATGATAACAGATTTCCCCACCTTGGGTCCGAAGAAATAAGCAGAGGGGGATGGAGAGGGAACCCAGCAAAAGAAAGGTAGGTATGGAAGGATCAAGAGCTATGGTACAGAGATGCGCCTGACTGTAGTGACCCAGCAGGAAGCGAGTAACAGATCCCTGACCTGATTCCTCCCCCTCCTTCTGATGCCTGCCCGTGCTCCGCATTGACCACACCCAAATAAAAGCCAGACAGCAAGAAGGGGACCCTGAATGCAGTCCATAAGTGATGAGTGCCCTGCGCAGAGTGGATTCCACAGGCGAGAGGAATATATCAAACACCTCCTACTGTAATACTTGAAACACTGCAGCCAACAGGCTACTCAGATTTTTTCAACATAAAATGTGCCTTACCTCATCAATTCATTAGCACTGGTTTATAGAGAACGTCTTTTAGAATAGAGATTATAATGCCAGAGTTTCTTCCTTTAAGTATTTTGTCACTTAGTAGGAAACATATGTTAAAAATCCAAGATAATACATACTGGTAGTTGCTAAGATATTGATATGGAAACCGGTAAACAAAAGATAAAGGAATCTTCCCAAAGAAGTATGTAAATAATTCCTTTCAAATAAAGGATTAGGTAGCCCATTAAAAAATAAAACACTAAAATATTAAAAACATGAAATAAATATTACATTTTAAAAATATTTTTAAGAAACACCATAAAAGAAAAAAGAAATATTCTTACCAGGATGGTGAAAGTGGTATCAAATTTCAGTCATGTACGAGTCAACTGTATGATGGAAAATAGGAATTCAAAAAGGTTATAAATATAGTAAAATAGGTCTTATTAACCATGTATCAAATGCCCCAATAACATGACCATATGTTAACCTGAGAATCTGGCTTTTAGGAGCCCTAATTCCCTTTCTCCCCTTCTTCTCACACTGGCATTCCTCCAGGCAGTATATCCTTTCTGTAGTTATTTGGTGAGGCTCCTCTTATTGGTGATCAGAAAGCCAACACCCACAGTAACAATTTAAAGCTCAAGGTTCTAGTCCTTGTAAATACCTATGCTCACCTGACTCCTTAAACACAGATTTATTTTGATGACCAGTAAAATGAAAAATGCTTTCATTCTTATTTTCTTAATGGAATAGAAAATGTCAGATTTTCCATTCTTTTTTTGTTGCATGGGTGACTATATCTGTGCTCGGGGCTGAAATAACCTTGAGTCTTTTAGTAAATATGACGACATCTGGTTAGAACTATTACAAATCAATAACACCTAACAAAACTTTCACCCAGAAATAGTCTAGCACAATGGAACTGCTTTGTTCTCCTTTGTGTGGGCTACTTTGGGAGTCCAGAGGCTGACTGGGAAGGTGAGTTTCAGGGCTAGACATATTTGCATTTGAATTCTTTCCATCATCTGACTAGTTGTATAAATTGGTAGCAACTCTCTAAATTTTGAGGATGTAATTTTACTGCTTGTAGTTTTTCTCTAGAATACCACACTCTCTTTGACAGGATAGTACATTGATACATATGTACATGGGAAAAAACAGCACCCTCCCTAAACCTCAGAGTCTTCATCTCAAACCAGGGTATAAAATCTATTTCAGATTTCCTGGGAGGCTGATAAAATATGTGGATCTGGGTAGGAGAGAACCGCAGGTGTGAGGAGTATAATCCAAGCCCCTGTCTAAACAAGATGGTATAACTTTGTACATTTTGTTTTTAGGTAAACGAAACAAACACTGTTATTTTCTTAACAGTGACTATCAAAATAATTTTTTATCAACCATGCAGGAGAAGAGCTGGACAAGGGAACTGTTGGGGGAGGGAGGGGACTCGAAAGGGACTCACTTGTCTTGGGGATGTCACCTGGCTGCAGATGGGGAGTCTCTGGGTCACAAAACTTTAATGAGTTGACTCAGTTTAAATGTTTGCTATAGTATCTGGATAAGCATTTGCTTTAATGACCGCTTTACACAGAACTCTTGGTAAACGTTTTGTTTCCTTCCTCTGCAAACCCTGTGAGTCCCCTTAAGTGTTTTATAGAAGCCTGCTAAATCGGGGCCTGTGAAGAGAAGGGAAGTTGTTGCTAACGCTTCTTCCTGTTCCTCCCCCTCCGATTTGTTGTGGTTCCCCACCCCCTACCCCCTTCACTCTCCTTTTTTCTCTTAAGGATTTGTTTTGTCTCGCAAAGAGTTATAAAGGATGTGCAGCAACGGAAGCCTTAGAAGTGCCTTTTGGTGGCAGCGCATACACGCCGGGGGGAGGCAAGCTGCCTCGGAGATCTCAGCCAGCTGCCATGGGAAACTCATACCTGCATAATCAGGCTAGATGAAAGTCAAGAGCTTCCCTCCATGATGCAATGGGGGGCTGGGGCTGTGGGGAAGCCCGCATTCAATCACAGCTGCAGAAGAGGAACACACGGGAGACCAAAGCGTTATTAACCCTAATTGTGATTGAAAGCCATGGAAGACTTCAGTGGTGTTGAGGAACCCTGAAATGACCAGACCTGGAGCCTGCAAAGCATGGCAGAGAGAAAGCCTGTGTGGTCAGTGCTTCTTTATCAAGGATGTGATTTAAATAAAGGAAAAAAAAAACTCGTGATAAGGCTAATAGCCATACCCTCCCCATGCTAAAGATTGTATAACACGCAGGTCACAGAAAACTTGCTCAGCAGACTTTCTTGCTGGGTAACTTGTGGATCAAGATGTGTATGTTTGCACACCAGGCTCACACTCTGGCACAATTTCTCTGTGCTAATTTTCAAATCTTTATCTATTACATAGATGTGGACCTGTTTAAGATGCTCTTTCTCAAAAGAATACGGTGGGGGGGGGGGGAGAAGAAAAGCCTATGAGGTTATTTAAAAGAGAAAAGAGTAGGAAATCAAAAGTGTGAGTTATAATGGAAAATACAGCAAAGCAACATAAAAAAAGATATATTTATATATGTATGTAAGTATGAGTATGTTTGTGTGTGTGTGTGTGTGTGTGTGTGTATGTATATGGATATTGACAAAAGAGAAAGACAAAGAGTTTTCATTTCTTTTAATGAGTAATGACACAAATTCATTTATTCATCAGGCTAAAATATGAATATAATTTGAAGCTGTTTCTTTCCTAGGAATTAATTGATTTATCTTACTCTTTTTCCTTCTGAGAAAGAACTTTGATGATAGTTTGTTCAAGGGATTTGGTGCTGATCTAGGAAAAGATATGACCACAATAGGCAGTGACATCCAATAAGCTTTATTGGGTGGCACTTGGACAGGGTTGCATGGGAGGGGGAGTCCCCCAGGGAACCACCATGCAGGAGAAGAGCTGGACAAGGGAACTGTTGGGGGAGGGGACTTGAAAGGGATTCACTTGTCTTGGGGATGTCACCTGGCTGCAGAGGGGGAGTCTCTGGGTCAGAAAACTCAGAGAGCAGCTTGAGAGTCCTACTGCCACAAAGCTCTCACTTATTCATGGCCAAAAGATGCAAGGTTGTATTTCAGAGGGTATGCAAAGAAGGCAGGCTCTAAATGTCTAAAAATCTACTTGTTGGGTTATTTTTAAAGTAAATGAATGTGTATAAGTTTGAGTTAGGTGCCAGCAGGCTTTTGAGCTAACAAATCTATTTGCCCTGATGAAATAAACAGCTAGAACATAATATGTGAAGGCCGCCTTGGGCTCATTTATATGACATAGTCTCACCATCTGGTTTACTTACTACAATTACCATAGCTACTGAGGGTGTGGCCTGGAATAGTCTCCAAGTGGTACTGCCAACTTCTACTCTGCATGGACCTGGAAGTATACATATGCAAGTGGAGAGCAAGGAGCTGAACTACGAAGTCAAGATCCTGTGTGTCCCTCTGGCCCATTCTTCTGGGTGTGGCCATTAATAGCTGATAGCCACAAGGAGGATGAGAGAGTGTTTGGATAAAAGGGACACGTAGATGTGAACTCCTAAGGAATCCAGAGCCTCCCTGGTCCCTCTCTTAAATGGAATAGGTCAGCTCCAAGGGAATCCGAGACTTTCATTTCAATTTAATAGAACTGAATGCTTGTGTACAATATGGATGATGCCGTTTATAGTTAAGGCACTCTGCTAGGAAACAGAGCTGAGTAAAAGGTCCAGTGCTCTTGAGTCTTGTAAACTAATACGTTGAAGAAGACCTCTATGCTATGGCTGTATTAAAATGGATAAATCAGGGATGTGAGATAAGACTCAAGTCCACAGAGTGTTACTTGGTTGAAAGCGGTGTAACCATTATCTGATAAACACAAGCTTCTCAGAGGACGAGGTACCTGAAAGATGCTTTGAAGGATGGGTAGGGTGAAGGTGAAAACAGGTGGAGACAAGGGATTCCTCGTGGGAGTAACTGCAGAGATACGGCGGTATGAAGGTGACCTCAGAGAACAGGTAATACATCCTGAGTGAAACTGAGAGTGGTGGTGAGCTGTGCTTTCATTTTTCTACCACAAAGAAGAAACTGCTAGGAATTGCTTCTTAGAGTCTAGTTTTGCTCTAAGTCAACCTGATAAAGTCTTTAGTCCTATTATTAAATGTACATATTTTATGTTAATAAATTAGTACTGAGTGTCCAAAGCATGCTATTATCTCTAGGAGAACGTGTGACACTGTGCCCTTTGTCCAATACCGTAGTGTCTTACATGTTTTGTACACATTACATAAAATTATTCAAGAACATACCAAATACTGCTTTTAGAATTCTGTTTAGTTCATGTTTTTCATACAGCAATGAACAAGTCCAGATTTCCATCTGTGATACACTTCTGTAGATTTAAATGACAAGTATTTATTCAAGCATTATTCATACATTCACCAAGCAAAAATATTCCTGGAAGATTCATAGCACTCCTGGCTCAGAGTTAAGCATGGTGGAGACACAAAGGTGTCTTGAACAAAGACTGCCTCAAGGCTTCAGAGTTGTGTTATGAAATAAGCATAAATCACTTCACTACTCATTCATTCAGTGAATATATTCCAAACATATATTCTGTATTAGAAACTGTCCTAGTTTCTGGGCCACCAAATAGTGATGAACGCACTAAATAAAATTCATGCTGGAGAAAGGGATTATCAGAAACTGTTTTAGCTAAGGTCCAGGGAGCAAACTTAGAGTTGGAGAAGACTTGGAGCTTATAACAAATAACTATTTAAAGGCAATAAAACAGGCACCCAAATTAATCAAGCAGCATGTTCTAGGTCACACAGAGATTACTAAATTAGTATGAGAACCTGTGTCTTCCAAATCTTAGTCAGTTCGTACTTGTCACTCATGGTAATGGAGGGAGGAGAGGATATAAGGGAAAGTGGGAGAGACGTGAGGTCCAGGTTAGGTTCAGACTAGTTTGGGTGGTCGCAAATGTTCCTATGTGTGACCAATGGGTTAGGGATGGAAATAGGGATTAAGAAGGGATTGTGGAGTTACGGAATTTTTGGCTAAGCAGTTTGTCTTCCATTTCCTAGGCAACAGGGAACCTTTGCCTGAATGTGTATTCAACATTAACTGCAAAAATGAAACAATTAAAAATCTCCATATTCTTCTCATTCATTATTTAATTCATTCAAGCTTTATGGAACACCTGCCATGTGGCAGGCACTTTGATAAGAGCTGTCCTCAAGGAACTCACAGCTTAATGCGGCAACATACACAAACACCTGTTAAGCCAACTGAGTTTGACAAGCGCTGTGATAGCACTAACCCTCCCCCACAAGGTCCCTCTCTTCTCACTTCAGTGTTTATCAGCGCCCAGAGGAGGTGGACCTAATCCAACCTGGTGGGTGGGACCAGGGAACCTATCCAACTGAAGGTAATGCAAGCTAATTCTTGAAAGACAGAAGTTTTCCAAGAAAAAAATGTAATGATAAATATAAAACAAGTTGATATTAGACAGTCATCCTCACAGCAATCATTTTGGAATATGATATCAGTGCAATTTTGTTCTTCAATTTCTGTGATCCTGAGTGCTAATTATAGCAGCCCTGAAATATTTTAATAAGTTTCTCACTGCCTGAATAAATCCAAACTCCCAAATAAAATCTGATTAACTCATATTTATCCCTCAAGACTGAATTCATCCTCTCCGTTAAAGCTTATCTCAGAAGAATTAACTACTCTTGCTTCGCGGACCCACGTAGCTCATCAGACTTCCTTAATCATACAGAAGCATTCACATTATTATTCTGCCATCTGTTTCTATTCACTCTAACCTTTGGGCATCCTGAAGACCAAGACTACTGTGTTTATCACTGCCTCCCCACCGAACCACACAGCACCCCAAACAGGGTAGATGGGATTAAGGAGAAAATTCCGAAAGGCCTCCAGAAAAATCATTCAGTCACCTCAGGATGTTTTTTATGTCAGTTATGTTTGATTATACACTGATTCTTTGATAAGCCATAAGACATGGGCCATATTTTACTAGAGGTCTCAACTACTAATAGAGTAATGTTCATTTATGGATACTGTACCTAGCACAGAAAAAATTGGACAGTATGTATTTCTTTAATGAATACTAAGCGAGCCAGATATCATATTTTGCCACTTATTTTGAGATAAAAATGATGTCTTCTCTAGTAAACTACCTAACTACTGTATAAGAAATTTACAGTGTTCAGAAATAAGTATTGACAAAATTCTTGTTACTTGAGTACCATACCTATTCCATTTATTTCCTTCTTCCCAGTGATGTTGATGTTATTTCTTCCTGTTTTCCTTTTGTAGCTTCATTGATTTGTCTCAACCCACTCAGATGCTTTTGCATTCTCCATTCTCTTGTTTACTTGTGCTTATAATCTAATCATAAATCCAGTAAGCAAAGGTTCTAACTGATATGGCTCTTAGGGTATTTTAAATGTAAGATAAATGTAATTGACAATACTTTTTTAAAAGTATGACTGCAAAGAACTATTGCAGATCTGTAATTGCTGTTAGATCTATTTAAATTGAACTCCATATACAACAAAGTTATTTACAAATAGAGTTACTTTGTTAGACTCATGTTAATGAACCAATTTGAAGAAATTTCACTATGGATTCCTTATATGAACTAGTCCCAGAAACAGGATGTATACCAAAGGAGCATCTGAAACTACTATGTGCTAGCCACTGTAATTGGAAACTTTAAAACCTAATAAGATTGTCTCCATTTTAGACATAAGAAATCTGGAGTTCATAGAAGTTAAGCAACTTGCCCAAGACTATAGTTGTACACTACAAAATATGAACCTATACTTAAACTTGCCTTCATATCATCTTACCTATGCTGTATTATTTCTATTATTCCACATTAAGAGCACATAGTACTGAGCAGAATGGCCTGGAAACATTTCAATGTTTATCTTAACCAGAATTTTACAGATCAAAATACATTCAAAGCACTGCCTGAATGAGTTAACCACCATGATTTTTGTTTTTGTTCCAACTCTGATGACTACTCCCAAGAGGACTCAACTGAAATGTGAACACATAAGATCTTCACTCAGATTTACATTGATACTTTGATATTTTGGGCAAATCACCTTACCTCTCTGAACTTTGGCCTTTTATTTTTAAGATAATGTTAACAATTTTTCCCAGGACTACTTCTCAGGGTTTTATAGTTATCAAATGAATATAACACTTTACAAACTATAAGTCAAAATAAAAAATTTCTCTGAAATAAGTATTTGTAAAACCTCCACTAGACATAATGAACTACACATAGTTCTTTGAGAAACACAAACATTTGGTTCCCCCACTCAAGGAGCCCCGCTGTTAACAAGAAGGATATCATAAAAAGAGATAATCATTTGATGTTTCAGGCTTTGTGTTTACTGGCTGTGGAAGCTTAGTATATCTGAAATGTTATGGTCCCCTTTCTTCTGATTACATTTATGGACATATTCCCCTTGTGCTGACATGTTAGACACAAAAAAGTTGCTCTGAGTTACTTTGATTTGCAAGTTTACTTTGATTCAGTGCCTCATAGTCAGTCATTGATGGAGTATTTTGGGTAGAACTGCCAGTCTGTCCACTGAGCTGAGATACTTTAATTCCCTCCATTTTCCGTCTTAAATAATTGCTGGTTCAAAAACTACAACCTTACCTTTGTTATTTAAGATGAATTCCTCTGAATTTAAATATCCCTTATACTTTCTTAGAAATAAGAATTTCTTAAATATAATTAAAGCCAGCTCATTTTTTTTCTCATCTCTGTGGGTCTTATTTCAAAATGTGGTACTATCTTAAAAGTTACACTGTCCTATCACAAAAGTGATGTGCAAGTGTGTATTTACATATCCATGTTAAACTCATATCTGAGTTTCAATCAAATCAAACCTGGTTTATTTTTATTTAAATTGTCATTGAACAACTTTTCCCATATCCTACATTTTAAGAATTAATTTATTTAAACTACTGTGCCTGTATCAATTAATCTCCATCAAGTTAGCAAGTACCTATTGTTTCAACCTAGTGAGATATTTTCCTGTCTTGACTGTGTCACTTTAGCTTTGCATACCAGCTATATTATTCACATGCTTACTTGTCCTATAGTTATGTATTTTATTTAGCATTGGTAAACTTTTTTAATTGGACACAAGTAAGTAAAAATCCTATAAACTCTATGAACTTTTCCAGGAACTAACAATAACCAGAAAACTAAAAAGTAAGCCCTTAAGTCTTTACTGTTAGTGTTGGGAAAAGAACTATTTAATGTATTTATTAACATTCAAACCATAGATTCATTAGGCAATAAGAAGATGAGGAAATCAGGATGTGTGGTGATCCATCCGACTGGACGTTTTCATAGTTAGTGCAGATAGGCCATGCTAGATACTTGCTGTTCGGTTTGAATCACCTAAGTGGTGAAATAATTCAAGTAGCAAACTGCTCAGGCAATTCTGAATAAAATTATCAAACCCCATTTAGACAAACTGCCCCATATTTTCATGTCTTATAAAGAGCCAAGGAAGCCATTGCATGTCCTTGTGCAAGGTCCGTAACACCTCCGGACATCAGTTTACCTTTCTGTCAGTTCGGCTGAAGAAATTTCACAGTGATAATTTCCAATCCTAAAATGCTAAAGCTCTTTAATTATAATCCATTTATATGCATTGATCACCTACTTAATGTTAAATTGCATAATCTTATTTGAAGCTAGAACCAGGAAATTGATGTGGGTGGAAATTATAGCTAGATAGACCATATTTCACCATCTTTGTAAATTTTGTTTTAAACTAATCTCTGCCTGATAAATTGACCAGTTTGATCATTTGAGGTCAGAGCAACTTCTTCCTTTCTCCCACAGTGTTTTTACAAACTATAGGACTCACAGATATCTGAAGATATGATGTCTCTGGCTTTCATACAGTTTACCCATGATGCCCTGATTCAGTTAGGAGAAGGCCGTTCCGCATCGACCCACTGGGAGCCAAGCTAGGTCACTGCACACGGGGCACAGCAGTCAGTCCCGAAACAACCATGTGGTCATCCCCAGATGAAGTTCTGCCACTTTGGGGTGTTGGTACCGGTGGGTACACACGACTACACCATGAGAATCCCAGCACTCCTCGGCCTTCCCAGTCTCTTGGAATGTGAATCTTTCCCACCGAAATTAAGATATTAAGATATTCTCTTTCCCCCCCGACTTCTTCATCGTCTAACCTTACCCATCCCCACCAAATCTGACCTAATGCTTTTGGGTGCCTTATGTCTTAAAACCTAAGGTTCCTATCACATTCACAAAAGCATCTTCATTATATTAAAAGAAAAAGAAAAAGCAAAGAACTCAGATCATGGTAGAACACAAAAGCCTGGATAACAGCTATTTTTCTAAAAAGAAAAAAAAGATGCATTTTAATACTTTTGTTATTTAATCTACAGCAGCAGAATGGAGAACCAGGAGTTCATGTCTTAATACTTCAACCTCTTCTGTAAAATAATTCAATTTATACTTCTGGAAAGATCCCCATGACAATTGTATCTTGGGTGCAATTGTTGCTGTTCTAAGTTTTCATTTTCAGGTTGGGCAGCCTCATTCAATTAACTGTTTCTAAATGTTGACTCCAAATATTAAGTAAATAATTACAGAAATAATAATAATTATTTAACACAGCTTTTGTGTCAGAAATGTTGCCAAATAGTTTATGAAATAACATTGTAATCGATGTAGTTTTACCATTTCAGTATTAAACCTAAACAATTTCTTAAAGAACATATCCATGATTATAAAATGGAAGGTCATATTACATATATTAATTTTTCCCTTTGTTTTTTTCATGAAACAGCACCTCATGGACATCTTTCCATGTTATCTTATACACACTGACTTCATTTATTTTAAGACTGAATAGTATTTCAGTGTTGTTCCTTTATCTGTATGAAGACATTTAAGGTAATCTAATTTTTTACTGTTACAAATAGTGCAAAAATATACATCCTTTTATATAAATTGCTGTAGATCTTTGTATCTCAATAGGATTGACTCCTAATCATGAAATGAATCTATGAAACAGTAGATGCAACTTAAAATTTCTCAGGCACTTGCTAAATACATCCCCAAATTGTTGTTTCAATCATACATCCAGCAATAGTACATAAGGATTATTCCTCCCTTCTGCTCTACTCACACTGGATATTCTAAATCTCTTAACATTTTTTTTTCAATTTAGCATGTGAGAGGTGATAAATGTGTTTTTAGGTAATCACTAGTGAGGTTGAGTGTTTTTAACATGTTTTGTTATGTATCTTCCTTTTCCTTTAAATTGCTTTTTTGTATCCTTTGTCCAAAGTTCATTGATGTGTCTTCTCATTATTTTCCATAGTCTGTAAATGAGGTGAAATGGATAACATTTACCCATTTTATAGATGAATAAATTAAGAGTTTAAAAAATTAGGTAACTAGTCCAAGTGTCATATATACAATTTTAATCTCATCTCTTTGTTTGACTTTGTAGCTGTGCTATTAATGACAATAGTAAATTATTTCCATAGCATCCTTTCTGGTAATTACACTCCTTACATAAAAATCGAATTGCCCTAAATCTTAAACAGAAATAATATCAAAATAGTAGAAATTTGCAGACATAGAAATAGATGCTTTCCTTATGAACAGTGATACAGAATAATGAAGTAACAGAGAGGTCCTTGTTCATTACAATTAACTGTTATGTTGATGATCAAAACTTGGTGAGCAATTTCTAAAGCAAATGTATTTAGCCATAAATGTTCTGTTTCTCTCCTTTGATTTATGATATAGTTGCCATGGAAATGAGACTATTTTCTTAGTATGTTTTACGTATTGAAAAAATAAGATTTTTCTTTCTTCTTAGATGTTCATCAATTAAGCATTTTAAAAAACTATATATTTTATTTGTAGAAACCTGAACATACATTAAACAGAAGATGTGCTAATTACTTATTTTCTATATTTAACTCAGTGCAAAATATGTTGACCATGGAGTAAAAGAGATAATTATGTTTTTTATACTTTCAAAGAAGTTAAGTTTTCATACTTCTAAAGACGGATTGGAGCTGATGATTATCTTCCAAGTTTTGTGTGTCTTTCCTTTCGTCTTTTAGGTTCTGTGAAGCAATACCTAATTTAAAGTTTAATATCTTTCTTCTGTCCCCATATGCAGCAGATGGCCCAGGCAACTACCTCCTACTATCTAATTCCTTAGTGACATTCATTATTCATCAGAAAGGAACTTAGGAAACATTATCTTTCCACTTCCTGGCTTGCTTAATCAAATAGATTAAAGAAAATATCCTGTAGTTAGCAAAGGAATTATATTTAAACCCATAAAAGCCTCAAAAAGTAAAACCTAATGGCCACCCATTGGGGATACTTCACTGTTGTTTCACCACACAATTTGGTAGGAAAATGTAACTAATAAGAAACAAATAACAGCCATTGCAAAAGGGTTCAGTTTCCAGAGACATTTAACTTTGAACCACACAAGTCTGGTCTACAATGAATAAATTAAACTCTGGCCCAACTCTTTTGGCTGCCAGTCCATCCGTATATCTACTCAGAGACCCCCAGTTTGCAGGTCAGGGAAAATAAACTGAACACTGATTTCAGTTGCATTTTGAATCTCAGTGTTATTACTGTACATGTTTTTCAAAGTTAGTGCCAGGGAATAAGGCTATTTCTATATTTTAGAGTAGGGAAAGCTGCAGAGGAGGAGTGGTTTAATGAATGTATGACTTCAGACTTGTCCTGATGGCAAAGGTAAGAAACCCGATTCATGCTGGTTTAAACAATAGGGCAATCTGTTGACTCCCAAAACTGCAGAGATCAAAACTAGTTCTGATTTAAGATTCTGCTAAATTTTAGTAACTCAAGCAATATCAGCATTGCTCACTTGTTTTCTATCTCTTGGTCTTCCTTTCCTGCAATTGTCTCTATTTTCAGGCAGCTTTCTTCCCAAGATAACATGAGCGCAGCAGCATCATGGGACCTGGGTCCTATTTTTTTGATAACTGCCAGTGAAGGGAAGCACCTTTCTACTCCTCATGCCACAAGATAGCCAGTATTGCCTCTGACTGGATAAACTCTTCATGAATTCTTCTCAGAATCAGTGACAGAGACCAGGAGGATAAATAATTTGATTAGTTTAGGGTCAGGTCACATGCCCATCCTGGACACTAGGGAGGGAGCACATCTCCAATCTAATCTCCTCTGAGATGTCCTTTTTTGACTATGAGTTCTTTAGCGGTCTGTTGTTAAATTCCAAATATTTTGGATTTTTTCAGATATATGTCTGCTATTGATTTCTGATGATCCCACTGTGGGCAGAGAACCTCTCATGTGATTAATCCTTTGGAATGCATTCAGTATTAGGATACACATTCACATTTATTTATATGTATTCTGTTCATTGTTGAGTGGATTATATTTTAAATGTTAATTAGGTCAGTTTATTTAATAGTTTTGCTCAAGTCTATGAAATCTTTACTGATTTTTCTATGTATTTCTTCTGTCAAGTACAATGCCTGTGGATTTTGTCTACTTTTCCCTTTTCTCCAAGTTCCATCATATCATTGGAAGTAAACCCATGTAGATTTCTGATACCTTCTTAATGAAATGACCCATTTGTCATCATCAATGTTTCTCTTTATCCCTGGCAATATTTCTTGTTCTGAGATTTAATTTGATTCTTATTAACATAGCCACTTCAGTCAGATATTCGAGTTGTTGTTCGAATGGTATATGTAGTTTTTCAATTTTGCTTTTAAGCTATGTCTTTATATTTAAAATAAGCTACTTACAAGCAACATATAGTTTGCTCCTGCTTTTTATTCAATCTGAGATGATCTCACTTCTCATTAGAATGTTTATATCATTTGCATTAAAATATTTATATGGTGCTTCTTTAACCTACCATTTTGCTGTTGTTCTGTATTTGTTCCTTCTATTCTTACTTTTTATTTCTTTCCTGACTTCTTTTGCATTGTTTTGTTTTATATTTTTATGACTACATTTTAATTTCCAGTGAGATTATTTGTATACCTCTTATTTTCCCCTTTGCTCTCTGACTACTTATAAGAATTTCTCTGCAACTTATAAATTGCTCTGTAAGCAATTTATGTATCATGTGACTTAGTATTAAAAAATATTTATTCTGTATGTCATTTTCCCACTTCTTGAACTCCAAATATTTTTGTTATTATCTCAAAGCTTACTGATGTGCTGGGCTTTTAACATTTTTTACCTCTCTCTGTCTTATTTTAGATGGCTCATATTGCTTTATCTTCAAGCTAACTGTTTTTTTCTGCCATATCTAATTTGTGGTAAACCACATCATTGTATTTTCATTTCTGATATTTTATTTTTCATCTCCATATTTCCAATTGGATATTCTTTTGAACTGGCCACTTCTTTCCATTCATACTCATGTTTCCTTCACCTTATTAAACATACACAGCATTTTAATAATAGATGGCATAAAGTCTCTATCTCCTTGTCCTGTCATTTACTTCACTCCTGGGTTTTCTTCTATTGAGGATTTCTTTTCTTGCTAATGCTTCAGATATTCCTGCTTCTTTATCTATCATTTTTAATGGATGCTGGGATTATAACTTTTATGTTTTTTATTGCTGGATATTTCTTCATTCCTTTATATACTGTTTTCTTTTGTCTTTGTACACGGTGAAGTTTCTTGGAATTACTTTGATTATTTTGAACCTTTCAGATTGGGTTCAAAGCAACAGTTTTTCTAGGGCTAAGTTCACCTCATGAACATTATGACTAGGGCTATATGCTTCTGAGAATTCTAACCCACATCTCATGTATTAGTTGCATCTTTCCACTACAGTTGACGGAAACACAAATTTTCCCAAGTCCTGTCATGAGCACTGGTGTTTATTCTGTCTGTTTCTTTCAGGTGACTATTTTCCAGATTTAGGTAATTTCCTTTCATGCATTCACGGATTGTTTCAGATATTCAGCCAGATTGCTGAGGAAGTCCCCCTGTAAGTCTCTGTAGTTGTCTCTTTCTCTCAAACATAAGACTTAACTGCTTGTATCCCTTTTTAGACATCACAGTTCCAGGCTTCCAGTTTTCCAAGTCTAAAAATGGTTGTCATGTCCTGTGTCCAGTTTTCTAGATGTTTAAAGCAGAACAGTCAATCTGCTGCTTGTACTCTACCCTGGCTCCATGAGGTATTTTTAAAGCTTATTGAATTATTAAGGCAGAATAATTACTGTAAAAATGAAATACTAAGTTCAGTAGCTTAGCAAAATCCAAGTATTTCCTGCTCCCATTAGAGCTCCAATCAGCGTTATTGGGTTGGGTCTCTCAGGACCCAGGCTCCCTCTGTTTTTTCTGTGCAGCACACTCTAATGCCTCCCACTTTGCTTTTGAGTTCTCTGCATTCAGTTGGCAGGAGGGTAGAAAGAGAAAGCGTGGAAATATTGTTGGGCTAAGCTTAGAAGTGTCCTATTTCACTACTGCCCACATCCCTTCAACTGAAGTCAGTCACATAGTCCCACCAAATTGCAAGAGACGCCAGGAAATGTAACCTAGCTAGGTATGTCTAGAGGAGTTCAGTCCAATAGAAATAAAACATGAGCCACATACGTAATTGTAAATTTTCTAGTAGCCACATTATAATGTAAAAAGAAACAGATAAAGGCACTTTTAATAATATATTTTATTTAGACAAATTTATTCTATTAGAACTGAGGCCAATATACTCAAAATTTTATCATTTCAACATGGATTCAATATAAAATTATTAATGATATTTTACATTTTTTTCCCAAACCAAGTCGTCAAAATCTGGTGTGTATTTTATATACTTATGGCACATTTAAATTCAGATGTTAAATTTTAATCAGAAACACCTAATTGGTATTTATGTATCATAAAATTTCCAGTTAAAAAAATCCATGCCTATTCATTTATATATTGTCTATGGTTGTTTTTATGCTGCAACAGCAAAGTTAAGTAGTTGCAAGATAATGTATGGTCCCACAAACCTAAAATATTTACTTTCTGGTTCCTTATAGAAATGCATTGCCAATCATTCATCTAACACATAAGGAACCATAGTTTATGAACACTCTTCCATCCTTATAATTGTGAACTCCATCATGGTCCATAGAATCATTAGGGAATGTCATATGAGATTATTTTGTATTTATGATAAATGATACCTAGTACAAGCTGGATGTTGAAAAATAGAATTTGAAGTTCTAGGGGATGGAATGTGATATGTCAATGGGAAATGAGTTAAGGAATGAATTCAGTTTTTTTAAAAAACACTGAAATATTGGGAAAATAAAAGGGAGATTTTTCCCAAGTCTTAGCCGTATTCTTATCACCATGGAGTGGCATTGTTAACATGAATAGCGACCCATGAAAAAGGACAGCCATGGTTGGTAACTCCTGCTAAGCCTGTGGTTGTTTTTTGGCTTTGTTCCTTGCTCAGAACCTGACATCCACAGTATTCTACACAGGCTGCCCTGTGGTTGATGTTGCTGAAATTATGGAGTTCAGGAGCTAGACCCTACATCCTAGCCCTACCTCTAACATACCTATGTCTTCAAAACTGTATTATATCTTGAACACATCTTCTTTAGTCTTTTTATGAAGCATGGATGTAATTAAGAGAAATAAATTGGAACAGATGGTGTAGTTATGCTGTGTTTCAAGAAGCAAAATCAAAAGTGAAAATATGCAGATTTTGGAAATTCTGCCTCAGGTACCAGATTGTCTATTGACATCTCAGCACCATCATTGCATCACAGGGACTTGAAACCTGAAAACCCCATTTCCCCGACTTCTTGGTTTGGTCCATAGCTTAGGGTCTGCCCATACGAGGCATTCATCTAAGATTGAAGAACAAGGAAATGCCTTTGCCATTTTCTATGGCAGAAGGTAGTAAGAATGTGGACAGTAGGCAGTGAGAAAGTTTTCAACAGATTCTGAATGAACCTTTCAAATCACCTGCTTACTGAGATCATTGGCAGTGTCGATAGTCAATTTCTGCACCCCCTGATTTCCTGGAGGTTAATAGGCTCTCACTGACTCTTGCCCTCACATTTCTGATTGGACTGATCTTTAAATTTCTTCCTGTGAAAAATACTTATCATGGTTGATCTTTTATAATATTTTGAAATCTGTTTTTTTAGCCGGAACATTAGTTCCTTTCTTTCATACTCTTCAATTTGCTATTCATGAATTTGAGTGGCATGGCAGTGTCATCCCCATTCAAGTCACTAAGTGAATTCATGAATAGATATTTAACATGTTTGTGTGTGTGTGTGTGTGTGTGTGTGTGTGTGTGTGTTTGTATTTGTAGAGAGAAAGGGACAGAGAGCCAAGAGCCAAAGAAAAAACCTTATTTACATCTTTTAGAGAATATGTAGGTTGCTATTGGTCTAATATTTATGTCCTGTAATCTAAGGATTCTCAAGGAAATTGTGTTAAGCATTTGGAGCAGGCTCTTTTGGTGAAACACCATCCTATGAAATACAAGTGTCATCTCTGGTCCCCGCCTACAAACTGCCTATGACACTTTTAAATCATTGTAACAACTCAGATAGATACTCAAAATTTCTCTTGTTGTTGGCAGAATCATACCTGAGTCATTTTATAGTCCATTACAAACTCACCTATTTTTAATATTCTTAAGTACAAGTCTTTTTTTAATTTCATTCATAAAGAATCTTTATAAAATGACCCTTCCAATACATTGTGTCTCCAGAAATCCCTCATATACTGTTTCTGTGATGCTGTCCTCCGAAATAAACAGTGTCAGTGTGGCATAAATCAACGTGGCATAACTTATTCACTATAATCACAGCCTGACTCCTGGTGAGCGGTTCTTTCTCTTTCAGTGCTTTTAAGTCAATATTTTAAAAATTAAATTCTAATCCAAATTAAAAGATGTCATTTCTTTATGCAATTTGGAAATGTTTAGAAGTTCTAATTCCTAATGGTGATGAGAATACAATAAAAAGTGAAATTTCATCTATTGGTGATGGAAGCATAAATTTGTCCAAAATATCTGGATGACAAAAACAATGTTCATCAACAGGGTTAAAATATATACTTGTTTTGACAAATTAATTTCATTCTAGGAGACTCTCTTATCTTTGCTGTCTGTGATATAAACACAAGTTTAAGATCAAAGGTACTCATTCCAGTGTTATTTATAATTGGAAACAACCTAATTGTATGGAAAGTGGAATGATTAAATAAATTTGGGGTTTCCTATGATGGAATAGTATTTACTCAGTACAAATATGCTTTGAAATCGACATGAAATTATCCTGTCATGGACAATACTAAATACAAATAGACCATAAAATTGAATTTTAAGATATCATCTCAAACTATGCATAAAATATATAAGCTATAAAACTTTTGCATAACCATACATTATAATATTTGACAATAATTCTTCCCTACTCTTTGCATTTGGTGGAAGTCAAAGAAAAGGGATATTACATGTATCAATCAGTACTTACTAGCACAGGTGCAACAACAAATATCTATTTCTCACTCACACTATAGAAGGGTTGAGTACTGTACCTCAAAGCATCTTGCTGGTCATCCTCCCTTGAGCTTAGCTGCAGTCTGCAAATGACAGGTTTAGGTCTTTCCTGAAAGAGCACTTTCTGGGTTTTCCTTTGTGCAGATCAATAGCACAAGAGAGCAACACGACTCCAATGATACACTCTGCGCATTCCAAGAAAGCAAGAAGGCTGGCAAAAGCAGGGACTGCTTCCAACAGCTTCTGGCAGAGCATCGCACCTAAGCCACTCATACTTCATTGACCAAAATGAGTCACATACACAAATTCAAAGTTAATGGTCTGGCTCAAGTAACAACAGCAAAGGAAAGCAGTAGACAATTCTGAACAAACCTACCACAGTGAGATGGGGTTTTTATGTTTGTCTTGCTTTATTTTATATGTACTTAATTTTTGCTTTACATTTTATTGCATTTTTTTCAAATTTGGTATGCTTTGCTTTCATATCTTAAAATCTAAAATTTTAAAATTTAAAATGTGAAATTAATATATAAAATAGTTTTTCATATCCATTTCACAGAAAACATTAAATTCATAATAATCATTAACATTTTTACTTAGATTTAGTAGTAACTTCTCATTTTTGGTAATCTATCTTAATCTTCTATTGAAAAAATAAGTCATTATTTTATTTGTCTACTTCCGGTATTCTGGATTATTTCTACTCTCCATAGGTTTTAAAGATGTACTTTCTTTGATTCAATGAGATAATTTAAAATCATTTCAGAACTCTGAGATAAAATTCATTTGTAACAAAAGTCCTAGATACACTGTGAACAGTTAGGTAGCCCCTTACCATTCGTTTGTACTTGTGTGGACAATAAATAGGGGCAAGATTGTCTGTTAACTATGAGAGGAAGATAGTAGATTGCTGAGGACTCAAAAAGAGTGAGAGGTTTGAAATAAAATTCACATGGAATAAAAGGATGACTCAGTAAGAGATGAATTAAAAGATAATTGAAGACAAAGAAGGTCCAGTTCACACTGTTACAGGCACAGTAATCCTTGTTACTTCCTGAAGTTAACCGATTTTGTCCTCTATTCCCTGAAGGTGCTTTGCATTGAGGATTTCATCTGAAAACTGAAAGAAGCCACAAGTGACCCTTGCATCATGAAGGCATTATTTGACTATGTTTATTTTATTAAGAAAGATGCATTGAACTCTTGGCATATTTACTACTTACTATATTTATTTTTGTTTATAATTGTAGGTTTAATAGCAATTTTGTTTACTTTTGCTTGTTTAATGATTGATGCATAGACCTTTGGGTCATACAAACATGATTTCAGATCCTGGCCCCATCAGGACCAGAGTTGTGACATTTGAGTGACTAGTAATTAGGCAGTAGATCTTAATTATCATCCATAACATTATTATTAGAAAATAGACATAGAAAAATGAAAAACACAAAAAAGAAAAGGAGTAAATGAGTAGTTTGACAGAGGGAAAGAAAGGTAATGATCTTTGGGAGAGGCACCTTATAATAAGTAAAAGAATAAGTAAACAAACAAATAAAGTGATTCTCTGGGAGTTTGAATATTATGAGACAAACCTGAGAGCAACTTGAGGTTGTAAATGTGAGGCTTGAAACTGTTGGGAACATCCAAAACATGACCAAAGGTGAAATGAAATAACTTGAGTGGCATAACTGGACTGTGACTTAAATTTGAAAGTGACAACCTAGTGATTTATATTGGAGAAAGACTGTGAATTAAAAGGTATGATTGGCTGGAAGAGTAAGAGAAGGACATTCCAAAGAAAGACACAGTGAACAGGTTTACCCAGGCCCAGCAGTGTCCCAAAAGAGACATGTTCTCCAATTGCCTTCGAGTGGTACCTACTCTTCCTGGTGAAACACACCGGGTTCCATGCTCCCAAAGCAATATTTACTATTTAGACAGGAATCCCATTTCCCATGAAGTACAAACTGGAATGGGAATTTCCTGGATGAGAGAGAATAATTCTGGTCATTTGGAAGGAATGTTCCTCTTGAAGTGGATTTACTGGTGGTTCTTTATCTTTGTGTATAATTACTATGAGTCAGGCAATCCAGTATTTGTGAATGTTCCAACATGGACATGGACATTTGCAGGTGCCAAGATAATACCATCCTATGAGGTTTCTTTTTGAAAAACTAATTAGGCTTGATTTGCCACCCCTTACTTACTGCCAACTTCTGTCTCACCCCATGAAATCATAGTCATCTCCTACCTTCCTACAACAAGCAGATTATAGAAAATATCTATAATCCAAAACTGAGTCAAGTAAAGATAATATTAAAAATGTCTTATTAAATTTGAAATGTCAGATATATTTCTAAGCAAATGTCAAATTCTTGATAATTATTATTCTCTTGATTCTCTCCATGGGATATCAGGAAAATGTGAAAGATGGTTAATAATCTGTATGTACGCTATAGTATAGGCCCTTAATAGCATTCTTTTTGAGATTTATTTTTCCTTCCATGTCACCTGGTTACTTTAACTGCAGTTTTATTTGAAAACCTGTAAACCAGTGTTTGTTTTGTGATCTCAAAATATCATGGAGTTGTAAAAAGTTGTAATAATTTCCAACACCCAAACATGCTACCCACCAGGAAATACCAGAGACCCCTGTTGAATGTCATGGTCATTAATACTAATGCTTTAATTGTTTGCCCTTGTTACTTCATTTTTTCTTAAATGTTTTTAAACATCTGTAGGGGGATGGTAGATAAATCATTAGCAGTTTTGGGTGATTTGTGTGGTTCATAGATGCACATGGCATGAAAACAAACCTAAAGATAAAAATGGAAATGGGAAAATTTCATCCATACAAGGAAAACCATATAGTCATTCAATGGAATGAACACATTAATAATTTGTAACTTTCCCACACCACTAAATCTTGGCACTGAACAGAAATGCCAAATATAATGGTTCACAACCATTTTTTTCCATAAACATTCATTCTTTTACAGTCAGAGAAAAATATTGTCATTTATGTGGAACAAAAAAATTTACTAAAATAAAAACATCTGGTAAAAATAGTTCAATATGTTAAGATCTAAGGGGAAGCATTACTGCCTATTGTATCTGCTTTTTCTTCATAAGAGGTCAAATTCTTCAAGAACTTCATATGTTTAATGTAAGTAGTATTTTAAGATAATAACACCCCTACTAAATTCTAATTTCCTGTGTATTGTCTTGTGGTAAAGTTTTCTTATAACATTAAAGCTTTTTTAAAAGGGTAAAGGGAACATACAATGTGAATAAATGGCTGGCATGCAAGTCGCTGCTTCTGAGACACTGTCAGACCTCACTAAACCCATATTTAGACATTAAATGATGTCATGTCTCTTTGGGGGCAATTCAAAATGCATATTTCATCTCTGGTTAAATGCAGTTTCATAGAACAGATCATTACCACATAAAAATCAAATACATGTATGCTGGAGAAGCTGTGGAAAATATGTATGCCACACAGAAGTCCATGGATTTTTTTGGAAATTTTCAAAAAATGGAGGGATAATTTAACTACAGTCAGTTTAGAATTATTTACTAATTCAGTTTGATAGTTTTGTCTTACTACTAACAGTTTAGTACTTAAAGCTTACAAAATTAAGATTATTTCTCCCCACTGAGTAAGTGGAATTGACTATTTATATTGTATAGAAAAAATACTTCAATAGGCTTCCTATGAATTAGAAAATGATTTCATTAGCAAATTTTCTTTTTTTAGACTACTTTATTAAAAAAAGTTAAAGAGAGCTACCAAGTTTGTGAAATAAAATTGAAAATCTAATCTAGAAAATCATACTTACTAGTAATGGTGATTTTTATTTCTCAAAATCAACTCCGTCTCAAGTGAATTATTCATACTAATAAAAATAACCCCATCCCCTTGCTAGCAAATGACTTACAGGCATGCATGTGTTTCAATTCTGGCCAAAAAGATAGGGAATAGATTTACTAACTTTATTCTAGAAAAATATGTATTTATCAAAAGAATGAGTCACCAGGAAAAATAGTCATTGGTGCCTCTGGCCACTACTGTGTCTATACATGATGTGTGGAGCTGATGCAGTCATACTGGGCCATGAGGGTAACCCAAGCTACCCTGACAGCATACCTGACTAGTTCATTAAGAATGTCAGTGTAGGAAAGACAAATTTGGTTCCCTGAGTCATCCAAGTTGAAATATATTTCCCTGGACTTTTTGCTACATGCAACAAGGAATTTACTTGTTAAGTTAATTTGTGTTAGAAATGTCTATTACTTGGAAACAAAGGCATTTTAACCACCACAGAAGAAGCTAATTTTTTAAAAACACAAAAGCTCTGAAATTTGCTAAGTACTTTATGAACCTAACTTTATTTAATTTTCACAAAGCTTTTGAGGTAGAGGTTTTTATGATTACTTTAACAATCCTGAAACCAAAGCTAAAAGAGGGCAAATAATCTACACCAATTTACATAGCAAGTGATGGGTCTGGATTTGAAACCACATTTTCTAACTCCCTACACCTTACCTTATGCACGTTGTAAGGGCTTTCCTAATTTGTATGGAATATTTAGGATAATTTCAACTGGAGTACTAGGAAATACTGGGCAAAATATGATTTTCCTCTGTGCCATTTCCCTTTAACTATAAAACCACAACAAATAACAATAACAACAAATGTATTTTACTAAGTAGGCTCATCTTTTCCGTGGAAGCTGATCAATCTTATCAATCAAGCCAGTCTATGTTACATACAAACTATATAGTCTTTATTTACTATTTATCATGTGTCTGGGGATATGCATGCCTGTATAATGCGGGGAGGATACAGATATCCTCTCTTTCAAAAACAATAATGTATCTGAATTGTACATGTGGACTTCAAAATATTCTTTCCCTAATCCCACACTGATACTCTAATATTGCATTTTGCATGGTCGTCTAGTTCTGTTTTACCAACCAGTTATCATCTACCCTTTTAATCCTGTAATTCCTACACTACTTTGTGTCTCGTTGTACATAATCAGACATGTAGAATGAGTCTGATACATTGTTACTGTCCTTTGCTATAGACTATTTGTGCCTCCCCATTCAATATGTTGAAATCTAATGCCCAATCTGATGGTACAGGAGACCTTCAGGAAGTGGTTAGGTCATGAGGGTGGATCTCTCATAAATGGGATTAGTACTCTTATAAGAAGAGACCCCACAGAGCTCTCTAACCCCTTCCATGTGAGGTTAAAGTGAGTAGAACACCATCAGTGAGAAAGCAGGCCCTCACCAGATAGCAAATCTGCCAGCACCATAATCTTGGCTTCCCAGCCTCCAGCAGTATGAGAAAGAAATGTGAGTTATAAATGTTTGTGGTTTATAAGCTACCCAGTTTGGGGTATTTTTTCATAGCAGCACAAATAGACTAAGACACCCTAATAATAATTTTTAAAAATCTTTGAGTGTCAAAACAACATTTTATTGATAATGGTATCTTTTGGAACCCCTAGCAGTTATTCATTAAAATGTATTTATTGAGTGCCTAATTTGTGCTCGGATCCATGGTGGGATGTGGGGCACAAAGATGAATACGTACAATGCCTGGGCTCACCATGACAGGCACTTGGGAAGCTTTGTTGAATTTGACTTAATTTATCCCATAAAAATGCAGGAGGGAGCATGCACTGATCATCCTAAAAATGGGGTCACATAAAACTTAAGGTTAATGACAAAATAACGGAGTTAAAATTTAAGGTTAAATGCCAAGCTGGTACAGTACATTATGTGATTTCCTCACATAATGAAGATCGGTCATTAAGGATTCAACACTTTCAAGCCTGCTTAACCCAAACAACAGTGAAAAAGAATCTAAACACAATTTCCCATCTTTCAGATGGATGAGGTTAAATTGGGCAAGACAGCAAATAATGAGGGATAATAAGGAAGAGCTCAAATCATCCAGTACATTAACAAAGCTGATGTGCAGTTAATACTGAAAAAGATGCATCATGGTGCTGTGTGAGGAGCAGAAAGACAGTCCTTCCTAAAGGGGCAATGGACGGAAGACACGGCCATACATCTCTCCAAGGTCAGATACAATCCTTTTTTCAACGCTCAGCTCATAGGGCGTGTTTTCCATGCGTCTTTTCCTGCCTCTACCCCAAGCTCTTTGTGCCCTTTTCAGAGTTCTGTCCACACTTCCTTTGCATGTGGCGGTCTGTCTTGTCACCCATGTGATGAGACGTTAACTCTCTAAGAACAGATACACGTCCAGAGAGTCTGTCTGGTCTAGGAGCCGAAGTAGGCGTTTTGTACATGCTGTCTCACCTTACCCCCACACCGCATCTGTAAAGCAAGGAGAAAGGACCGGAAGAAGTGAGAAGAATCAAAGCCTTAATTCAGTTTCCTGATGTCAAATAAGAAGTGAAGAGCTGAGGTAGGCTTCGGATTCAGGAATGTCTACTTTCAAAATCATTATGCTTCCTGAAACCCTTTACTCTCTCCTCAGAATAAGGCTATATAGATGGAATATTCATGTACTGGGTGCTTCCCACCCATTAGTTAATTCAATGAATAAAATGTTAATAAATAGGCTAAATAATTAATAAATAGGTTAAGGCTTTTTCTATAATAAATTTATCTTATGCCCTCAACAAAAGTATTACTACCACTATGCACCAATTCAGAAGTGCAATCCTGGTTATTAGAAGCTTCTTTTTCACTGTCAGTGATATTGGTCTTCCACCAAGGAGAAAACATACAGAATTTTTCCAAGCTCTTTTGAGTTCTTCATAGATAATTCTATGTAGTACCTCCAGTTTCATTTGCCTGACACTAACCTGATCTTAACTGAAATATAATTGTTTATCATTTAACTGAATCCATATGAGAAATATCAACTAACTAAATATTTCCCTGTTGTTTATTTTAAAGAGGTTAGTGACATCTCAATGAGCTGATACTGGGATTAAAAAAGCAACTTTTTGAATATGCATTTATGACATTTTAAATTGCTGTCTCGTTCTTAATCTAACTTCTATTAAAGGATGGAGACTAAATGCAATGTTTACATTAGATATATTAAGCATGCACTTTATTTCATTTGGCCAATATTTCAGTTATTATAGAAAGAGAAATACTGTGTAAGCAAAATTCCTTTCGCACTGAAAGAAAGGCAGAACATTTTTTTGCAATGAACTAAGCCACATAAAATGCCAGCTTTTACATTTTTAAAATTTGGACTTCCAAGTACCTGAGATTGTCAGATACAAACATTGCAGGCATTTTGATTAAAAAACTAAATTTCCACAAAAGCAAATGTTTTTGTGATGGCTCTTTCTGTTTGAATAGACCTGGTACTTTCTTAACTCACACAAAATGAGCTACATTCTGCTTGACATGACCAAGAATTGTCATACATGACTCTACATTTGAGACTAAGATTTTTTTAGCTATCTTCACTAGTGATGTTTCAGCTGGGCATGCTCTTGGCTTCAAGTAACAGAAAAATCCAGGTATAAGTAGCTAAAACAAATAGGAGTGTATTTTTCTTATATAACAAGATGTCTGGATGTAGATTTTCTGGCTTTGTTTCCGTTGTTTAGTGATAACTCTCGCAGGGGGATCCTAAGAGTTGGGCTCATGGAGGGGCAGAAAACAAACTAGTAAAATGCATACTGTATTAGAATAAAACTAGCTGCTATAATAAATAAACCTTAAAATGTCAGTAATTTAACATAATATAGGTTATTTCTTTCACTAGTAATAGACCTGGGTGGGTGAGTGGCTAGGCATGCCAGTTCTTTGTAAAGCTGTTTAGAGACCTAGGCCAATGAAGGCTCTGCCATCTTCTGCAAATGCGTTCTTTGGTCCCCCTGTGGCTCTTTTACATTCCAGCCTGCAGACACAGAGGAAATAAATGAGAGCAGTCCTAATGCTCTACCCACAGATAATCATGGTTGTGTTGTGGTTGTGTGTCCTTCCAGGAATACACCTATTTTGAGAACCCCTTGCCCACTTCAGTGACATAAGTGTGATCTTGTGTTAAGTAAGACATAATATCTCTCAAATTCTTACTTCTTACGAGAAGCATGTTAAGTTATCATTTGTCTGTTTCTCTCAAGAGAGAGCCATAAATTAAAGTTACTTCTGACTATTTTGTCCTGGCTATATTGATTCCAGAAAAGAATAGGAGTTGGTCATGTAACTTTTTGCCCCTGTTCATTTTGTTCATATTTCCACCTATTTTGTGAAGCCTTCTCATACTTTCTACAAATCTATGCTAAAATAATAATTTATTTTTCAATGGCTCTTACATAGAAATCTATTCTCTTCAATGAGTGTTTCCTATTTTTGCCTCCATTCTGGGCTTTTGCATCCTTTTACTGGGATGCTCCAATATGCTTATGAAATATGCATCCCTATATTATATGTGCAGATGCTGAGGCAGGGAGTAAATAATTTGTCCACCGTCCTCTTAATTTTGAAATTAGAAATGTAGGTTTACTTTGACAACTTCCTCCCCCTCATCATCCTAAGTGCAACTAATTGTAAGGTTCTAGCTAGCTCATCTCTAACATTTCTCAACTTCACTCATTTTTTTTTCTTCTCCTATAGCTATTGCATCAGTTCATCTCCCTATCATTTGTCCCCTGTGTTAACTGCTGCATTCTCCTACTTGGTCTTCCTAGCTCACGTGTTCTTCCCCTACAATGCATTACACTATGGCTACAGTAAACTTCTATGATGGAAATAAATATTTCAACTCTATTGTATATGAATCAAAAAATCCTTCTTTATTCTCATTATTGTTAGCAACATTCTAGTCATTCCTTCCTCCTATACGGGAGGTAAGTGGTTAATATTTTCTTATTTAGTATCAAGTCTCAAACACCACAAAACCACTTTGCAAAATCCATGAGAATTACAATACTGCAGGAAACCTAAGGAAGGCCTTCCAAAGAAGACACACAGAAAGAAAGGACATATTGTTCAGGAAATTAGAGTACAACAAATATCAGAGACACCATTTCCCATGACTAAAATGAATTAGCAGCAACGGACTACAGCACACAGATAACTTTCCACCAATATGCGGTTCTATCATTAGGAGCAAATTATTTCTTTGTAATGAAGGTATGATGAGAAAGAACCCCTGGGATCATGCTTTGAAGGCAAGATATCACTATAGAAGTGCTCATGGTCAGAAGTAGTTGTTCAGATATCTCTGAATAATGTAAGAACTTTAAATGTATAAAGATCTTGCACTATTGCATTTCAATGAGAAAAACCAACATAACTCAGCATTTAAGAGCATAAGCTATGTAGCCAATCTGCCTGGTATTTCAAACTTGATGCTGACGTTCATTGGCTGAGAGACTTCAGCCAAGCTGTTTTGTTTGATTCCCTGTGAGTCTGCGTTTCAGTTTCCTCATCTGTAAAATGCAGATAATGTTACCTAACAAGGAAAGTAATGAAGGTTACATGAACTATTTGCATGTGTATGTGTGCATGTGTGTTGTCAAGAGTATGGTCTGGCATATACTTTGTGTTATGACTATATATAACAATATTATGTATTTTATGTTTCGCCCTATATATGCATTTGTTCATCTCAAATTGCTTCAGCCTGCTTCTCATAAAAGGAAAAGAGAGGAAAAAACCAAAGGTCTTATCATAGATCATTATAATTTGGAAGAAATTAACATTTCCACTACTTAAAATCCCTAATTTTACACTTTAGGAAATAGAGACCCAGAGATGTGGCTATTTATTAAGGAACTCATCCCCAGTAAGAGGATAAATGTAAATAATTTGCCTTAGGCAGTTCTGCTCTTGGTATGGTGTTTTTACAGATAAACTATATGATCTCAGCAAATGTCCTCAATGTTCAAGAGTTTCCTTGAAAGTAACTGAGAAGAAAGGACTTTTCCCTGGGGGAAAGCCAAGAGAGCTAATAAAGCAGACGAGTTGCACAATAAGACACAGCAAAGAGGCTGAGATTGGAATTGCGATCCATGACCCCCTTTCTGAAAAGTTGTTTCCCTGCCTACAAAGTGATGAGCTATGACTTTGGGGGATATTATACAAAAATATGTATGTTTACAAGTTCAAGATGAGCCAATCTTACTTTCAAATTTATGATCAACAAACACAAATCTGTACCACATTATGATTAAAATCCTAATACTTTTCTCTGGTAAACTGGTCTAAATGTAAAAGACTAAAGATATCGTGCATCAGTTTTTCATTATTCTTGGAACATTGTGCTTCTAATTCAGCATATCAGTATGTAACTGGGGCAAAACCATTATTTTGGAGAGAAAGGAAAAAAATCGTCCGTATTATCTGCTATTAGGCTATTACAGCAAACAAAGCCATTTCCATAGTGAAAGCTATCTATCCAAAAAATGTATCAAATATTTGAAAGTATAGATGAAAAAAAAATTACATATAAGTCTGCAAAACTTCAAAGAGCAAGCATAATTAGTAGAGAAAAGAAAACATCTCATAAATTTGGTTCAAAATCCTTACTATCTCTTGGTATCTAAAGTGTCTGAGACCTTATAGAAAAGCTTGGCTTCAATATTAAAAAAAAATAAAAGTTTAGGTTATTTTCATGTATTTTTAGCTTTCTGTCAGTAAATCATATGTATAGGTATAAAGAGTTCCAAAGCAGTGGTGAAAAGAATTTTAACGTCTGGATAATTTGGGGAATTCAAAAATTGAAGAAAATCTATCTCCTTAAAACTATAGGTTGCTGGAGACTGCTTTTTCAACTGCAACCTACAAATCTCTGTAAGATGCCCCTCACGTGGAGTGGTGCATGTATCTTGTCTCCTTCAGAATGTAAATGCAATGTGTAGAGACAAGCCAATATTGTTTGCATGTCTGATAGCCTGTCACTGTCGATCTTGGGGGCAGCAGAGAAATCATTGCTAACAACTTCAGAGTTTGCATGTCCTGTGCTTACTTATTACTGGAAAGAATAAAATATAATGAACCTGATATGGACAAGGAATGCAAGGAATAAAATATTTCTTTCAGACTGTCGGCAAGCAATGGAACAAATGAGATTTATGGCAAGATTGGATATGTGATTTATAGTTTTACTTGTTCTTCATTTAAAAGAGGAAATTAAAACTACACTTGCATATGATTCAATCTTTGATCACTAGAGAATAGCTGCTATGAATTAATTATTATAAACTCTATTACCCTAGTTCACCCCAGGTGCTGCATCCATAGTACCTTCCAACTAGTGACCCTGGGGAAAGTTTTTTTTTTTTTTTGGTTAAAATTCTGTAGGAAAATTATCTGACATTTGACGTTTCACTGAGCAGTCATTTATTACTTAAGGAACTAATTGAATAATCTCATGAAAAGAAAATGTAGTTAAAAGAAAGACCCAGATTAAATTCTTAGCAGCTTTACTGGCTTGGAGAATGTGGGTGTTTATTCTCTTTCCATCCGGTTTAATACTGGAATCAAGTGCTTAAACTTATGCATAAAGATTCTCAGATCTTCAGCTCTAATAGTTCCCATTTAATTCTGTAAGTAAATATGGAAATGAGTCATTGGAAGGGGTCTAAGATATGGCAAAAAGAATTTGCTTAAAAGATGCTAAAAAATATTTTAATACAAATTCAATAAAATATATACTATAATTATGTAATTTATAAGAAATCAATACTCTGAAGAAGATATTCAGAAGACTACTGATGGCATAAAATATAAATAGTGAAAGAAGAAAAATATTCTGCATGGAGTTAAGAATGCAATCAAATATTATACTTAAGAGATATAAAAATCTAAGTTTCCATATCTGAACCTGTGAGCTGAAGAATGGCGACTGTGTAGCCAGTCAAATATGATCAGGGATCTCAGTGAAACAGGTCAGATTACTTAACAGAGTGGGCTGGCCCTTTAAATGTCTTCCCAACTGGAACACTGACGCTTTCTTTGACTCTTTCTATCGATGGCTATGTTTATGGGTAGAGGAGGAGCAAATCTGTGAAGCACTTGAATAACTGTGAAGGATTAGGATTCTTCTGGTTGCACATGATAGAAATGAAACTCAAAATAGTTTAAACATAAACAGAAAATTTAGTGTCTCAGGTTATTTCAGACACAATGCAACTTAAGTAAAATAAATAGGATTCTCTTCTCTCACCCTTTTTCTCTACTCCTCTGCTCCTTAACCATCTACTTCCCCATCTCTCAGCTCTGTCCTCTGTGACAGTGTCATTCTCTACAGGCTTTGTCTACATGTTGGCAAAGGTAAGTACCCTGTGACTCTAGTCTTCGTGGTTCTTGCTACTGGCAGTGCCCAGGAAGTGTACATCGCTTCCTGGTAATTTCAATAAAACCTTGAGAATTGCTGACATTACTCTGTCATTCAGAGGTGGCATAAGAGCCAAATCAATTCCCATTGTCTGGAATGAAATAAAATTGCTGACCACACTGAGTCCTCTGCACATCCCCCCTCCAGCCCTGGAGAATACAAATATAGCATCAGTGATCCCCAAAGAGAAATCTGGATGCGTTCTCCAAAAAATTTTGGAAGAATGCTGGGCAGGAAGCAAACAACAGATGTCCACCACAAGCAAATTAGGAAATTTTCCTGAAGTATGTTACTTTTAGATCTACTGCCAGTTGAACCGCACCAGAAATATACAAGTCTTGCCAGGAAAGAAGATGAAATCATTAACTGTTCAAACTATTAATTAATTTATGCCTTTTAAAATACAGGGAAGTGTTACTGCTTGTTTGTTGTGTACATGTATGTGGATTTCTTTTTTTACATATTTTTTAGAACTTGGGAATGTAGGGTTTTTCTTTCTACAGTAATATTTTAATAAGGTTAATTTTTAACATTAGTTTATCATATTTTACATTTTATTTTAATTAAATTAATTAAATTGAAATATATTTAAAGGAATATAAATGGGAAATAATTATCTATAGCTCTTCTAACCCAAATATTTTAGTATCTGGTATTTGGGGTTTTTTTTTCACTGTTATTTTATTCCAAGTTTGTGGTTATTTGCACTTTTTAATATTTAAATTTTTATTAGGTGTTATATGTAATTTTATAACCTGCTTTCTTCTTTTAACATTACAGTAAAAGCATTTTCCTTGTTATTATTATAAACTCCTCATGGGAAGAATTTTAATGGATGAATAAAACCCCATCCATAATATATCCTTACTTCTAGATTTGAAAATTTATATTGCTTTCTGTTTTATGGTTATAAATAATGCTGCCATGAGTATCACCTTGCCAAAGCTTTTCCTTTTTGGATTTCAGATTGTTTCCTTAAGAACATTCCCATGAGGTGAGCTTCCAGGATAAAGAGTCACGGATGTGTTGAGAAGGACTGCCTTTGCTCTGATCTTCATTTTGTTTTTCTTTGATTCGATGATTCTCTTAGAATGTATCTGAAACATTAACTTTAAAAAAATGTTGGAACCTTGAACTTAGTATTTAACAAATATTTTTAGAACACATATTAGGTATCATAGAGCATAATGCAGAGATAACTAATGTAGCCTTAGCAAGAAAGAAAGGCTTCTAAAAAGAAATGGCCTGTTAACAGGAAGAATGCGTAGCAGTCAAGAAGAAACTAAGAATAAAAGGAGAATGCATAAGGGAAAAGCGCATTTCACACAGAGGAATTGGAAAGCACGTGGAAAACCTGGAAAAGCTTCTGTATTTTACTATAGCTAAAGACACAAGACTAGACGGATGACAGAGGCTGGATTTCAAAAGGCTCATCTGCACGGTGTGAAAGACTCACTCAACCCAGTGAGATTCCTACATGGCCCCTGCTCTGTGCTGTTTCACATTACATAATCTCTCAGATTTTTGCCCTGAGTTTAGTAAATTTCTCTGTCTGATGCAATATCTGAAAACTGCCATTATTTTATAGCACAAAAGCTGGTTGGAAAGGAAGGAGGGTGGAGCCGTTCAGTGTCTGAGTTAGGGATATGAGTGGGGAACCACCTAGGCCTTCTTTCTTCTCCTTTACAGAATTATCTCCAAGAACTTCCTTTAGAAAAGGGCTTTAAAGACTGGCTCACCTTAGGTCATCAGTTTAAGGAGCAGAAGCATATTTCCTCGAAAATACACTGGAGTTGGGTGAATGTAACAGACGTTGTTGCTGTACCCTTTGCCCATTCCAAATACGAGATTGCAAAGAGATTTTTTTCTACCCATTGAAAAATAAGCATTATAAGCCAATAATTTCTAAAGGGAGAAACCGAGTTCTATGTGCCCTGCTTGCATTTCAGTTCCGGCTTCCTGTGCGGTTGGCTCACGCTGGCCTCCTCCACCGTAGGATGGTAGCTCTCAAGCTTCCCCTCAAGGCAGCGACACGGGGTGCAGAACAAGGCAGAAGTGAATATAGCCTGCATGTCTGTTGTCACGTCCAGCCCACCTGCCAGAAGGCCCAGATCGTGCTTTTAGGAAACCCTTAGTCAGGAAACTTTAAAAACAACATAGTGGTCGAGGGGGTGAGGAGTAGATGGGGTTTTCTGGAGATCTGGGTCCTGTATCTGTCTTTCTCCCCAACTCACTAGAGAGCCTAACTAAACTGCTTCCTTGTCGCCATCTACCCTGTCTGTGCAGTAGCTTAATCGCTGCCCTTTCCTTTGCCCTCTGGGAAGTCCACAGCGGTGTTCAGAGATGTAATGAAGATCAATAAGCCAAACGCTTGTAGAGTGCTGTAAGCTCCCCACGGGAGACAGAGCTGCGACCTGGAACCCACTGCTCTGAGAGCAGGACTGGCCAGACTTCGGAGGACTGCCCTGGCTCTTCCATGAGTGGTGGAGGGGCCTTCCTGCCCATGCCCCCCAGTACCAGTCCTGGCCCACAGAGCATGGGATTCCATCATCTCTTACTGGGACAACCCCAGAACTTAATCTTATTGACCAGAACTTGAAGTATTCGATGCACCTGTTTTGAGAGGGAAGGGTATAGCTGTGGTAGACTGAATAATGACCCCCCAAATCAGTCCGCACCCTAACCCCCAGAGCATGTGGAGATGTGACCTCACATGGCATGTGGGACTTTGAAGATATGATTACTTTAAGGACGCTGAGGTGACATGGTCCCTCTGGATTCTCGGGCTGCTCCCTATACAGTCGCAGGGGCACTTCCAGTAGGGAGGCAGTTCGTATCAGGAGAAGCAGCGAGGAAACAACAGTTTGCAATGACACAGGAAGAGGCACTGGGGACAAGGAATGCAGGCAGCACCACAAGCTGAAAAAGGAAAGATTCTCTCATAAAGCCTCCAGAAAAGACACAGCACTGATGACACCTGATTTTAGACTTCTGTCCTCCGGAATAGTCTGATAGAGTGTTTTGTTTGTAGTCATTCAGTTTGTGGTAAATTTATTACAGCCATAATGGGAAGTGGTTACTGGAGACATGGTGTCCTGGGTTGAATGACTGCCCTCAGAAATGTGTGCCCACAACCTGACACACAGACTTGTAGATGTGAGTTTATTCAGTGAGAGTGCCCTTCCAGATGCAACTGAGTCGAGGGGCTGGAGACGGGGCATCCTGGGTCACCCAGGTGGGCCTGATTCCCATGATGACTCTTTTTATGAGAGACAGAAGAGAAGACACGGAGAAGGGAAGGCATGTAAAGATGGAGGCAGAGACTGGAGAGAGGCAGACAAGTCGGGGAATACTTTATAGGTCTGCAGGTTTGCCAGTCTTTTCTCAACATAGGGAGAAAAGCGAAGGCAGAATCAGCTCTCCCTTTCCCTTTTTAGAAGGGACTCGTACTTACATATTACTGCCCTTTACAAGAGGGGTATACACCATTAGTCTTCCTAAGCATCAATGGTTCATATATAAAATGGGGAGAAAAATATATCTTAACAATCCAATAGCGTAATGGTTAAGCTAAAATAAGAAAATTGATGTGAAAATTATTTGCAAACAATAAAGTGATCAAAAAGAAAATTGAATTTTTCTGATGATGATAGTTTAAGTGAGTTATCATGAAAGTTCGATTGGCAGAAAAATAGAGCTTATATTTCAATAATGACTTCCAAAATTTTATGCCAAATGCAGGGTTAATAGACATCCACTATGACCAGGCAACTGCCTATTTACCAGCCTAGCCCTGAGAGGGGACACAGCCGGGGCACAAGGTGGGATAGAAACATTGCGTGCCCACCATAACTCGGTGCTCCCCCATCCCCAGGGTGCAGATGTAGTCCAAATCTCCCAGCTTCCTTTGCAGTCACGTGTGCTATCTTCCTGAGCAGAACTGATGGATGCCACCCACAAGCCTGACCCTTAAAATTAACATGGTCCTTCTTGCACCCTCTTTCATATCCACAGGCTGAATAGAGAGAACAGGACTTAAAGGGTACAGAAGCACAGGCTAAAACAGCTTAGACTTTAAAAAGACTGTGAACAACTGAGCCCTTAGAGACTTATATTACACTGTGTTGTAAACTTACTATGCAAAAAAAAAAAATCATTTGTTATTTAGAGGTATTTTTGCCATAGCTGGTGGCTTTGTGTGACTAACACACGTGGGTGCACCGATGATGGGCAGCAGCTGTCTCCTAGAGTGCCAGGAAAGGGCGATAATGCATTATGGGTCCAGAAATTTTTAAAAAACAGCAATAAGAATCAGCCTGCCTCTTGCTATCATCACACACTGACAAATCTATACAAGATCAGTGATAAAGCATTCCCTCCATGTGGTGGAAGGGGATTGTGCATACATGGTAGAGTGTAAGAAAAGAGACCTCTCTGGCCCCATTGCCTCTCTTGTTTGGTATGTGACTACTATGGGAAAAAATAAACCACATCAGCAGTCGGCTTGAGGATAGAATATATGGCTCCAAGCTTCCACTTCGCCACTTCACAAATGAAGCTCTCTGACCCTTCTATCTGTAAGCGGATTTCACACTTAATTCATGGAGTCTTCTGAGGAGCAAATGAAGCTAGACTTATGAAAAAACTAGTAAATTTCATAAATCCATAAGGATGAATGCTGGTATTATTTTATTTTAAACATTATTTGGATATTCCAGACCAATATTGACATTCTGAAGTGCTTTATTGTATTGAGAGAGGAGCCTTTTACATTTTCTTAAATTATGTCTGGAAGAAAAGAAGATGAAAAGAAAATATTTCTAATGCTTCACTTGTTTTCTTGTTACCTTTCTTCCTTCCATCATTTCTGCAGAGAATATTCCTGAAACATGTGCTGTGCTGGGTCCTGGAATCCAGATGAATAAGGCATGATGCCCACTAGAGTCTACAGAGACACTCATCTCTATAAAAAAGCATTTGTAATAAGTGTGGGCAGGGGCTATGGCAGATATGTGGATTTTATAAAGCAGTATGATTTATTTACTTTAACTTGAAAACTCACATTTGATTGCTAACTTTTGATTCTGCCAAATACAGTGAAAAAATCCAATTAATATTTCATTTTCACAAAATATGAAACCATTTAACATCAGATATGTAAAAGAACATGCTTTCAGAAGAACATCAGATTCCTATATTGGCATATGGGGGCTATATTTAAAAATCACAGTTTTGCTTTTTTTTTTTCCTCTGGTTTTATCACAGACAGTTGAACACTTCGTTTCAGGGAACAGACCCTGACCTTCAAACCCTCAGGGTGAAATGTGGCTCATGGGGACACATAAGAGAGAGCAGACTGCCTCTTGGAAGAGCCATCAGGGGATGCTATGTGACCAATGACCCTTGGAGGTGTGGCCCTGGAGAAGAGGAGTGAATTCTAGGAAGGTGGGTGTGGAGATGGTTAGGAAACTCTGCTCGTGATCCAGAAAAGCTGCAATGGTATTTACACTTAGGCAGAATATGGGAAGGTTGGAGGCAGCATCCCTGGCAGGGGAAGCAACTCCGGTAAAGGCAAGATGTACAATAGCACAGCTCAGAAGGTGCTCCTGTGAAGGAGGAATGGGAGATGAGAGACTGGAAACTCAGGGCCCCAGTAGAGGGAAGGGATGGGGACCTGGCATTTGTTATCCCTCTTTCTGCACTACTTCTTTCTAAGACATTGCTTTCCATTAAATTGGAACTGTGATGACATGCGATTGATATGATATGATGCTTTTAGAGTAATTACAATTCCAATACCAATTGCGAAGTCCAACCCTAAAGAACTACACATAATATGTACTCTCAACATTAATTGTGATGAGATGATCTTTTCTATCATACGTTGCAGTGAAGAAAAAGAAAAGGAATTCCAGAAATAAAGATAAGGTTATAAAACCATGTTCATTATGCAATTCATGTTTGGAAAGGAGATAAATGGACTTTCAATATAAAGTAAAGCATTAATAATTTTTAGCAAGGTAACAGTCTGCCTCTGCAAAAGAACTATTTTTGCTGTTGCTGTTACTTTAAGATATCCGGATTAATAGGAAAGAAAGGACAGGTTGTAACTCATGGTCCAGACTAGCTCTGGGCTTTTTTAACTCCCCCATCATCTTCAACTGAAGCTCCTACTGCGTCTTTCTCAGCAGCAGAAATCCTAAAAGGGCTCAACATCTGTGCAAAAGTCTGGATATGTCAGGACCATATAAAGGAGGCAAAGCGATGTGCCCCAGTTGAGGGACCAAAGAGAAATCAAAATCAAGGGAAATGGCTCATTTAAATGGCAGGTGGAAATTAGGCCTTTTGCTAGAAGAGTATCTTTGCAAGGCTGTGGACAGTGAAGGTCCAAGAGCTCTGTCCACAGAGTGTATACACAGGAAAAGAGCATTCTAGGCCTGAGGAAGCACATATAACTTCTTCATTCTCCTCATAACCCTCCTTTTGGGCAATGCCACTTTTGAAAGGAAGGATGAAGCCAACTGAAAGTTCTTTGGGCTTCCATGTGTGAGTCTGTCAGCTGGAGAGAAAGAAAAGGAAAACCTATCTGCCCAATTACCCTCACCACCAAGAACAGTGATGTATTTGAGAGAGTTCAGTAATAAAAATGAGAGGCCTTATCCCTTGGTATTTACCCAAATGAATTAAAAATTTATGTCCACACAAAGACTTGCACTGGAATGTTTATGTCAGTTTTATCCATAATTGCCAAAACTTGGAAGCATCCAAGATGCCCTTAAGTAGATAAACAAACTGGCAGATAAACAAACTGGTGCCTCTAAACAGTGGGATATTATTCAATGCTAAAATGAAATACATTATCAAGCCATGAGAAGACCTGAACAAACCTTAGATAACTATTACTAAATAAAAGAAGCCAATCTCAAAATACTACTACATACATATTGTGTAAGTCCAATTATACAATATTGTGCCAAAGCCAAACCATGGAGACAGTAAGAAGATGAGTGGTTGCCAGGAGTTCGGAGGGAGGGAGGGATGAATTGGCAGGGCACGGAGGATTTTTAAAGCAGTGAGACTGTTATAATACCAGTGAGTACATGTCATTATACTTTGTCAAAATCCACAGAATGCACAACAACAAGAATGAACCCTAAGGTAAACTATGGACTTCAGGTGATTACAACATGTCAGTGTAGGTTCTTCAGTTGAAACATGTGTACCACTCTAGTGTGGGCTGTTAAAAGTGGGGAAGACTGTACACACATTGGGGCTGCACTCTATGGGGAATCTCTGCACCTTCCACTCAGTTTTGGTAGGGACCTAAATCCCACTCTAAAACATAAAATCTATTTTTTTTTAAAGTAAGAAGGTGGGACTAGGAGTGATGGTCACCTAATCAGTAAGACTATATTCTTTGCCTGCTCTGATTATAGCATCTAAAACACACCTGCAAAAATTCTTGTGGATTTTGAGTGGTTTCTGAGTGGTATTATGCAAATGTGCAAATGGAACACATATGTCCTTGTTTACTTATTTCACAGACCTCTTTTGGCTGGAGAAGAAAGAAAGACTCCCGCACTTCCCTTGTGGATTTCTAGACCAATAAGCACATCTATATTGCATGCCATGTGCCTTACTTCTTAAGTACCAGGGCACTTATAAAACAACAAAGGTCCCTATCCTTACAAAGTTACCACACACCGACTTGTGTACATACTGACATTGGTCTAATGAGAAGCTGGAGAGCTGAAGAGGGAATTGAATGAGAAGATTATCAAGCCCTGGAAATGAGAAGGATAAATTCTTTGTAGGTGATATTGACTAAAGGCACAGACAAAAGTTTCCTAGTCAAAATAACACTCACTTCTGTAACAGGTAAAACTCCAAATCTCAGTGACAGAAAAAACGTTTATTTAGTTCTCTTGTCACAGTGTAAGGTAGGTGCTCCTGGGCAGGTAGCTAGCACTATAATCATTCAAGGATCACTATCTACTCCAATCTGCAGCTTCTACTTTCTCTGGGGCGACCCTTACTAGACTCTCCATCCAGCTGGTGGCTGGGAAACAGGCTCGTGCATGGGACTATGGGAGATTTTAACAAGACAGTTCAGGAAGTGGGGTTCTTTGGTCCTACTCATATTCCATTAGCTGGAACTTAGTCAGTGACACACTTGACTACAAGGGAGCTGATAGAAGCTGACCAACTGTGCTTCCAGGAAACAAAAGGAAATGAATTTGACATAGAGCCAGTTGGTCTCGGCCACCCAAGGAAATAATGAAAAGAAGTAGTTTCAGCAGCTCAGAGCAGATTTCAGTGTGCGAGCAATGTACCAAAGACTGAAGACTGACTTGGAATAGAGGGTCTGAGGAGATTTCATGAGAAAGCACAAACTGTTGAAATACAAAATATTATGAAACACTGAAAGAGATGGAGGAAAATAAAGCTGGTGTGACCCAGAGAAAAGTCTTTTTCTCTTTCCATGTCACTGGACAGCTATAGGAGCAAAATATTTTGGAATGGCCCAAGGGGACAAACATGCATATTAGGACACAGAGAAACAAGAATTGAAGAAATAGAGAAAATGAGCTGAACACCTACAGTTTGGGATTGAATTACAGAGAATTTAGACTTTCAGATGAAATCTCTCATTCAACTGATCTATATATATTTGCACATTTTGATTAAATGTATATTCTGATAACTCAGCAGACATTATCTTATTCTCAGTAAGTTGTACCATTACTTACCTGGAACAAAACCCCCTCCTGACTTTCAGGCATCCACCATCAGTGATGTCAGATAGAATTTATAAATGAGAGGCAGTTGACATCTGGCTGCCTTTGAAGGTATTTAGTGGCCTGATTTCTACTTATTTAATTGCATCAAGTCCTATATCTAAGATCTCTGTCCCCAGATCTGTTCAAGTCTGGTTTGCTTTGGATAATGTGCAGACTTAATTGACCTGATGGCTTCATAGGTATCAATACTGTTGTTTGTTTTGTTTCATGAGTCATCACCGCACAATAACAACCAGCACTTCTGCACAGGTTGTGGTGTTTGTGCTGGAAACCAACTTAGGTTCTGCCTATTCTTAGGGTTTCTGAACCTGATGCCTACTGCAGCTGAGGGTAAGAGCCATGCAGTTTCCTTTCATATCCCATCTACCTAGAACCACAGGATGTGGGGTCATTAGAAAGAAAGGGAATATTAAAGATGATGTGCTTTACCCCCAGACAAGTGAATAGATACGTGGGAGAATCTTACATCCCTTTAAAATGGGATGCAATATGATTCAAAGTGGGAGGAGAGAAGACTTTCTGATCTTAGTGGAACAGTGCGGGGTATGCAGGGAGGCAGAAAGCAGGAGTTGGGGTGGCACCCTGTACTTCTGAGGGTCCTCATTCACCTCACCCCTGCTGATAACTTGATTCCTTCTCCCCCTTTTGAGTGGTGGTGGAGAGAGGAGGGCCACTTATATAAAGATGGATACTCTAACAGAGTATCTTTTTTTAAAAGAGAGAGAGAGAGCTAATTGGAAGACTATTAGACTCCATTTTAAGTGATGATGGAGGAGACAGCTATTCCAAGCAGTAGAAGACCCAAACTGTGACAGCCCGTTGGCGACGTGTTCACTTGCCTCTCTTCTTTTGGAAAACTCATTCTCCTCTTCCTATTCCAACAATTGTCCCAAGGGAGCTGTCCTTCTCTTACACGGTCCTGCAGACCTGGTCTAAATGACTGATCCAGGAAGGGGCTTGACTCATGATGGGCCAAGCAAGGACCTACCTATCTTGCAAATTTTCAAGGTAGAAATGTTGGATGGAGAGTCCTCTCCATTTGTGTGACAAAATTGAAGAGATATGAGGCCAGGAGGTACCCAGGGATAGGAATAGGTATTTCTATGGAAAAAGGTCCCCTTAGTGGATAAACACCTGAGTGGATGGAAAGAAGGAGAAAGGCAGCATGTCCTTCTACTCATAATTGAGACTGTTGTCTTCCTGAGATTTAGTTAATTTGAGCCAATAATCTCAGCTTCTTTTAAATTTTTATGCATTGATTTACTGTGTGTGTGTGTGTGTGTGTGTGTGTGGTTGTCCAAGCCAACTAAGGCTGAATTTTGATCAAAATGGCAGCAACAAAAAAAAGCCCTAAATAAGGTATCTGGAAAATTTGTGTATCAGTGTGCACAAAATGGTTTTCTTACAGTTAACTCAAAAGTGGCTTTTACAAATAAGCTAAGCATTGCTGATCCCAAAGACTCTTCATGCTTAGGAACTATGGAGTAGTCACTGAAAGCCCAGATGAGTTGCCAATTCTTCCACATTCAGTTTCTCACGCTTCAAGTTGGGAAAGTGGTCTATAAGCTTGGTAGACATGCTCTAAAATAATACATATGACATGTCTAAGAGTTTAAAAGTTTGATGATATGTACTTTATCATGAATATCTATATGTTCACAAACATGTGAACTGAGAAGCGTGAACTCTATTTAAAGCTAGGTTTACTAGGCATGTAAGGCAGAAGAAAATATCAGTTCAATACAAAAGAGAAGAAATTATCTTTTCTAGCACCTAATTTATCTTAGTGGTGTTCTGAACTCCAATAAGAAGTAGCAGGAGAGGTGTTTGAGTATGTTTTCGAAATGATTGGGCTCACATTTACTAAATGACAACAAAACTCCACAATAATCTATTAACATTATTATCTAATTTGCTTTGCTAATGCTGGAACTCTGCATTTCTGACTTGAAGTTCTTCTGTGACCCCAGCCCAGAACAGAGGAGTGCCCTGAGAGAGTTCTCATCCCCAAAGCCTCAGGATAAAACAGACAGAAATGCAGGGGCAAAACTGACTTGACTCTCTGACATAAAACAGGCCTGCTTCTGTGGAGCCTTTTTAAACTTCCCCTCTTCCTGCAACACCCCAGAGAACCAAGCATCAAATACCAGTGAAAACAAAGGAGATACCTTGGGAGTGAACTCAAATATCCTCCAATCCTCCTCACTGTGACTCAAATGCAACCGAATTTTGAATATTTGTAGGTAATTCACTAATGTGTTCCATATATAACCCTCTGGAAAATATTGTCAGGATTATGCATACTTAAGATTCCCTGACCATTTATAATGACTATGAGTGGCATTAAAAAACTAGAAAATACACTTAAACTAAATAACATTTCTGACTGACAACCCTTTTGTTCTATGGTTCTGTTTATCTTATATTTCATTGTGAATTGCAAAAACCAAATGGCAACACACACACATATTATATGCATAGATGGGTATATGTGTATGTGTGTGAATGCATATATATATACATATATACACATGTGTATATATCCATATTTGCATATATACATGAATGTGTGTTTTTATATCTGCAAAATTGGAGGATAAACATATTACTTTTCAGTTATGAATTTTGCCTTTATTTAAAAGGTAACTTCTGTTTGACTAAGGAGTATATCTACTTGAATCTCTGTGAATACATTTATAATACTAATAAACCCAGACAATTTGAGGTCTCAAGCACTCTTTATGGAACTAGGCCAGCTATTACTCAGACTTCTATTTTTACCTTGTAAACCAGTAGCAGAATTTAAAGAAAATCAACTTAAAAGGAAATGCCAAAATACTGATTTGTTCTGTGACAGGACTTGAAATATTAGATGTTGATTTTAACCACTTTCATTTTTTTTGGTGATAATATTTTTTTTATTTTGTTCTCATTAATGTACAATCACATGAGCAACATTGTGGTTACTAGATTCCCCCCATTATCAAGTCCCCATCACATACCCCATTACAGTCACTGTCTATCAGTGTAGTAAGATGCTGTAGAGTCACTACTTGTCTTCTCTGTGCTATACTGCCTCCCCCGTGCTCCCCTACATTATGTGTGCTAATCATAATGCCCCTTATTCCCCTTCTCCCTCCCTTCCACCCACCATCCTCAGTCCCTTTCCCTTTGGCAACTCTTAGTCCATTCTTGGGTTCTGTGAGTCTGCTACTGTTTTGTTCCTTCAGTTTTTGCTTTGTTCCTATGCTCCATAGATGAGTGAAATCATTTAGCACTTGTCTTTCTCCACCTGGCTTATTTCACTGAGCATAATACCATCTAGCTCCATCCATGTTGTTGCGAATGGTAGGATTTGTTTTCTTCTTATGGTTGAATAATATTCCATTGTGTATATGTACCACATCTTCTTTATCCATTCATCTACTGATGGACACTTAGATTGTTTCCATTTCTTGGCTATTGTAAATAGTGCTGTGATAAACATAGGGGTGCATATGTCTTTTACTACTCTCATTTTTTTAACAAACTTTCTTTTTTCTTCTCATCAGAACTTATCAGTAGTCGGAGGACTTCAGAAACCTTTTGAAAGACTCCCACCATCCTTTCCTTTCTTTCTCTCCACTTCCCTGTGAAGCCTGCACTGCAGCCCACAGACCTGATTTGTTTCTGCTTTCACTGTCCAGTGGACACAGATCTGACCAACCTCCCAGACCAGCTCTCTGACTGAAGTTAAGTGACATCAGGACTCTCTGACCTTCTGTTTCCTCATTTGTAGAAGACTAGAAATAATAACATCTGCCTTGCAGCCTTATCAGGATACTTAATATTTGAAAAAACCTTCTATACAGAAGGCTCTCCCAAACGTTATATTTTTGCTATGAATGCCTTCTACTTCTCCCTCTAGATTGTGAATTACTCGTGAACAATATCTTATAAATCTTACCTCTTCTGGGCCAAAAAAAAAAAGTCTATTATATAGAAGGTGCTCAAATCATGTTTGAGTAATTGAACACATGTGTCTTATTTAATCTGTCACCTAATCCTTTCTTATAATTCCTTACTGCCTTCTTATATGTTACCTACCTTAGCAAGCCCAATTCATTTTCCTCATTTTTCATAAGCATCTCATGCCCTGGATCTGCCTTATATAATTCCAATTTTGTGCAGTTCTCTGAACATACCATATAGTTTAACCACAACTGCTTTGTATATTTTCTTGCCTTTGCCTACAATGTTCTCACATATGTAAACATTTAGTTTAATAAATATTTATTGAGCACTTAATATATAGCAGCTATTATGAAGGATACTGTGAGGTACACAGCTTTGAACAAACCAGGCATGGTCCTCTCCTTGATGAATCATCTGTTTCTGAAGGTCTAAGCACTCTTCAATAAAGGCATGAGGGGTGAAGGTGGGAACACTGGGAGAGGCCTGCTCCAGCAGGGAACAGTATTTCATCACTGGCATTGCTTAGAAATGCTGGCTCAGGGCAAGAGTAAAAGGCAAAATAAATTTCAGTAGGTTTGTTATGTTAAACTATGAACAGACAACACATTACCTTATACCTCCATCCAAGGTGGATGTCTCCTTCATACCCCCGGAGGAGTAAAAAGGGGACTTTGGTCAAAGAGCTTAAAACATGGCCCAAATTCATCTCTGAGCATGATAGGGGCAGAAGCTAGGGTGGCAGTTAATTAGTATTCATCATGAGAAGCCTCTGATAGCATTTTAGAGTTTGCCATCTGGAAGCCAGGCTACTGTGAGACATTGAGAGAATACAACTTTTTCCTACCGTCAAGATCTAAAAACCCAGCTTCTGTTTCCTAGAGGAAATTATGAACAATGACAAAGGGATCTAGAGGAAAAACTCTTGTGTGTGTTAAGAGAACTGTGGTTGAGATGTGAAGGGTAAAAAAATAAAATTGAAATCTGCACCCCCATGTTCCTTGAAGCAATATTTACAATAGTCAAAATATGGAGGCAGCCTAACTGTCTATCAAAGGATGATAAATAAAGAAAATATGATACATACCTACAATGGAATTATTCAGCCATGAAAAAGAATGAAATCTTGCCATTTGTGACAACATGAATGGACTTTGAGGGTACTATGCTAAGTGAAATACGTAAGACAGAGAAAGACAAATGCTGTATGATCTCACTTGCATGTGGAATCCTAAAAACAAAACCAAAACAAATTCATAGAAACAGAGAACAGATTAGTTTGGTGGGTGCCAGAGGTTGGGGTAAGAGGGTGGGTAAAATGGATGATGGGGGTCCAAAGGTATAAACTTCCAGTTATAAAATATATAAATCATGAAGATACAATGTACAGCATGGTGACTATAGTTAATACGACTGTATTGCATATTTGACAGTTGCTAAGAGAGAAACTCTTAGAAGTTGTCATCACAAAAAGAATTTGTAACTATAAATGGTGAAAGATGTTAACTAAACTTACTATGGTGATCATTTTGTAATATATAGAAATATCATATCATGTTGCACACCTGAAACTAACATAATATGTCAATTATACCTCTAAAATCTTTAAAAATACATTTTAGAAAATTAGATTGAGTGTGAGAGAGGACAATGGGGATGAGGATGAGGAAGTCTCCAAACCTTGAGGAAAGGTTCTCCAAAGTATAGGAGTAACCACAGGTGAAACAAGTTTGAGGTGCAAATTTAAGAGTTAGCATGATCTTCTGAAATTCCACCATCTTGTGGACTTTAAATATTAGGATCATGCTATTGAGACTTAAAGATCTGATGGTATATGTGCTTTGTGGATGTCTCAGCAGCTATCGCTAGGACCATGCAATCTGGACTCTGCCACGATGTAGAGTTTATTGAAGGGATTATGCATATACACCTACCACAGTTAACTAACAAAAATTAGTTTCTGACATTCATCTTTCTTCCTTCTCTCTGTTGTTATAGAACTGAGCCTATCAGTTCTTTTGCACAGTTCTAGAACAAAAGAAGAGGGCCATTTCTCCCTTAGAGTTCATGTTGATTGCTTCCAGAAACTGGAAATCTTTGTTGCTCACTTTTAATGAGCAATGTAAGAGACAGGTTGATTCACCAAAGAAATTGTCACCTCAGAGAACATTTAGGAAAAAACATCTCATTGCACAAGTGAGCCATTTGTTTCTTTTAAAATTTGCCACCCACTTTGCTAGTAAGGGTGAAGTAGCTGGGTTGAAAATGATGGATTGCTCTAAATGGGCAGCTACTGAAATCCTGTAACTTCAATGGGTCACACTGAACAAGCTTTTCTGATAAGCTTTTCTGGTAGCAGAATAAATTGTCCTCATGTGGCTTTAGTGTTCCTAAATGGCCCTGCACTTCTGTCAGATGCAAAAGCCCCAAACATTTCTCTTTCTTTGATTTTCTTTCTTATCTTCTCCCCAGATTCCTTTTGATGTCCTTTAAATTCTGATTTTATCTGTTACTTTGCACCTGAACATTCAATAACCTTACCCACTGGTTAGTAGTCTGCCTTCCTGAGATTTATCATGCCTCATTTTATAACTGCATATCTGATGAATGTCAGAAGTCTCTGCTACCTATTCCCTTTTGTTTCATCTGCACCTTCCCTATAGTCTTGGCTCCGTTCATTTATTTCAACACATAGACCCTGGATCCTGTGATATAGGCATAAATGAGATATGATTCGTGACCTCCAGGAGAGCCAATGGACATATGAACTAATAGATTTACACTGTGATAGGCACAATAAAAATGTATTCACAAAGGCGAGAGTATCAACGCTCAGTGTTAAAAGAAAGATGCACCAAAAAGGAGAGTATTCTGAACTGATTCTTGCGAAAAGATCCAGTGGGGACTAGTCAGGAAATTCTCCCTTGACTGCAAAAGTATGGGCTCAAAAGTGTTTTGGTAGCAGCTTTATTGGAATAAAATTCATTTAGTATACCATTCATGCTTTTACAGTATATATAGCTCAGTGGTAAATTACTGTATCCACAGAGCTGTGCGAGCTTCCTCACTATCTAATTTTAGAATATTTTCATTACTCCAACAAGAAACACAGTATCCTTTAGTAGTCAAGTCTTCATTCTTATTTCCCTCAGTCCCTGACAACCACTAATGTATTTACTGTTGCTGTATATTAACTTATTCTGGACATTTCACATACAGGCATAACTCTGAGATACTGTGGGTTCAGTTCCAGACGGCTGCAATAAAGAGACTATCACAATAAAACAAGTCAAATGAATTGTTTGGTTTCACAGTGCATTTGAGTTTATGTTTACACTATATTGTGGTCTATTCAATGTGCAAGAGCATTGTGTCTAAAATAACAATGTACATAGATTAATTGAAAAATCCTTTATTACTAAAAATGCTAACCGTCATCTAAGCTTTCAGAGAGTCTTATTCTCTTCTCTGGTGGAGGGTCTTCCCACATAGATTTGACGGCAGCTGACTGATGAGGGTGCTGGTTGCTGAAGGCTGGGGTGGCTGTGGCAATTTCTTAAAATAAGACAACAATAAAGCTTGTTGCATCGATTGACTTTCTTCCACAAATGATTTCCCTATAGCATGTGATGCTGTTTGATAACATTTTACCCCAGCAGAACTCCTTTCAAATTTGGAGCCAGACCTCTCAAATCCTGCTGCTGCTTTATCCACCAAGTATTTTTTAGTTAGTAAGTCTTAACTGGGCTTACAATATTCATTAAGCCATGTTGTAAACAGTTCTATGGTCATTTGGACTTCATTGTTCTATTTATAGAGCATAGGCCGAGTAGATTTAGCATAATTATTAAGGGCCCTAGGATTTTCAGAATGTTCAATGAGCTCTGTCTCCAACTTAAACATTAGCTGCATTAGTCCCTAATAAGAGAGTCAGCCTGTCCTATGAAGATAGAAAGGCACTGACTTCTCTCTAGCTACAGAGATGCTAGGTAGCATCTTCTTCCAACAGAAAGCTGCTTCATCTACACTGAAAATATTGTTTAGTGCCTCCTTCATTAACGATCTTAGCTGCAGCTTCTGGATTTTGCTGCAGCTTCTACATCCGCTCTTGCTGTCTCTCCTACAGTTTTATGCTATAGCGATGATTTCTTTCCTTAACCCTCACGAATCAGCCTCCGCTAGCTTCCAACTTTCCTTTTGCAGATTCCCTACCTCTCTCAGGCTTCACAGAATTGAAGAGTGTCAGGGCCTTGGCCTGGGTTAGGCTTTGGTGTAAGGGAAAGTTGGGGCTAGTTTGGTCTTCTATCCAAACAACAAAAACCTTTTCCTTATCAGCAATATGGCTGTTTCACTTTCTTATTAACAAAGTGTGGCAGAGAGACATGAAGTGAGCAAATGCTGTTGGAAACATGGTGCCAACAGACTTGCTCAATGCCAGCTTGCCACAATCCTTCAATCAGTAAAACACGCAGTCTCTGCAAAGGGCAATAAAGTGAAGCTCGATAACAGGAGGTATGCCTGTGAATAGCATCATACAATAAGTGGCCTTTTCTGTCCGGCTTCTTTCATTTAATGTAACATTTCAAGGTTTATGCCTGTTGTAGAATGGAACAGTGCCTCATTCTTTTTTATCACCCACTAATATCCCATTGTATGGATATTCCATACAATTTTAATTAATCAGTCAACAGACATTTGACTGCCTTCCATTTTTTGCTAACATAAACAATATTGCTATGAACCTTCATGTAAAAGTTTCTATATGGACATGTATTTTCAGTTTTGTTGGTACATAGCTAAAGGAGAATCTCTGAGTCATGTGGAAACTTTATTTTCAGCCTTCAGAGGAAAAGCTAAACTGTCCATCAAAGCCAGCACCACTGTACATTCCCACTAGGAGTTCACGTGGTTTCCAGTAGGTATCCTAGTGGGTGGGAAGTAATATCTCATTGTGGTTTTGATTTGTATTTTCCTAATGACTAATAATGTTGAGCATCCTTTATGTACTTGCTGTCAGTTTTATATTTAGGTACTTATTAGAGATGTGATTTTCAAATATTTTCCACCATTCTGTGAGTGGTCTTTTAGTTTTCTTGGCAGTACTCTTTGAAGCTCAAAATTTTAAATTTTTGATGACACCTAATTTTTTAATTCATTTTTCCTTTTGTTGTTTGCACTTTCGGTGTCATACCAAATCCATTGCCACAGAGACTGACTTCTGTTTTCTTTTAAACATTTAGTTTTAGCTTTTACATTTAGATCTATGATCCATTGCAAGTCGATTTTGTAATTAGTGTGAAGTGAGGGTCTAACATTTTTCTGCATGTAGTAATCCTAGCACTATGTGTTGACACGACTGTTCTTTCCTTCATTGAAGGGCCTTGGCACTCTTGTCAAAAATCAGTTGACTATAAATGTAAGAGACCTTCAGGGCCACTTCATGGAGTTATGTCTATCCTATGCCAATGCCATATACCTCGGATTACTGAAGGTTTGTCATAAGATTTGAGTTGGAAATTATGAGTCTTCCACCTTTGACCTTTTTTGAGATTGTTCTGGCTATTTTAGGTCCCTTGCATTTCTGTGTGAATTGTAGGATCCATCTGTCAATTTCTACAAAAAGAGGCAACTGGGATTTTCATAGAAATTACATTGAATATGAACATCAATTTGTAGAGTGTTGCCATCTTAAAAATATAAAGTTTTCAAATCCTTGAACATGGAGTGGCTTTCCACTTATTTAGGTCTTCTTTAATTTATTTCAACAATGTTTTACAATTTTCATTGAACTTTTATTTCTTTTGTTAAATTTATTCCCAAATATTGTATCATTTTTATACTAGTGTAAATTGAATTGGTTTCTTAATTTCACTTTCTGATTATTCATGTCTGGTGTATAGAAATGCAATTGATTTTTAAATATTGATCTTCTATAAAGTTGCTGAACTCATTTATTAGTTTATTAGTTCTAGTAGGTTTTTATGTGTGGAAGGAGGATTCCTCAGGATTTCATATACCATTTATACCATCTGTGGATACAGATAGTTTAGCTTCTTTTCAGATCTGTATACCTCTTACTGCATTTTATTGTTTAAATGCCCTGGCTAGAACCTCCAGTATGTTTTTGATAGAAGTGACCACAACAGACATCTTTTGTCTTATTCCTGATATTAGAGGAAGGCATTTAGACTTTCATCATTAAGTATAATGTTTGCTGTGGTGCTTTTTGTAAATGGCATTTAGTAGGTTGAGGAAATCCTCTTCTATTAATAATTTGTTGAGTGCTTTATTCACGAAAGGATTTTTGATTTTGTGAAATGATTTTTATGCATCTATTCACATGATCATCTAGTTTTTGTCCTTTTTTATATTAATATAGCATTTTACACTCTCCAAGTTTTTCAGTTATATCAACCTTGAATTCTTGGTATAAATCCTACTTTGTCATGATATATTAGCCCTTTTACATGTTGCTGTGTTTGGTGTGTTAAGGATGTTTGCATTTATATACATAATTATGAAAATAGGTTTGTAGCTTTATTTCCTTGTGATATTTGTCTATTTTTAGTAGCAGGGTCATTCTGGCTTCATAAAATGAGTTGAGGAGTATTCCTGCTGCTTCTTTTTTTTGGAGTAATTTTTATGTGCTCAGACCACAATGGAATAAAATTAGAAATCAATAACAGAGAGAAATTTCAGAAATTCACATATTCCTAAGTCATTAATGGTCAAAGAAGAAATTACAATATACTAAAATGTATGGAATGCTGCTAAAGCAATACTTAGAGGGAAACTTATTGTTGTAATTACCTACATTTTAAAAAGAATAAAAAATCTCAAATCAGTAAGGTAAACTTCCAACTCAAGAAACTAGAAAATAAGATCAAATCAAAGCCAAAGCAATCAGAAGGAAGGAAATAATAAAGATTAGAATAAAATAGAATGAAACAGAGAAGGGAAATTAGAAGACAAAATCAATAAACTAAAAGTTGGTTCTTTGGAAAGAACAACAAAATTGACAAATCTAAAAACACTCTTCCAAAAAAAGATGACAATTATAGTAAGAATTTTTAAAATATTTATAAAAGTTGACATGAATAGCATTTCTGTCTATTCCTAAACCATTTAATAGTGGCAGGTCCTAAGTTAGGGTAGCTGTTGTATTTTGCCTTAACATCCTCAGCAGATGAATATCAATCTGTTAAAATATTGGTTAAAAATTCTACCCATTAATATCAATGGCAGTTCAAAAAATTCACTTTTTAAGGGAAATAGTCTGATACATGACTGAAAATAGCTAGCAATAAACCTTTGATTCCTCCCTTATTGTTAGTTCTCTATTATTTTCATGACATCTTTAACATGGCTAGTCCTTTGTGTAACTGGTCAAATCAAGTAATCCACTCAACGTGTTCACAGAGTTATTCAGGAAATTCAGCAAGTCATATTTGGCTCTGTTGAATATAATGACAACTTCTTAGAGTCAGGAAGAATCCAACATCCCAACATCAGGCCTTCAGAGAACCTGAGCAGTTTACTTGATCTCAATATTTCTAAGAACCTTCATCTATAAAACTGACATGAAAACAAATATATACCAAATAATTGGTGTGAATATTAAGTGACCTGATATAATTTAACCATCTCACACAGATCTGACATTGATGAAGAGTTCAACAATATTTATTTCCTATTTATTGATTGTCTCTTCCCTTTCCTTCTCTGGTGTGTACCTGCTTAAATACCACAGAAGGCACAATTCCATCAAATAAACACAACATCCACTGAAGCTAGGAAATGAGCTTTTCTGACATTCTGGTTACAGCCATAGCAATTTCCTCTGTAAAGTATGCCACGTGGCTAGAATAAAGCAGATGTTTAGCTGACCTCACCTTTGCTCATGAGAAAATGATTGCTTTTTTTGTTCATCCATTTTCTTCCAAAAGAAGTAAGCCTGGAAGTAAATTGCTAGCTTCAAGGCTTTAAAAGAAACATTGGTTTTACTCATCTGTCTATTAGTCCCCATTTTGAGCCATACGATGGATTTGATTTGAGGGCTAGTAGGTACAACACAGTGATAAGGGTTAATGGCTTGCATCACAGACCCCCCACATATTCCAAAAGAACTAGAATTTTGGACAAAAGGGAACATATGGGAAACAGTTGCTTTCATCAAACACATCTTTGGTGTTGCCTTTTCCTAGTGAATTACTCCTCATTAGCTCCTATTATGTGATGCAGTAACCATGGCAATGATCTTCCTATGTTATAGATGCCATAAAACACATGGTATCTGGGCAGTTGTGGTGCCACAGTAGTTGTGAGATGATTTCTGTCTCTAACAAAACTGATCAGGGGGTTGCAAGGCAAAATTTAATTTCTGCTCTGTCCCTCGTATTATTGAACATTGGAATATGAGACGAAAGAAGAGCGTTGTTCAATAGAACTTCCTGTGCTGGTGGAAACATTTCATATATGCGCCATCCGATACGGTGGTAGCTGTTCACAGACAGCTCTGGAGACCTTCAAATGTTAGTGAGACTGAGGAAGTGAATTCTGAATTCATCTATAAAACTGACATGAAAACAAATATATACCAAATAATTGGTGTGAATATTAAGTGACCTGATATAATTTAACCATCTCACACAGATCTGACATTGATGAAGAGTTCAACAATATTTATTTCCTATTTATTGATTGTCTCTTCCCTTTCCTTCTCTGGTGTGTACAGTACACTTCGTGCTGATTAATTTAATTTCAATAAATTTAAATTTAAATTTGGGTAGCCACATGTTGCCAGTAACTACCACGCTGGATGGTGAGTATCTTGACTGGCTGGAAAAATAACCATTTTCATACTGAAATTTGAGGAATTCTTGGAAAGCATTCTACCAAAAAAAAAAGGTATTTTAAATAAGGAAAAGGCTGCCCAATCAATTCTTCTGGGCTTGAAATTCTATCCAGTTTGTGAAATTTAATATGCATTAAGGAACGTAAGGGGAATTTACCCATTATTGCAGTCATAACCCAGATGTTATTACCAATAATTTTCTCCTCTCCATACTTAATTTGTCATGATTTCATTCTTCAACTATAGCCTCTTATATTCCCACCTCTTGTTCTCTGGCTCACTTGCCTCCACCAATTTTTATACCCACTTGACATCACCAATCTCCTTTCTCGTTCTCCCTTATCTCCTTTATCATTTATCCTTCAAAAATTTATCATTTAAAGCAATTCCTTGCCAAGACTTTTATTCCACTTCCCCTCTTTCCTTCTAGTAAAGGAAACCTAGTTAAAAACCCAACTCCCTTCCCCAGTCAACACTTGCACAGGAGCAGCTGAATGTGGCTATAGAAAAACACATGTGCATACTAATACATCTCATTTAACATCCATGACTATTTTCAGAATGTGACCACTTCACGCTGATTAATTTCCCTTTCAGTCTCCTATTGTATCAAGAAAGTGTGAATCTCCAATTCTCCAACACATGCTCTCTCCACAATTTTGACTGTTTTTTAACTCAGGGAACAAAGAAGAAATCTGGAGAGGAGTTGCACAAACTCCTGTGATCAGAACTACCAGCCTGGCCCATTGCTCTGATGCCCCTCCTGTCCTGATGGACGAACTCACTGTGCTCCTAAGGGCAAATCATTCACCTGCGCACTGTATCCCTATTCAAGGCATCACTCCTGAAAACACCCCTCTTCCCGGTACCATGCTCGAGAGAGGTGAGAAGGGACAGGGGCCCCTGGAGACCAGGCCCTGACCTCAGCACCCCCTTCAGTCCTGGCAACCCCCCTACCATGCCTCTCATGGCCACTGCCTGTGCCCTCTGGGAGGGGCATGGCAGGACTTTCCTGGCTACTATAAACCTGCTGTGACTGCGAACAAACAAAACCAAAGCCTTGCAGTTTCTATTTCCTGCCTCATATCCTCTCCTCCCATTCTTTCTCACACTGTGGAAGCCTCTGCCCACGCTATATCCACTGTAATTGCTTTTGTCAGTTACCAGTGACTCCATTTGTTAAACTTAATAGTCATTTCTCAGTTTTTCTGTTTCACCTGACTTAGTGATATGGGACCTTTCTGAGTTCTCTATCCTCTTAGAATACTTTATATACTGGACTTTCAGGGAATCATTCTGTCACAATTCTAATGTAACCCTTGCAGCTCCTTGTCAGTCCTCTTAGCTTGTTTCTATTCCAAGGAACTAAGATTGACCTCCAAACATGAGCACTAACCCACACCCCCAGGCTTGGTCCTTGGGCTTCTTGTGTCACTTATACACTTGGTGATCTCATCATATCCAATAGTCACAAATGTCAAACAGGCTCACATCTCCCCAAATCCTGGATTCCAAACTCACAGCTAACATCATGTTCTGTATTGCCACTTGGATATTTAATGTGCACCTTGAAATTAAAATGTCCCTTATCCTCATACCTTCTCCTTCATTGATAGACCCATAAATAGAAATTCCATTCTTATAATTATTCCACCTCTTTCTGCTTCCACCTTAGCCCTCCCCCATCAATTCTCCCCACAACGGCAAGAATTCTTTCCTTCATTCATCCACGCACTCATCCATTCATTCTCTTTCTCCTTCCCCATCTCCCTCTCTCCCCCCATCTCTGTCTTTTTCTTTAACTTATCAGAACATGTCACTCTCTGCTTACAAAAGCCTTACCCCGGTGCCTGCTATGTCTCTGACTTTCTCACCATCCTCTTAGCTCTCTTCTCCAACAGCTGTGGACATGTTGCTGCTTTGAGAACACTCCAATCGTGATCCCAGTGCACAATTTCTGAATTCGCTGTTCCCTTTGCTTACAATACTCCTGCCCAACGTACTTGTATGACTTGCTGTCTCATTTCTTCCATAGTTTTCCCTGGTGTCACCTTTCAGATAGGACTTTCCTGACTATCTTATGTAAAATAGCAGTGATCTGTCTTTACTCCCCATCAATCTTGCTCTGATTTATTTTCCTTCATAGGGAGTGTCACCATGAGACAGAGTATGTATTACTTTGTGTATGTTTTATTATCCTCTCATTAGAATACAAGCTTTTAAATGCAGCAACCTCATCTCTGGTATATTCTCAGCACTTAGATCTATGTCAGCTACAAAGAAGTGCATTTATTTATCTTATATTGGCCCACTTTACAGATGGAAAAAAAGCGTAGAAAATTTCCATTTGTAGTCAAGATTTTGTGCTGGTACCATGAGGCAATGGGGGTGAGGATGGTGCTCATGCTTAAGGTCAGCCTCAGTTCTTCGGAAAAGGAACCTGCTAAAAAAAGACTGATGCAGTATTAGAATTGTGACAGAATGATTGCCTAAAAGCCAAGCGTGTAAAGTATTTCAAAAAGGATAAAAGCTTGGGCTTTGTCATCACACAAGCTGAGGTTTGAAGCTGTCTTGAGCACTTACTAAATCTTTGGCTGAAATCACTCCATTTCTTCAAAGCTAATCTTTTTTAATATATAAATATGGAGATAATAAGAATACCTACTTTCTTATGCTGTTTTGAAAGTCAAATAAAGTGAAATGTAATGCAGCTGGAAGAGAACTTGGCTGATTTATGTATATATACTATGGGTTGGCAAACCTTGCCCCACCTGTTTTTGTAAGTAAAGTTTTATTAGGGCACAGGCTCTCCCATTTCTTTATGTATTGCCTAAGGCTGCATCCTGCCACAACACAATTGAGTATAGGCTACGAAGCCTAAAATATTTACTCTCTGGCCCATTACAGAAAAGGTTTTCTGATCTATAAAGTAAAAAACAGTAATTAGTTTCATTACAAAAAAAAAAAATTCCATGACCAAAACAACTCTTCATTTTTAAGGGAGAACCTTGAGGTTTGAGATCAAATAATAGTAATCACTTATATAGCACTTACTATTTCAATTTACTAACACATTAAGCCCCCAAAACAACTTTGTAAAATAGGGACTAGTATTATCTCCATTTATCAAAGAGAAGAATGAAGTACAGAGTTGTTTTACCCACAATAGACCCAATTGGTATGGCAGCTGGCATTTCAACTCAGTATCAGAATCCATGCTTTTAAATATTTGTCATCAAAATAAGTCATGTAAAATTCTGCAGGGTGCAGTCTCTATACTAAAGTTAGAAGGGAAGATATATACTTGGAGTTATGGGGTCTTTGGCTACGTTTGAAAGTTCACTTTGTCCTGCCAATGTCTAACTAATCTTGTGTGTACTTGGGAGAACTAGAGAACTGGGAAGCTGACATTGCTCTCAGGTTGTCTAAAAGTTTTGGAGAAACAGACACAGGAAATGTGAGAAAGGGACTTCCTATGAAATTGAATAAAAGCTAATGATTTGATTCATGGATGGGGGTCATTGTGATTGGCTCTGTGTGTGTGTTTTAGATGGTGGCTCAGTAAAGTGCAGTGGTCTGCATGCCATTCACTTACATCAGCTCAAGCCCACTGAAGCTCCATCTCCACCCACTCATTTGATGGGTACCACAAATTCACATACCCAGACAAGCAAAAAAATGAAGATAGAGGTACAAAAATGTGAGAGAGGAATGCAAGAGACATTTCAACATGTAGCCTGTTCAAAGAACTTTAAGAGAATTCAGACAACAGACTTCAAGCATTAAACTTGGGCTTGAACCCCAAGTTCACAAATTGCACAACTGAGTGACTTTGTGTAAGATGTTTACTCTTTCTGGTCTGTAATTTCATTGTTTGTGAAATGTTGATTGTAATTGCACCCATGCATCTGATGATTAGAGAGATTAAGGCATGTGCTACTTCTAAATTGCATAGCATATAGAAATACCAGAAAGTGGATGGTTATATTCCTATCCTAAGTAAACTTTGTCAGGGCAAAAATTAATCTTTTCACCTCTGTATCCTCAGTGCCTAATGCAGTGCCTGGCACATAATATGTACTGAATCTGTGTTGATTACATTAAAAGGTATCGATAATTCACTTTCTCTTCAAAGAAGAAATGCGTCCCTCTCCCTTACTATTTCCACCCTGCCAACCTGTCAGTGAAAAATACTCATTGTGTGGTGGACAAAGTACTGGTCTTGAAACATGAGTAGTTGGTCTCTTACTTTACAAGCCCAGCTTACAATCTATTAAGTGGACTTAATACCATGTGACATACCTATCTCTCAAAATAATTGTAGGAATTCAATGAACAGTGTACAGGAGTTTAAGGAGGAGATATTATGTAAGCAAAAAGAACTGGCTTTATTCTTTATTAGTACATGTAGGTTTTTCTGATTTTAGCTCCCTTTAGTTCATCTTTCATCCAGTAGAGAGAATAATTCCTTACCAAATGAAAGCCACCATATGACGCTCATTCAATTCAGACCATCAAATGGCTTTCCAACAGACTCAAATAAATCTGAAATAATCTCCATGACCTCCAGAGCTCCCTCTCCAACCTAGCCTCCTGCTCACCTTCTACTCACCGTATTCTAGCCTCTCTGGCCTTCTGACTGCTCTTTAAGTGAGCCACAAACACACCTAACTGAGGGCACTTGTATTGGTTATTCATTGTGCCTTGAATATTCTCCCCAACAACTCATTTCCTTACCCCATTCTGATGTCTGCTCAGATACTCCTGCTTTTGCAAGGCCTTCCCTGGTAAGTCTATCAAAAAATAACACCCTCTGTTACCCTGTCTACTTTTCTTACTTTATATTATAAAGTACTGACATTACATTGCGCTGACATTATATTGCACAGTGACATGTTTATTGGCTATTTCTCCTGCTAAAACATAAACTTTATGGAGGTAGAAGGTTTTATGTTGAAAATTTTTGTATCCTCAACCTCTACAATAATGTCTTATACATAATGGATGCTTATTAAATATTGGGTTGAATAACTAAATCAACTTGTGACAGCATAGAAATCTTCTGTCCTGTTCTAGTGAAAATAATTCTGAGTTTAAAAGTTAGGAGATATGGTTTCTAGTTCTAGTTCTGCTTGTTAAGTATGATATTGGACTACTTGATATTCTCTAGTTGTAGTTTTCTTACTTGTAAACTGAGAGTTGAATGGAACCTGGAGTTTTTTAAATTCAGTATGATAGAGACTATATGGAGAAACATGGTTGGGCAAAGGGGATGTTCTTAAATTGGGCTTCAGAATAGAGCACTTCTAGATTAAGTCCCTATTTAAAGATGAGCTGTTTTTACCGACTTTATATATTGGGCTCATGTAGACAGTAGTGTTGGTTTTGGAGCAGCAGATTTCATGGCTAAGGGAAAAAAGAACAAAAAGCATTATCTAACCCTAATTTATTTGTTTGCTTGCTTGCATGGGGGTTATCTATGTTAGTCGCGGATTTATCATGACTCGTTACAATAAGAGGTAACTGCCAAAATATAACTGTCTCCATAGTTTTAGAACTGGCAAAGATTAATTTGGGACTACTTTTTACTCTGCGTCTTAGAATTATTAGCTTCATTTATGTGATACATGTTCCTTGGAAATTGAGAGGTAGAAAAAATATTATTTTAAGCAATAATTGAAGACATAACATCAGTTTTGCTTTAGGGTTCTTATGACAAAGAGAGAGCCAAGTATAAGTGACAAATTAGATGGATTGTTATTTCAAACACACATATTAACCATTTTTAATTTCTATAAATCAGTCAGAACATTCTAAATATCTTAGAGTTTAATCTAGGATCCAGGAAATAGACCAATGATTGCTGTGTTTCGTACCACATGTGTAAATAATACTTGGTTGAACTGAGATGAAAATTCCAGTGCTAGCCCCTTTGGCTTTTATTTCAAACTTTCTATAAAAATATAAATGAAAATAATCACCCACCCCTAAATATATGGTCTGTGTAGCTCTCATCTTTATCTTAGATAAATTTAAATTAATTTTCTAGCCTTGCTGAAGGGAGGTCGGATAACTCTGCTTTTCTAAGCACTCTATTGAAGTGGAGAGATTGGCTTAAACTCGGTATGACATTATGGAACTAGGAGAAGATGATTGCTACCAAAGTCACCCTGTTTGATCTTCCCATGAACCCATCCTGGAAACAAACTCTGAACACCTATGGGATGACTCAGCCCTCCTAAATCTCCTTTAGTCCCAAATCTTTAACATTCAGGTCCAAGAGTTTCAAATGAGAATTTGCAGCACTTGTCTACTTTTTTGTATCGAAAACTTGTGGGTAGTGGGGGAAGAGAACAACTCTAAATTTAAAAAAATAAAAAATGAGTCATAGAAATAATTGAGTTTAAGTCTCAGCTGTCCAAGTCCTAAGGAAATTATAACTCTGGCAGCTCTGTTCTTAGAGATTAGGTAAAACTGACAAGAATGTCACTTCGCTTCCCACACACTATTCTGACCTAATTTTCTTTCATCAGCCTTCATTTTCCATCAACAAATTCTTAGCGACAACATGCACACACAGATGAAGGCCGTTCTGTGTGAGACAGGCCAGAGCAATGTGCAGGCCCTTAGCAGCGGCATGCTAACGATTCTTGACAGGGGTGCCCTTCCATTTGTTCTCAAAATATGGGCCTTGGGGAGGGGAATTCACTGAAAGCCTTTACAAATAGGTAGTGGATGGAACTGAAAATAAATAAATAAACCAATGGATAATCTAAGTGGGTTGAAACCCTTCTCCAAGGCAAAGAAGGGACCTGCATCCATCATACAGTGACATTATAAATCTGTATTCTTTGCAAGGCAATGACATGAAAAATTAGACTGAACAAGCCATAGATGCACAATTTGTCAGCCTCAAAGGAAAGGTTAATGCAAGTTAAATATTGACATGTCAGCAATAAGGATTACGCCAATTATAAATTTACACCAGCACCAGCTGCACTTTAATGACTGTGTGACACTGACAGGTCAACATAGGGTGGAAGAATGACAGCTGAAGAGAACATTATAGAAATTAGCACACTTGGACTTTTTAAGATCTCAGCTTTTTCCTTTTTCTCCCATTCTGTTTTATCCTTACACACACACACACACACACACACACATTTGTAGACAGAGAGAGAGAGAGAGAGAGAGAGAGAGAGAGAGAGAGAAAGAGACAGGATATATTATAAGGAATTGGCTCATGTGATTATGGAGCCTGACAAGTCCCAACATCTATAAGATGAGTGTCGGCAAATTAAAGACCCAGAAGAGCTGCTGGTGTAGTTCCAGTCCAAAGCTGACAGGCTGGAGACCCACAAAGAACCGGTATTTCAGTTAGAGCCCAAAGGAAGGACAAAATGCTGACATCCTATTTCAAAGGAAGTAAAGCAGGAAGAATTTTCTTTTGCTTGTGGGAGGGTCAGGCTTTCTGTTCAGTGCACACCTTCAATTGATTTGATGAGACCCAACCACATCGGGGAAGGCAATTTGTTTACTCAGTTTACCAATTAAATGTAAAACTCATCTATAAACACCCCCACAGAGACACCTAGAATAATGTTTGACCAAATATCTGAGTACCTGGTGGCCCAGTAAAACTGATGCATAAAATTAACCATCACAACTCTCATCTGAATTCTTGTGTGAGTAAATACTAGCATCTAACAATTATTAAACACTTCCTATGTATTGGGTACTGTGTGTTAAACCCTTTACATTTAAGTTCCTGAAAAGGATACCACAATCCTATGAACATATTAGTATTTGCATTGGTTCCATGTGCTAGATGAGAGGTTAATTCACTCAAGATCACAGAGCTGGTAAGTGAAGGGGCTTAAATTACAAACCTCAACTGGAACATGACTTCCTGGTATAACCACTATGCTCTATTGATGTTGAAAAATGTTCTCACTGGCTTGTATTCAAACAATTTAGTGAGAAACTTCTATTTAACAAGACATAAAATCTTTATGTTATAATCATATTTTTTTCTGTTTTGCACATTCTTCTCATGGGACTTTTCAAGGACAATGTGAAAAATATCTATTGAAACGTAATAAAAATTCATCATTGAAGGAGGAAAAGGAAAATATCAGTGACCCAGCAGATAAAAATAAATCATCTCTCTTAAAATTTAGTTATGATCAGTATTTGAAATGTCTATTTTATTTAATAAAGAATTAGATGTAGATTATAGAATTTTGAATCTTTTGATCCAATTTCAGCAATGGGCATTTAACTTAACCATGCTCTCTGTGAGACACCACTATAAATCCACATATGTATGGTCACCTTTCTTTTCACTGAAGTTAACTAATTTGGACTACATCAATATACCTCTTTTAGAAAATAAAAATTTTGGAATAAAAGAATGCCCAAAAAATATTTTCAAGGGGGAGTTCTTAAGTAATTTTGGAGAATTTTAGGTTACTTCAATGCAATTATAATGTGCAGCTCTTCAAGGTATAGAAGACTCCAGATAAATAATTTTTTGTTAAAGAATAAGATGTAATTAAGTTTCTTGTTATGTGAATCAAAATAGACAACTGGGAGTTGACTCATTCTGAGAGCCACCACAGAAACAACGGGATATGTCCTTTCATATTTCATGAAAATCCAGAAGGTCATGTTGTGAATTATTGAAAGATTCCATACATGTTAAGTTTTATTGGGCACCATTACTCTGATTAAATGGTATTTAATTTTTTAATTTAACTATAACTCGTATATGAAAACTTTTAAAAGCATTACCTATGGACCTATTATTTCAGTTGACTGCTTCAAATTTTGTATTCCTATCTTTAGATGGCATTATTATTCAGATACCTTCATGTGCTGAGAGAAACAAGAAATGCATATATCTATAATTCCCATAATTCCTATGAATTTGATCAAAGTAATCAGTGACAAGTTTCTTAGTGCTGTATTTCCAGAGTAATCTTTTTTTATGTATCATTGAAAAATCTCTCCCTTGTAGCTGAAACTATAAGAATCACATTACTGGCCATATTATATAAGAGAGCTCTGTGATGAGCTGTTGGGACTCAGTCATAATTTGGAGTGGTGGGAAAGAGAAATGAGTGAGAATAAACTGAATGATATGGACCAGAATAAGGAAGCCAGCATAGATTTGTAGGTAAGGTTCAGCATGGACAGTGGTGTAAGATAAAACATACGGCCCTAAGATTACAGGTAGTTCCAGTTTTGGCTACAGTAGTGCCATTAAATCCCACCAGAAAGCCAAGCACAGAGACAGTTCTAGGCATGAGTGGGAAATATGGACCTTGGGAGACCTTTGGTGTGGTAATGACCTGGTTGGCTATTCAACTCGGGAAACCAGTCAGATGGGAGAAGTAACCTAGCATTAATCTTGGTTCTTATATCATTGCCCAGAAAAACGAACCAGAGCTTCTTGAAGAAATGACTGACCTCAGAGTGGGGGCCGGGAATATACAAAATGTGTCTGGAGCATTTTGTGTTGCCAGAAAGTGAGGAGGCACACAAATTAAGAATAGGATGAAGGCATGTCAAAGAGAGATAGAATCAGCTTTTCAGGTTCCAGATGTCCAAAGCTGGAACAGTTTGAGCAAAAACTAAATAATGTAGTATTAGATTATAAGATTATAATCCCAAGTATAAAAGAAATATCTGTAAGTCTATACTTAGAGACTTATGGAAGTCTCTGTAAATATGTAACTAAATAAGAAGGGAGGGGATAGAAAATCTTTTATACAGAAGAATTCCAAATAGTTTATGTAACTACTTCCTCTTCAAAGAGGTAGACTTAAAATCCCTAACCTGATCAGCATTTAGAATCTTACTTCCAAATAATGAGTATAGAAAACAGGTAAGAGTGACCGTACAGTAAAGAAACTCTACAAAAACGGCCTTAGCAGCTGAGCAGTCCAAGAGTTTATAGTATGTGCTCTTGATATCACGTGATAAGAGAGGCGCCTCACCTCTGGTCTTCTCCCCCAAACCCATAAACCCATTCTACCCATGAGAACAATTAAGGGAGCTTTACAGACCATCCATGTCATCAAAACCAGAGAAGGGTAGGGAGATACAACAACTGAATGTAAAATGACCCCTGGGAAGGGGTCTAAAAAGAAAAAGAATGGTGTAATCCTAATGATCTGTAGAGTTTATGTAGTAGTGATAAATTGCCAATTTCTTAATTGTGACAAAGGTACCATTGCACAATGTTGACATAAAATCTTAACCATAGAGGAAATCTGGGTATATGGGAACTATCTGTACTTTGCAAGTTTCCTATAAATCTAAAGCTTCTAAAATTTGTTAAAAATTTCCTTAAATTAAAACAAACAAGCAATCAAACAAACAAACAAACAACTAGTGGAACTCAGCGTATAGGAGAAAGAACTGGTATGAATCAAGAATCCAGTCCCCAATCAGATTTAGGGGCAAATATGTCCCCAGTGTGAAAAAAAAGCAAGGGTATGGTTAACCTTGATGCTGTGACTTTAATCCAAGATAATGATTCAGTACATGGCTCATTTATTAATTTATTAAAAATTTATTGTTATACCCCATGACTAGAAAGACAACAAGATTACGTACCTTGTCTTCAAGGGCCAGGTAGTCAGTCTAATGGATCAGACAGAAGAAAAAGAAATGATTAATTACTTTTTCTTCTGAAAGAAGTTCTATGGTGTGTTCTACATGAGTATATTAATAAAGATAATAGTATTTTCTATATCGGGCATCTTCTTGTGTAGATAGATACATGCACTGTGAGTTGGGAAAACTGCATATTTAATAAGAAGGGGAAAATCAGGAAAGGAGTTCAGAGAGAGTGATTTCTGGGCTTAGTTTCTCCAGGATTACTGGAATTTAGAAAAGTCAGTCTGATGTGGCCAGACTTGGCAGAGAGAATGGCTTATTCAAAGACATAATGAGATAAATTAGCCAACTGGACTAGCAGCAAGTGAAAGGGATGAAGTAGTGAAGGTTACACACATGACAAAGCAAAGTTAGAGAGCTCTAATGGGCCAGCGAGTGACTGCTGCCAGGGAGGTCTGACTATGAGTGGCTGACCCTCTGCCATAAGAAGAGGTTTTAGGCAAATAGCTCCATCACTTGAGGAAGAAAGAATGTTGAAGCATAATAAGCTTCACTACTAATCATATAAAAATAAAATGAATAATATGATACTGGAAAATGTTTCTCTTTTATCAAAATGGTATTTATTTAGAGAAATCATTGGTAGCCAGTGCTGGTAAGCAGAGTGGAAATGACACGCTCATCACAACTATTCTGACAATAAATTAGTATGTCTTTTCTGAAAAGTGTTTGGTACTGTGAATCTTAAAGTTCAAAGTAGTTTGGCCAAACATTATTTCCCAGAATGTCCTATCCAAAAGAAATAATTGAGAAACAATGTGAAGTGTTACATATGAGAATGTTCATGGCAGCATTAGTTATAATTTCAAAAAAACACATAAGATAAAGAGAGAATTGGACATGGACCAAGTATGTGCAATGTAATTTATCAAGCAAGTTTGGTACGCCTACATAAAGAAAATGTTTACGAGTACTAAAAATTACATGAAAGAGTTTGTTGGGGCTGAATCATGTTTCCCAGAAAACTTATATGTTTGAGACCTAACTTAATTTGTGAGTATATTTGGGGATAAGGTCTTTAGGTGGATAACTGAGGTTAGATGAAGTCATACTGGTGGAGCCCTAATCCCATAGGACTAGTGTGTCCCTGTAAGCGGTAGAAACACTGAGCTCACTCTCTGTTTGTGGGCACACAGAGGAAAGGCCACATGAGGACACAGCTAGAGGACAGCCATCTGAAAACCAGGATGGGAGCCTCACTAGAAACCAACCCTAACAGCACCTTCATTTTGGACTTGTAGCCTCCAGAACTGTGAGAAGGTGAATTGCTGTTGTTTAAACCACCCCGAGTGGCACTTGGTTACGGCAGCCCAAGCTGACCATTACAGAGGCCGTTAATTCAAGAAAATAATCATGGTGCATTCTTAAAGGACAAAGGCCGCTAATGAGAAACTGTATGTAATGTAAGCTGGATTTTGAAAAATAAGTATTCTTTAGTGGCATAACATTTTTTTTTTAAAAAGAAAATATTCAAAATGTTAAATAGTGCTTCTCTCTCATGCTGCAATTATTGGTGATTTTAACTGTTTCCTTCTTTTCTCTGTTCTATATTTTCACCTTTATTAGTAAGGACCATGAATTACATTTTTGTGTCAAATAAAGATGGATTTAAAATAAAATTAGATAGTTGTAGGTTAGAATGATCAGAACAAAAGTTATTTTGAAATTTTAATAACAAACTGTCAAAGTTCTCGTCCCATAAAATGGGGCGCAGGAGTGGAAGGAATGCAATGTGCAGAACTCAGTTCTGGGGTCATATGCCTTCAATTGGAATGGAAGTGAAGGAAAGAGGGCAAGAAATCGGGGCATGGCAATTATGCCCCAGGTAAACTAGGATGATGTTCTATCAGGATCCCTTCCAGTCTGGGAGGTCAAGCCCATAGTGGAACAGTTTATGACCATCCTGCCTTGGTCAAGATTGGCTCAGAGGTCAAAGCCCCGCCATGCATGCAGGGGGGAATGCCAGAGAGTTAGGCCATGAGCCCCCTGTGCTCTGGAGGGGAGTGGTAGGGCACCGAGATGAGCAAATGGAGCACACTTCACCAGGCAGCCTTCAAGGTCACACGAATGAAGCCAAAGAAACATAGAGGTGACAGTTTTAAGAATTATATCTGAACAAGACATTGAAACAAACAGAAACAAATATAAATAAACAAAAGAGAGAAATGAAATTGTTAGTGCAAATGGATTAGGAAACTCAGGGTTGAGAATGAAAATACCAATGAATAATAAGCTTTCCAGGATCTATTGATGTATCTATCTGTCTACCACCTATCATCATCTATCATCTATCTACCTTTATCTGTTTGTGTGTATCTGTGTATACATAGATATATACATAGATGGAGAGGTATATATCTTACAATAATTCTACACAGACAATCAACATATATTTACCTTTTGCCTAGTGGCTTGTGGGAAACAATAAATAGGAAAAAAGTCTCAAACATAAAGTGTTCTGTTTAGCAATCAATGGAATCGAAATCCACCAAATGTTACGTACATGATTGTGGTTGTTGTACTCCGTTCCATTTAATTTCCATTTTGATTGGAAAAGGTGCACTAGAGAACAAAAAAGATGATAAGCCATTACAGAAGTTATTAATTCCAGGAGTAAGGCAGATAATGTTTATATTTGCCAGAGAAGAGGCAATTAAAGTGAGATTATGATTGAAGGGGAGAAGAGGCAAGGCATACAAAGCAGGAGCGCCACAGTGCCCGATGGAGTAAGAGCAGCGAGGAGCGACATGCGACCCTGTGACTGGGGATGATAAAACTTTCCAGAAATATAATGGTCTGTCATATAATTCGCCCTATATGATGGTAATATTCACATTAATAACTGATGGTGCAATAAAAACATTGTGACACTAGACCATAGACAATAAGCAATATGTCATAAACTCTAATCTGAAGATGCATCAAGAATGATAAATTTGTGGCATTAGAACAGTAGTGATATTAATAAAAATTATAATAACTACAAGGGTAATAATAATTATTAATATCCTTTACCTTTTACCAAATACCTAGAATACATCACATTGTCACTTCAGCTTTGAGTTTATACTTGTGTTTAAGAGCTTCTTTGAATTAGAATGAACATTCCGGAAATGCTACTAGGTAACACTTTGATCCTTTTAAACTTTTACTGTTTGCAAGTATGGAATCCAAGTATCATGTTAAATATTTTGTTTAATGGCATAAATGACTCATCCTCAGAGGTAAATGGAAAGTATATTCTGGCGTTATCCATTCCAAATATCAGAAAATGAACCGTATCTTACGTAAAAAGGAAATTTATTGTTTCATACATCAGGAATGGACAGAACTAGATTTGGGACTCAAATATGTTATCAGAACTGAGTGTCTCTCTTTGTTTATCTTTATTTGGCTTTCTTCTCAGAAAGGCTCTTGACTGTTAGTGAGCATATGACTAAGAGCTTTTTATCCTCCCATTTTGCAAACATTTAGAAAGGGGATCTTGCGCCTAATTTCCACACACCAACAAGATTGGTCATCTTGGGTCATGTACCCAGGCCTACATCTAGTGTATAGGAACTGGCTTCATCAGCTGGCATCGATCATACCTAAAGGTAGTGCCATCAACGGCCCCACTGAAACATGAAGTCCGGGTAAAATTTCTTCAGATCTCTTGAAGAAACCTGAACATGGATGGAGATGGGAAAGCATGCAGAGCACACACTCACAAAATGTAAGCTATATTCTGCTACTGGAAAGAAGGAATATCTCTAAGGAAGTATACAGGCACACCTTGTTTTATCATGCTCCCGTTATTGTATTTTGCAGATATTCTTTTTTTTTTTTTTTTTTACAAATTGAAGATTTGTGGCAACCCTGTTTTGAGTAAGTCTATCAGTGCCCTTTTTCCAACAACATTTGGTCATTTCCCGTCTCTATGTTACATTTTGGTAATTCTTGCAGCATTTCAAACTTTTTCATTATTATTATATTTGTTATGGTGATCTGTGTTGAGTGATTACAACTCACTGAAAGCTCAGAGAGTGGTTAGCAATTTTAAGCAATGAAGTATTTTTAAATTCTGGTATGTACATTGTTTTTTTAGATATAATGTTACAGCATACTCAATATACTATGGGATAGTATGAACATAACATTTATAGGCACTAGGAAACCAAAAAAATTCATTTGACTAGCTTTATTGCAATATTTGCTTTATTGCAGTGGTCTGGAGCCAAATTCACAATATCTCCAAGGTATGTCTGTATTTTGTTTTTATGCCACTTCAAAGTTTTGTTATTTTGTGTTACGTCTACCAGCTCTAAGTTTCTTCCTTACCTGTCTTGGACTTACAATGTCACAGCTCTTCAATGATGTAGTATCTTAAGTTTACATACACACACACCATATAAAAAATTTCCAAAATGAAATAGTGTCAGATATCTCAACATTGGCCCTAAAAGAGAAAAATTACATAGTGTTTTAAAAATTCTGAGAGAGAATGATTTGCAACCTATAAATCTAGCTAACAAAACTAGCAATCAAGTGTATATACCTGATAAGGATTCATTCATACTAGAACTCATTTATGGAAGATGCTAGAAGCTGGGCTATAGCAAAATGAAAGTGAAAACCACAGCAGAGCAAGAAATATTCTGAGAGGCAGAATATCCAATTTAGGAGAAAGGGAAGGAAAATTTCTGGGTATTTGAACAAAGAGCTATAATAAGGTCTATATGAAAACAGTTGGCATGAAGCAGATTTTTAAAAAAATGGAACTCCAAAAGAGATGTTTCTAAAAAATAAAATAAACACATATTATTGAATGTCTTTGAACTCCAAAAAATGTTAGTCTATTGGAAAATTTGGAAATAAGAGTATGGAAAAAATATTCACTCCAGGAATAAGAAAATGTTGCACAATAAAGGAAATAAAATTATAGCGCATTATGTGACACAGATCTGAATAATGTCTGGTCATTAAAATGAAAAAGCAAATTCTGATTTTATAAATAATGATGCTATACAAATTCAGTAGTTAGCAAAATGTGTCCCAGACATCAGCATCAAGATGACCTGAGAAACTGTTGGAAATGCAAATTCTTTGGTCCCGCCTCAGAACTACTGAGCCAGAAACGCTAAGAATGAGGCCCAGCAATCTGTGTTTCATCAAGCCCTCCACCTGAATTCTGGTGCATGCTAATGTTTGAAAACTACTGCTTTAATTATATTAAAAGGGCATGAATATAGGTCTTGGAGGAAAATATTATGAAATTCAAATACTCATTTTCCAGGTAGAATATTAGTGAAAGCTGGACTAAACAGAGGAGTAATATAAGAATATCCTTAAGAAATCGAGACATATATGCCAGATGGAACAGGTAATCTTATTGAATATGTTTTCTTTGGGAGACCAAGGATTAGGGGTAGAAAGGGACTGGGAACTGTTGTTTTTCTTGATAACACTTTTATTAATGGTATTTGACATTTTAAACTATGTAAATGTAATTTAATAAAAACACAAACATTTAAGTGGTAAGTAGTAAGTGAAAATTGGAAAAGCATAGACTTTCAAGAAAAACAGAAGAGACCATGTATATTTATGTAAGTGTGTCACATCCTCTCGTATAATATTCAAAATGCACTTCTGTCCGTAACCAATGCTATTCTTCGCATTGTTTGTCTGGCTCTTGAGGCATTTGAATGTGCTAATCATGTACATGTTTTCTGAAAATAGGGTGTCACAGCTAAAGGTTACATGACCATCTCAGGATAATTGTGTTAAACTGTTAAAGACCTTACCAAGGATGCTGACAGAGGCAATTAAGAGGTAGTGTGAACAATGTTTAGAAAAAGGAACTACTAAGGGTGATGGCCAATTGTGAAGAAGAAAACTGGAGTCAAACATATCTAGGAAACTCGAGTTTGGGAGCTGAAGGAGTGACAGCCCTGGAAATTGAAAGCAGGAAGGTCAGAAAGATGATTCGACTTCCTACAGCTTCCAGATACAGATATCATAAAAGCAAATGGATGCTCAGACCTGTAGTGCAGAAAGAATTAAAAACTGGAGCTATGGAACTGTCACCCATCCACCTTTGTAAGAGGAGAGGTTAAAACTATGGCCTTGATCAATTAAGAAAGAAGGACAGAACTTTCTTGAGGCTCTTGACATTATTGGCATGGCGGGTTCTTTATTTTCCTACTCAGACTGTGACAGTTCAATAAATATTGTTGGTGATGATCTATTGCCTTCTAGTATCAGGACCGTGTAGTGTCTGATAATATGAAACTAACATGAAAAGGTGATTTATATTTCCATGATTGGTTGATGGATAACTAAACAAAATGTCTAAATATATATGCAAATCAACTGATTAACCAGTCTCACTTTTCAAGTGACCTCTGTTTTGTATTCAGCTTTCACATAGACTTTTTTGATTTATCAGAAGACTTAACTGTGTACAGTATTTGGGTTTACATAGAGTAGGGTGAATTTTAATGAAAATCATTTATCAACTTCAGGATTTGCCAATGTACAAGTCAAGCCTGTTACTCTCTTGCAAGGTTCAGCATAATGCAATGGGATTACATCAAGTCCTGGAACAAGGACTTTGGGTTTTGAATTCAGCATTTAGAAAATACCAGAAACTCGAAGTAATTTTTTATACTGATAATAGTGAACCAATCTTTAAATTAATGATAATTTTTAAGCCCAGTGATAATAATGATAATGATAATAAAAGTCATTTATTAAGCACCTACTCTGTACCATATTCTATGTAAGGAATTTTTATATATCTCCTTTAACTTTATAAAATTCACCCAGGTTTCTCTATATTATTATAGATATGAAAAGTAAGCTGAGGAGACTATAAGAGTGACTATATGAAAAAAAAGGTGGTCATATGGCTGTAATGATAGGAGCATAAAACTTTAACCTGCATTTTCTCCTTCCAAAGTTATTTTTCTCTACCCTCTATAACAAAAGAGAGATCAGTAAAAAACACAAATTAATCTCCTGTTTACCTGTCTTTAAAGCTCACATTTTTTTGGCACTGTGACATTTCATAAAAGAATTAAATATATTAGCTTTATCCAGATACTGCATAAAACTTTCATAATATTAAATAATTGATAAATGAATGAATGACTCAGTATTTACTGGCATGCACTAAAATCCTGACATATATTAATGCAAATAGAAGGGCTATACATAATAGCTATCTGTCATTTATTGAGTATTATTTTACACATGATGAAACAGAGGCTAAGAGAATTTAAATCCAGACAGTAAATATAGTTGTAGGAGTAGGATGATGTAGGCCAGTGAATCCTGGTGTAGCAAGCTTCAAAGCTCATTATTTTCATACTATGTCATGCTGCCTCAAAAATGGAGGATAATGTTCCCTGTCAAATTAGGGAGATAAACTTAGCATCTCAGTTTAAACCTACATTGTGCAGTGCAAAATACCGTGTTGGGGGACTTAAGAAATAAAGGATGATGTAACCATTATTTGTTGAGTACCTACTAAATCCCATATGCTGTGTGCAGTATTTTGCATAATACTTTATTTAAGCTTCATCATAACTTTAAACATGAAATATTAATTAGAGTATACTGACTGATATATAAATAGATTCCAGAAGTTATAATGACTCAGGAGGACTGGATATTTACTCCATGCTCACGCAATATTTTTGGACCAGTAAACAGTTATACAGAACAGCTGCCTTTCATGCAGTCATTCAGGGACCCAAGAACAGAGGGTTTCTGTCTTCAACATGTGCTATTCAAGATCACTCTTGGGGTCACCTCCACTACATTCAGGCAGAGAAAAGGAAAAACCCCGAAGGAAAGTCGTATATCCAACTACAAGGAACTCAGGAGCATAGTGTTGGCAATGTAGCAATTTTCCAGGTACAACATCCATTATGGAAATGGAAACATGAATTTTTGGAGATACCTAGGCATCACTGACACACATGAATAAAAGTGACTCCAGTGTTCATATAAGAAACTAAGGCTTAAAGACATTAAATAACTTGCCCAAGGAGTCAATTGCTCTAGAAGGGAGATTTCATAGTCAAACTCACTGGCACGCAGCAAACTGTGGCCCACTAGCCAAATACGGCCTGTCACCTGTTTTTGTCGATACAGTTTAACTGGGACACAGCCATGCTCGTTTACTTATGTAACGTCTGTGACTGCTTTCACACTGCCATGACAGAGTTGTGTAGTTATGACAGAAGACAAGCAAAGCCTCAAAATTTTCTATCTGGCACTTTACAGAAAAAGTTTTCTCACTTGTATTGATTTCCTATTGCTTCTATAACAAATTACTACAAATCTGGTGCCTTAAAACCACACAAATTGATTATCTTACAGGAGTTTTATAGTACTGGTCAGAAGTCACAAATGGCTAAAGTCAGTGTGTTAGCAAGGAAAGCTACCTTCTTTAGAGGAGGCTTGAGGGGAGAATCAGTTTCCTTGTCTTTTTCAGGTTCAGTCACCTGCATTCCTTGGCTTGTGGCCCCCTTCCATCTTCAGAAGCAGTAACGGCAGTTTGAGTCTTTCTCTTGGTGCATCATTCTACACTGACTCTTCTGCCGTCTTCTATGTTTAAGAACCGCTGTGATTATACTGGGCCTACCTAGATAAACCAAGATATTCTCCTTACCCTAAAGTCATTTAACAACCACAGCCTCATCTGAAAGCTTTATTTCCCTATGCTTAGGATATGAACATCTTGAGAAGGTTATTAGTCTTTCTATCACACTGATACTCTATACTCTAAATAATTTTTATTTTCTTTCTACCACCTTCTTTCCCTAAAGGAGAAAAAAGGCTTTGTTAGAATCAGAAAAACTGAGTCAAAGCTTCAAAGGATGGGTAAAATATGGACAGGTAGAAAGGATGAAGAGTATTTAAGTGGGAAAATATTTGGAGGAATTTCAAAGAAAAGGTCATTGAGTCAGAAATGTGTAGGGTATGGAATAGGTGAGAAATCTGCATGAATGGGTGACACAGTGACTCTGGAGGCTGGATCTAATTGGGTAGGCTCATTATGAAAGGTTTTAAGAAGGCAAAGAAAAATACCACTTTTATTGTAAAGTTACAAAATATAATCTTATTCTAGTTCAGGGAAAAGACAGAGGTATAAAATATAAAATCATCTATTTTTTTTGTTTTTCACTTTGGAAGCGCTAACAATAATAGCTACATCTGTTGAACATTTGTTCTGCATAGAGACCATTATATAGACTACAAAGAAATTATTAGTGTCCCCAAGTTACACATAAGGAAACTGAGACCCAGTGTAGTTACTTTGAAGTTTGAGGGAGCAAAGCCAGTACATGTGGGCCTGAATGCCTACCCCCAAATGTCTGGAACCATGTGTTTATACTGGATAGTCACAGTGAATATTGGGAACTTACATCTGTTTTCTCAATCTCTTGGACCCTAGATCTAGTGTGGGTCCCATCGGACCTACACAATTGATTTTTCTCCATGTTGATGGAGAAGATTCAATAATAAATAACCTATCTGATTAGAAATATGGGCATGTTTAAAATGCACATTTGAATCCATTAGCAAAGCGCCATTCAAGCACTTGTTCTGCAGCTCTACAATGCTCTCTTTTGTATTTTGAATTGCAAGGTGCCCTGCTACCATTTCTTCAGGTCGGTGTGAAATTCCTCCAACTGTCTTGAATACAGAAAAGAATAAATTACATTTTCAATACCATGGAAATAATTATATTTTCAAGGTCACAATCAATCATCTTAAACTCAGTACCTTCCTCTTCGGAGAAGAATGATTCAAATCCCTGATGTATTGCTTTTGTCATTTTGAAAAGAAAATGCCCACTGGTACAGCAAACTATGAAACAATCTGCATGATGGAGATTCATTGCACTCTTTTGAGTCTGTGCTTCGATTTATATTACACAAAATAATAGCAATGATAACAATAATACTAACATGCATAGTTATTATTTTGGGGGTGCTTCATTTTTAGAAAATATCTTCATAGTCGATGTCTCATTTAGTCCTTATAATAGTCCTCTGAACTGGGAAGTGATGATTATCATGTCTATCTTACGGATACAGATGGCCAGGGAGGTTTAGAACACTTTTCAAGTCCATGAAGTTAAGAGCTGGGAATCAAACTCAGAGCTCTTAAGAAAGGAAAAAACTAAATAGCTCTGTGCATGTTTTTAGAAGTTACACAAACAAAGCAAGATCTTTCTTGTCACTAGTCTGTGAATAAATATACTGACCAAAATACAACAGCTAATTTGGCTGATTCTGATTTCAGTGTTCCTCGTTTCTGGACTTATCTGCCCCGTTTGATGCAAATGCTGGTTATTTCATCTTTTTTGCTACAGCAGAAAGCCACAGGGTGGATTTCTCATCTAATTTTCAATGAGACACGGACCTCTCTCTCCAACTTGGAGCCCGTTTTATTTAACATCAGTTGCTTCTCCTCACTGATTCTTTTTGTGATGTTATATTTCTTCACTCTGCCTTTTCCCCTTTGAGACCATCGGAGTCTCTACAGCGACCAAAACCCATCTCTTTGATGGCCTAGTTGAAGCTTGGATAAAACATTTTCCTGATCTGAAAAAGACTGGAACAGAGGGGTTAAGCAAGGACAAGTGAGACAGAAGGATAATTAAAAATGGGTACAAATGGATAAATGGTATGGATTTGTTTTCTTGAAATGGACAGATGTAACCCAAAAAGCAAAGGGCCCAGGATGTGGGGAAAACCCCAGGACCAGAGGGCACTGGTGGGTTGCGAGTGTGCTGAGTCGTTGGACCATCAGTCCAACCCGACTTGAGGATAGAAAGAGATTTCATTTGTGAAGGAACATGAAATATGTATATTTGTAATAACTTTGCTCAGCAGTGTTCCCCTGGGTCAACTTCTGATACTCAGAACACTCAACCCTCCTTGAACAGCCTGAAATTCAGGAAGTCTTGGTGATGTCAGTGGGTTAAACCTCTCTTGGGCAGAAGCCACCTTTCTCAAACTGACAGCATACACAGATACAGGTTGGTTTTACTAATATGTCAACATCAACAACAAAACATACATAAGCTGTTTGGGTAAGACACAGCCGAAGCCAGAGTGCTCCTGAGAGGCTGTCAGGAGGCTGCCAGTCTGCACCCTTGCTCTGCTCTGTGTTGGCTTCATTCTCAGGAAGGAAATCCCATCTTGATGAGCACCCTAGGTTTCTATGCCATTCAACCCAGCAATGCCCATGTGAAAAAGAGATTGTCTTTCCCTAAAGTTCTGGCAAAAAGCCATGGGATTGAATTTCACTCCCTTAGAGTGGGTCACAATCCATTCATGAACGAATCTCTCCGACTGTGACTGGCCAGGTCTAGAGCACGTGCTCACATCTGGAGCCAGCGTATAGGGCCAAGCCGGGGATTTAGAGTGGGGAGAAGTAATTCTCCCGAGTACATTTGAGTGCCGTTATTAGAAGTGGGAATGGAATTTGAAAAGGTGCAAAACAATGGCTATACTCCACACGTAACTAGAAACAATAGTTATTAATCGCTTATTACGAGCTAGCTATCTGTAATTGCATTACATAAAATAATTCAGTTAATCATTTTAACAACCTTCGCAAAAGGACTATTTCTGCTTTTTTACAGGGCTCAGACTTCTCCCAAGCTGCACATGGACTGCTGCCCTGCTCTCATATTCTGAGCATCTGATCATGCTTGTGGCCCAGCAGTGTGTGACCAGAGGGCCTCACCAGGTGAAAGCCCAGACCTATTATTCAGTGACACACTAGGCTACTGAGCTGCCAGAGGTCAGCCCAGGGATGAGGAGGCAGGAATAACACTGGAGGGAAGAACAGCAGATATTGCTACCTGGAAGCTGACTTGCATGGGGAGAGAGAGATCTGAGGCCAACACTTTTTCCTGATAGGATGCGAAACCAGCACGAAGTCTCTTTCTCTTTCCTGACAGGTACTGAGCTGGTCATGGAGTCCAAACCCTTAAGCAGGCTTTGCCTCAGCCCATTATGTGCTCCTCTCACACCTTAAGCAACAGGGCTTCTTCCTGTTACTCCGCTTAAAACTCTTCTCAGTCCCTGCCCATCACATAGGCTGTGTGCACCGCTGACTTGGTTCCCACACATTATTCCCTAGGAAGCTTCTACCCATTCTTCAGCTCTCAGCTGCAATATCCTTTAGGGGCCCTAAATTAGGTCCTCTTGCTCTAAGAGGCCAAAATCTCTAGCAGTTTCCTATCAAAGCACTGATCAGGTTATTCCAGAATTTTGGTGAATGTTTGCCTTTGCTAATACACAAAAAGCCCTCTGAGATGTGTCTTCCATCACTTGGCTGTGGGATCATAGGTTTTAGTTCTAATTTTCCATCACTCCTTTCCCTTCTATTTATAATTGTTCCATTAGTGGCTTAAAAAATATCAAATAATCCCTCTCCCCCTGCACACACAAAGCTCACCTTCAAATTGCTTCTCAGCCTTTGGGTCCCTCCTGTTTTTCCTTCAGTTTGAAGGTGTGACTTTACCACAGCAGTTGTAACCAAGGTCCCTCTCAACTGCACAGAGCAGCATGAGCTGGTGAACTAATACTCAGACTAAACAAATGCTCATGGAAAGAACTGAGTAGGGGCAAAAATAAATGAAAGGTAACAGTAATCCTCTTAGGGCCTTCTACCTCTGAAGATCTTATTCTGACCCTGCCCACCAAAGACAGAAAAGAGCAAGGCAGGAGAAAGAATCCTTATGATTCAAGATTATCCTTTTTTACCCGAATATTATCCACATTTTTTTCTTCATCACCTTCTTGATTGAGGGAACAATAGCACAAAGTATAATAATCCTGTAGAAAACTGTGGAACGTTTCCATTTTAGGTAAGCGAGGACCCAGAAGCCCCTCAAACAGAGCTGGTATACCATTTGGATGCTGCGATGTGATCTGGGGAAACACAGTGTGAAAACCCACTTCGAAATGTCACCAGGAGCATATCTCCAGTTAAAAGAATGTTATTCTTTTTTAGCTTTTGTAGTTTGCTGCAAAAAGGAATGATTCACCCCAGGGGAACACAGGTGGGAAGAAGAATTGGGAGTAGCTTCTTATATGATCTGGGCTTGAGTTACACATTTCTTATGTTGCAGGGTTTAGGGAAGCAGGGACCAGTCTGGGTTCAGATGTTATCAAAAAGTGAATGCAATTTAATGACAAGGTATCATAATAAATTTAATCTAGGAAGCAGGTAGAGCAAACCTCCATCCTGAAGGAGAAGCAGTCGCTCAGAGAAGGCAGCGTATGTCAGGACAGATGAACGGTTAGTCATTTCTGTGGTGATGCAGATTTTGTTTATATCATATCCAAACATGGCCAGAGTGGCTGCAGTGTTTGCCTTGCCTGGTCATGACTTATCTCCTTTCAAGAACATTGCTCTCTTGGGCTGACTGGGCTGTTTTTCACTTTCTCAATGGTGTAGATTGGAATAGCTAAGTGAGGTGCCTTCCTTCTGACTTTAAATCTTGTTTTCTTTCCCCTCTCCAACCTCAGGGTGCCATTTACATTTGTAATGTGATAAGAACATATTCGCCAGGACCTGAGGGAATGGGTAAGGTGGAGCTAGCCCAAGCAAAGCATTATCTTTGACAAACCACTCAGCTCAGAGCACGCCTCAGGAAAAAGCAGAGGGAAGACATGACACTTCTTTCCATAAAGAAATGAAGCTAGCCCTTTCTCTGACACTTGATCACAAAAGACGAGAGGGTAAGAAATCTCATTGCTCTCCTGCTTTTAAGACACCCAGCCCACTTATTCAATGTTTCAGCAAATGTTTTGGATTCTGATCAACCAGTTCAATAATACTGCCTCTGCTAGGAGGAGTTGGTAGTAAGATACTAGAGCAAATCCAGCTGAGGAATGGAGAAGAGCATCTTTCAGTAAAACTTGAAGACAGAAGAGTACCATGTTTAAGAAGGACATGGACCTTGGAGCCAGAGAACATGGACTAAATTTGTAATCCCACCATTAATTTTCATGTCATATTAGGCAAGTTACTAAGACTTAATTCTGTAAATCTGTTATATAAGGATGTTATAAGGATTAAATGAACTAACATATACAGGTTTTTTTGCATAGTCCAGGGCAGTTACTATGCACATAATAAATGGTAGCCATCGGCAGAGTTGGAGAAGAGAGCGCTAGGTCATGATAGTCCAGAAAAAACAATGCTGAAATAAAAAGAGAGATTTTTTAATAGTGATGACTTATTTGGCCAAAGGGTTCCTTTATTCTATCAGAGAAGCTAGTCAATTCCTCAGGATATGCCTTAATATGTAAAAACTAGAGCCATACAGATAAAATTATCTCCCTATCTTGCTGGTCATAAGGTTGAGGTAATTAACTCATGCAGTCCTCAGTCTTTCATTTGGCTGCATGTTTCAAAAGTCTTCTATGTATCAGACAATATGAGGGAAACTGGGAATCAGAGATGAAAGGATCATCCTCCTTAGGAACTTCTCAGATATTATTAAAATTGATATTTAATACTGATAACATAATATTTAAATTCCTATGAGTAATCTAAATACCTGATGTTGCATTACAGTACTCAGGAGGTAGGATGTAGAGACAAATCTGGCCCAGGAAAAGAGCCCTGGGCAAAACTCTGAACTCTGTCTTCCATATCCAGAATAAGAAAATGGGGAAAGACACATAAGGAAGTGTTTTATGGATGCAAGATCAAATGTTTTATTTTTTATGTTGTACGCAAAACTAGAACAAATTATTTTTGCTAGTTATTTTAAGAGAAAGGTCTTAAAAGTGTATTTGGGTCTTGTTTAGCAACAGGAGATTACATGAATTGACCTCTGAATATTTTTGCCAGCTTTGAAGCCATGAGGAACACTGAATTACTGGAAATTCCTTGTTTTTCCCAAGTCTCAGAACAAATCATGTTCAGGGGTCAGTGATTCTGATTTTACTCAGAAACATCATCAGAAGACACGCTTGTCCTTTGCTTTCCCAAGGTTTTTACTTGCTTCTCTAATCAAAAGATGACATGCTGATGGCCAGAGTAGAAGGGTGCCTTGCAAAGCAGTCCTTTTTAATTTTTACTTTTGGTAACACTTGGTGGGGAGTCAGTTTGTAACAATGTCACAAACTCACAGAGACGCAACATCCATCCTCTTCCTACAATGAACTTGTGGAATAGTATTGTTAGTTCCTGTTTATAGATAACATCAAATCACTTAACCTCTCTGGCCTAAGCTTCCTAAAAAAAGGAAAAGCAATAAACAAGGAAACGGATTAATAGTATTTTCTCAAAAGAAAATTGTGAAGGCTGATAAATTAGATGTTTTCAATATGCAAGGCACTTCCATTGAATGATCTAAAGGCCAAGCATTTTGGTACATCACGTTATCAGCAACTCACCTGCATAAAGGTATTTGCAGGTTTCTGGCGACACATCGTTGTTGGTTGATCGAAATCAATAGAGCATTTAAACATTATTGATTTCATTTCAGATTTAAGGGCCACCTATAATACAATATATTGAAACTGAGCTAAAGATATATAATCTTACATTGTTTAATGACATGCAGAATGGGGTTGATTCCAAGAATTTTTTAGAGGGTAAAAATACCATAAATCTCATACTTCATCTATTTTTCTTTTCTATGTTAAATAAGTACTTATTTCTTAAATTATAAAAACAATAATAACTACCACTTACCAAGTGCCTGCTTTATAGCAAAAGCTATGCCCATATTATCTGTAATTCTCACAATAACCTTACAATATAGGGATAGTATTGTTAGTTCCCATTTATAGATAATATAGCAGGTGCCTGACAAATGGCACATTCAGCCTTTGAAGCCAGGTGAGGCAGATCTGAAGGTTTCTGCAGTGCTGGTGAGAACACACTTCTCCTCCATCACTTGTCTGAGGAGGGAGAAGAAGGTAAGAGAGAGGATGGTCTTGAAAGAGCCTCCTCCCCCCCAGTGGGGAAGAAAGTGTCCCTTACCCGTGCCTGCTCCGGCTAGGCCCCTTGCCTTGGGTTTGGGTCGGTGCCAATCCTAGCTGGTGACTGAGAGTGTTAACAGAAATATGTCTGAGCGACGTCTGAGGCTGGCTTGGGAGATGCCTGCAGCTTCGGCACGGCTACCCTGGACGGCTCCCTCTGCAGAAGGGTCCCGCAGACCGATCACTCTTCTGTAAGCTGGCTAACCTGGCCCCTAGCAGATTCACTGACATCATAATTAACCAGATTGATGTCCCTGAAGATGCTCAAGGGGAAAACACAAGCAAAGGGAAGGAGCCTAACGCACGTTCCTCGGCTCTTTCCTTTCTTCAGGCGAACTGTGCGTGATGCCCCGTGCCGGACACTGGTGAGCGAGAGAGAGAGATGAATGAGGCGCGGCCCTGGCTGAATAAAGGGGTCCCCGATCCATGGACAATTTAGAGCAGAGGTGGGGAAGATTCCCAGTAAAATGCTTCAGGTAGAAAGTGCAGCAGAGAGTTCATGGGCTTGGGTGGAAAAACTGTGAGCAGACTTGGAACTTTGCATGAAAAAAGGAAAAAAAACAGGTGAGGCTGGGAGGCACGCAGAACTAGGACCAAGGAGGGCCCTCTAGCAAAAGGAAAACGAAAAGGCAACAAGGTAAGGAACATACGACTCCGTTTTTATAAGGAAAGTTTTGATACAGTCCAGAAACCTTCTGTGTCTAGAGTGCACACCCTTTTCTCAGTCCTAAAATACTCAGGTTAATTTCCTATGAGATGGAAAGTTGTTACCCACTATTCCTTCACCGTTTGTTCTAATAAGGAAACGGAGGGCAGTATTACATCAAACTGAAAGATTTATTCAGAGTCCAATATTCCAAGCACTGTGCGAATGAGCAAATCAACATAATCCTTACACTCAGAGAGTTTAGAAATTAAAATCAAGGACATCCTATGAAACAGGAGGGGAGTTTGGAATAACTATGAGTTCAGAGAATTCCCTTACCGGGTAACCTCTAAAACTCCTCAACTAACATTAATTTAGAGGTTAGTGCTTCTCTAAGCAGCTTTGACTATTAACTTATTTAATTTTTGCAATATATGTATGGCTTAGTATCATTATATAATGTGTGTCTGTGCCTATTTTAAAGATATATATATATCTTTATATAGATTTATATATATATATATCTTATTCCTGAGATATAAGGAAGCTAAGTAAATTGCTCAGTGTTTCACAGCTTGTAACTCACTGGTGGGACCCAAATTCAAAGCCAGGCGATTTGGTTCTAATGTTTTCTCTTAATCGCATTATACTACAGTGTGTTGTTTCTACTAGCAGTTTTCAAATTGCAAATTTTCTACTGTAGGCTTCTCCAGTGCCCTACCATTAATGATATAGGCTTAGTGTGGGTTCAGGAATCACAAATGAAACAGGCCCTTCAAGTGAAGGAGGCTGTCCCTAGGCCATACTTGAAGAAATATTTCTCTAAAACTTAGACAGCCACTTGCGGGAACACAAGGCTTTGTAAGGGGTTTTAGAGACACTTACTGGTATTGTGGGGAACATGATATCTCCAGATATGAGGACTGCAAGTGGGGTCCTGAAAGCTGCCTGGCCTCCTACCAACACTCCACAAGGCATTTATATATCTACACATATCCTACCTATATAAACTTCCAGAAGGCAAAGGAATGAGTAAAGTTGGCTGCCACTTCAGGAAGGAGTTCCCCATTCCTTCTCAATGTCAAATATAAAAAGTGAAATATGGCTAAATCCTGACTATCCCAGCCTGCTTGTTAAAATCCTATAAATTAATTTCACTCTATTAAAATCCTGGTTTTATTTTTAAATCACTTATTTCCAATTCCAAGACTAGTTACTTTAAAAGCACAGTCGAGACATCTATACTTTGCAATATGACAACTCTTCTGTTAAAAATTATTCATAAATGCAGATTTCAAGCAGAAAATGATGAAACCAGCTTGTTGTAGAAATTCTCACATTAAGCATCTCCCCACCTGCCATGTTTTCTGTAAACATATCAAAAATGTGTATTATTAATTAGGGTGACACTGTATTTGACATTTGCAGTAACTTGTCCATGTTGGCGCCTTCCTTTCGATCTTGTCAGTCTGTGCACTGTATAATCTGTGGATGCTGCCTTCTAACTCACCCTTGGAGAAAAGTGCTGGTGAATACAGATGACTTTCTAGACAAAATATCACATAAACTTCCCTTATGGCAAAGGATATGAGTCCTAGTCCTGTATGAAAATGTGTCTCTGAATCCCCCTTAGAGCAACTGATGTCCAGGTGTGGGTAGTGACTCAGTGTAAAGTGGGTGGGGAGGATAGAAGGCATTTCCAGAAGGTTGTTAAAGACAATGTATGTCTGGGTTATATGCAAACCTCTTTCCAGAAAGGCTGCAGCTAGTTATATTGGAATGAGCTTGTCTCTCACCTCCTTCCTTCCTTCTTTCCTTCTTCACCCCTCCTTCTCTTTTTCTCCCTCTTCCCTCTCTTTCTTTTTCCCTGGAGCTTGCCCCATAGACATTCATTTTCACTCAATTTCATCATGAACAAATAGGTAAGGGAAGCTATAGTTGACTGGGTACTGTGTTCAGGAGCTTAACATTCAGATTACAAAGCAACATTATAGTCATATAACCTTTTTCTACAGGAGAGTTATGGTAACTTTGCCAAGTTTATCATCCATTTATGTATTCATTCATTCAACATAATTAGCTAAGCACCTTCTATGTGCTGCTTGGCCCTGAGCTGAGCTACAGAGCTTGTAAGAAAAGGATTTAAGATTTGCACAGTTTTATTCGAACCCAAATGCCAAAGTGTAATAGGTTTCAGGATAAGAACACTGCTGGAAACATCTCTTCATATCAGTTATTATCTATTTCACTTTGGAATATTTCCCTGTCTCAAACAAATGCTTTCCTGTTTCACCTCAGTTTTTCAGTGTTTTCTAAGAAAATGAGATTCTTTAAACTGCAAATCTAGAGAAGCAAGCAGGTTTAAACAGAGTAGGTAATTAACTGCCACTTGTAACTGAGAAATGGGAGCTACAAGTTCCTTTGAGAATGGGTGTATCAAATTATATCACCATGCGCAAGTCTATATATCATCAACCCTCCTCCCACGTTCTCTCTTTCCTTCCTTCTCTTCCTCTTTTCTGTTCTGTTTTCCTGTGAGTTGGTTAGAGTCTTTAGATTATTTATGGTGAACTCCAGAAACTCAAATTACCTTCAAATTTAGAAGTAAAGGTTTTTTCTATCTTAAAAGTGCTAACAAAATCATGAAATTGCATCTCATTTGGCCAACTTAGGTTACATACATATTTCCTTTTAAAAACAAAACAAAACCCTCAAGGTCCTTTTTTAATCAGCTAGGCTTGGGTCACTAGCATTTGCTTTGGAAATGGGCAATAGAACCCCGCTTGAACTATATTATTGAACAAATAAACAGCAAATATATATTAAGCACCTATCACATGCCAGACATATGCTAGTGGGGTACATCAGGGTCTCCCCTGGTACTTCTGTTATAATGAGCAGAGAACAGGATATCAGCAAGTTCTCAAACTAAATCTAAGTGCTATTACCTGCAGAAAGGGGAATAGATGCTGGTCAGGCAAATATACACACACACATACACACAATGGTCATTACAGGCAGGGAGATGCATTTTTATTGAGTAGTACAATGTGACAGCCAGAAGGAATTACACACATACAGTTCAGCCTATTTTTAAATGGGATAACTGAGGCTCAGAGAGGGCAAGTAATTCAATAAATACTTGAGAACACCCAGCTTGGGCTCCTGATCCCATACTTTCAGTCCAGGGCTCTTCAGCCCTAAAAGAGCGGTGCTCTTCTCTGGTTTCCTGTTAATCCCTTAGTACCTGACATCCACTATCTCACAGACACGGCAAAAGATAATGGCCTTGCTTTGGGAAGACACCGGGCTTGAGTCAAATTTTTCCCCTTTCTTAGAAGCAAGACAAATGTCTGTCCTTTCTTGCCTGCATTACTGTTAATAAGCACCCATTTCTCAAAAAATAATTTTTTGGAAAGATTATGTGGATTCTACCCAGTCTCTGACATTTGTAGGAATTTGGATAGGTCTTGAGCTAAAAAAACAAAATCCCTGTTCTGTGTTTTTACTCAGACCAAAATCCAGTGGAATCCTCCTTTTTAAGGACTTTCTGTCTGAATTTTCCTCTACCAGGCTCATTTTTAAGGAGCAAAATTCCAAACACAGCCATTCTTATCCCTCTATTTCTTACATACTTCCTATATAATGATTGCCTAATAAAATTATATAGGAAAATAATTCCAAACTGTTAACTCTCCTTATTTTCTAGGAAAATCCTCCTATATAATTTGAAGGTGACAGCCACTTCCTTTCTCCATGTTTATTGTATAGATTCCATAATTTTCTGTATTTCAGACTTTCATTACTATAATCTATATTAGAATTTCCATGATAGGCTCTAATGCCTGCAAAGTCTTGCTAAATTCATAGATCTACATGATATCTTAAGCTCGGATAACCTCTAAACCCTGTCCATTCTTTCCTGATACCTTTTGGGGGAAAACTACCTTGTGAGAGTTCAGTTTGTTTTAGTAATAGCACCAACATATAGCAGGTGCTCTAAGGGCATCTATTACTCCTTTTAACAGAAGCCCTGGTGTCCTCTATGGCCAAACTCAGACCATCATGTGGTCCTATGGGCCATGGGTACCAGAAGATAGATAAGGTATCAGGCTCCTTAGCATATGTTCTGATCTTGCCCTTTGCTTACCTACCAACTGCTTTACTTCTATCAGTTCCCCACCAAAAGTTCATGTTCTAATAATATGGATCTGCTGCTATATCCCTGCATATAAAGTTTGAAAATGCCTTGAAGGTTTTGCATATGCTGGTCCTTTTGCTTGTTACTCTCTTGTATTCACCTTCCTAGCGCTCTGTTTATTATTTAAAAATTCAAGTTACATATCGCCTACTCTAGGGAGTCTTCCTTGATGTTACCTCATCTTCAGATGTACAGGGTGATTAAGAATAATTAAATACATTCCCCAAATATATTATTCTATTGCATATAAGTAACAATTAGGTAAAAGGTGATGTATATCTCGAAGCAAAACCCAGCTGCTCATGCGTTTCAGGTGATTTCTGCCAAATCTTGCAATAGATTATCACATTTGTCTAAAACTCTCTCCACCAGCCCATTGATTCATTGAAAGCAGTGTGGCCTTATTACCAAAGATGGACAACAATGGTAGGAAAAAGAAAATTACAGACCAATATCATTCACTACCATAGATGCACAAATATAAAACAATTTCTATCAAGCAATCAATAGTTGTAATCATAAAATACAATTTATTATAAATAAGTTAGATTTACACATTAGGAGAGAACATAATTTCATAAAATTTAACACCATTTATAATAAAATTTATCAAACTAGGACTAGAATAGAGCTTCCTTAATCTTACAAAGGGTATATACACTCCACCTCGCCCACACAAAAGCAAAGGAAACATCATTCTTAATGGTAAAACATTTAGAAGCTTCTCCCCCACTCCTCCAGCATCAGGAATAAGACAAGTATGTCATCACTGCACCATTTAATTATCCTCAAGATTCTAGTCATTAACTAATATACATAGACAGATATATGGATAAAAGGAAAAGAAAACAAAGTATTCATTATAGAAGTTACAACTATCCATACTGAAAAAAACACACAACTTTACAAACTTAAAGCCAAAATACACAGCAACATAAAAATAAAGAATATGTATAATAATAATACACATTAAATTTCCTAGAAAAACAAAATATGCACAATATATTTATGGGAAAAATATATTCTATGGGAAAAAAGAATTCTAATGATGGACAAAAAATATCAAAATAAATAGGGAAGTATACCATATGAATGGACTGAAATCTACATCATCCATCTCATAAAGATGTTACTCTTCTCCAAATTGACTTATATGTTCAATGCAGGTCTGGTGAAAACTTGATTGTTCCTTCTTCAGCAATTTAACAAATTAACTCTTAAAAAGGTGTGAAAGAGACAAGGCCAGGAAAATTCAGGAAAAATAGAAAAAGATGTGTAAACATGCTTTGCCAGATATTATGATAATGTTACATTATGTAAGAATGTGTGGTATTTGTACAGATATGGACAAATTTGCCACTGGAATAAAACAGATTTCAGATACAAAATCATTAATATATGGAAACTTGCTACATGAGAGATGATAGTGAAGATCAGGGAGAAAAGGAGAAACCATTCAATATATGATGTTGATTTAATTGTTTATTCTTTATAGAAATAAATATAAATAGATTTCTACCTGTAATATAATGAGTTAGAAGAAATATGTATTTCTCAGATACATTTGGTCTTCATCATAGTTCCTGAAGAACTTCAGAGTCTTGACATTCAAATGAGTGTCTTGTGTTAATGTAGAGTCAGTCAGACCCCACACTACGGCCAGGGCTGGGCCTGGGAGCCCAGGGGATCAACCATGTGATTAGGGGGTGAGGACTCTTAGCCCTGAGTCCCCAGGCCCGGAGGGGAGAGGGCAGAGGGGCTGAAGTTTAATTAGCAAATAGCCAATGATTTAATCAACCATGACTATGCAATGAAGCCCTCACAAAAACCCAAGAGAAGAGCATTTTGCTCTTTCTCTTTCGAATACCACTTGCATGTCTGAGAGATAGCGTCCATGCTTGGAGAACAAGAATGCTTCCACACCACCCAACAAGGCCCCAAGCTGCACAGGACAAAAGTTACTTTACTTGGAATCTTGCCCTATGTATCTCTTCACCTGGCTATTAACTCATATCCTTTACCAGAATGATAAATAAGGTTTTCCTGAGGTCTGTGAGCTGCTTTAACAAATAAATGGAACCTGAGGGGGCAGCTGTTGGAACCTCCAATCTAGCTGGTTGGTCAGAACCAAAGACAATAGCCTGGGGCTAGTGATTGGCATCTGGAGTCTTATAGGATGGAGCCCTTAGGAGGGGATCTGGTGATCTCCCCAGGCAGATAATGTCAGAATTGAGCTGAGTTCTCAGACATCCTGCTGGTATTGGAGAATTGCTCTGGGTCTGTCGTGAAAGCCAGTCCCCCGACCACACATGCTGGAATTGGGTATGGAACCGAATGGACTGCCATATTCCACATATGGCAGATTCAAATGAGTAAAGATTAAAATGAGAAATACTTCAGAACTATTAAAAGTATAGATGATTATCTTTGTAACTAGGTTTTTCCTAAAAATAAAACCTGTTCAGCATAAAGACTGATTAATTACATTAAAAATAAGAATTTATGTTAATCAGAAGATGACATTAAGAAATCTATAATGCATATAATTACATAGATTTCTCTCTGGAGTATGCAAAGAATTTCTGAAAAACAAACAAAATAAATCAGATAAAGCCATATGACCCAGTTGAAATTTTACCAGGCAAGCACAAGTATTTCACTTAGGAACATAATAGACAATAAAATAAAATTAAGACAAATTAACCTCCAATTTCAATCACAGAAAGATAAACTAAGGCCATGGTGAAATGCTGTTTTACGTCTTCTATGGAGACTGACAAAATTTTAAAAATATGACCCTACCAAAGTATAGCTAACAAACACTTTAGAGGAAGAATAAATCTCATCTGGTTCTAAGAGAAGCATAAAGTGGTACAACCACTTCAGAAAACATCCAGTCATCCAGAGTATGTCGTAAGATTGATCAGACACATACCCTGTGACCTGGAAGCTCCATTCAGCTGTACAGTTAAAACTGGCCCTGGAGAAACACCTGTGTATAGGACAAGGACACAAGTCCAGGAAGGTTGGAGAGGTGTTTGTAACAGAAGAGGCTTAAGTTAGAAGGTGGGTTCAAGGGCTTCTGTTCTATTATGTATCTTGACTTATGCTTCTTATTTTCTACTAAACCATCAAATACTGCATAATTTAAAACATTAAAACATATAAAAAATTCATGACATACAAGGGGCATATATAATACTCTAACAGAATTCAGAAGAGAACATCATTATTTTAAGATTTGTAGGAGCAGGAAAATTCTTATGTGTGGTAGCTTTTTAACAGGCCCTGAAGGATGTATTATTCATTATTTATACCTTGCCCTGTTTTTCAAAGGATTTAAAATGGCTTATAAAAAATGTTACGAAACAAAATTAAAAAATAACAAGGTGCAGAAACCAGGGTTTAGGGAAAAATAACAAGTTAAAAAGAAAAATGAAGCAAGAAAGACAGAACATTAGCAAATTGGCATTCACAGTATTCAGTTAATTTTTGTTTAGGAGATGGGATGGCAACTTGCCTATAGCTAAATGAAGACAAAAATACTGTGAGTAATTATATCAACAGTTAATAAGTCCATTAACAGAGAAGGGCAGGAAATTTTTGGTTTTTCTTATTGGTTTGCGTTTGTTTTTTCCTGGCAGTATTTTCTTACAGGGAGATGCTGTGAAACATGGCAATAAAGGCCATTCTGAGCAAAAGAACAGAACTAAGGTACAATGTAAAAATAAGCAAACAAATAAATAAACAAGTAAGGGGAAGATGTAAACAGGAATCAAAGAGGCATTTTACCTGACTTAGCTCCAGATGCTTGACGATGATCAGTGAATGTCCAGAGACTGGGACCAGACAGACTGAGAGTAACAGGCCCTGAGACTCAGTGTGGTCCAGGAACCAGAGCAGCAGTGCCTACAGGAAATGTCTGAGAGATGTAAATTCTTGGCAACACTCCAGACCTACTGAATTGGAAACCCCAGGTGTGAGGCCCAGAAATCTGTGTTTTAACAACCTTCCAGGCAGTTCTGATGTATGCTAATGACTGAGAACCCCAAAGCTAAGGAGTTTGGATTAGAAACTATATGCAACAAAGGACCACTAAATATATTGGTGTTCAATCCTGAACCCCCATTAGGTCTTCATGCTCCTATAGCCAGGGTCCAAGGTAACTACCCGCTGCTATTACTCAAAAGCAGAACTATGAACCAAAGTAGATACCACTGGCTTCTAGTGAATTGCTATCTTGAAAGAAAATTCTAAAGAGGATTTCTCAAGCTCCGTAACTTTGATATTTTGGTCTGGATAATTCTTGGCTTTGAGGGGCTTTCCTGTTTATTTTAGGATTTGTAACAGCATCTGTGGGCTCTCTACCCATCAAATGCCAGTAGCATCATTTCTCTAATGTAAGACAATCAAAAATGCTTTCAGACAATGCCAAATGTTTTCTCAGGGACAAAACTGCTGCCTGTTGAGAACCACTGTACTGAAGTATTCCCAAACTAAAATGTATAGTCTGGTGTTATTAGGCCTCTGGGCTTATTCTCACCTATGTCCTTGGTGCCACCCACATTTTATCACGGTTCATGCTGGATAGGGAATTCTAAAGGACAGAGTATGCCCACTCAGACTACATATTACAATAAAGATGATGAAAATGATCACGATCATCATGGTGCAAAGAAAACTATTAATAATAATTTAGCCAGAAGACCTTGAAATGTTCCTTACCTAGAAAGAAAACCCAGAAATGTAAGCAGTTAATTACAGAAGGTAAGAGTCCCCACTAAAGCCAATGTCAGCCCAGAAGAATCCATTTTCAAAAGGTTTTGGATGACAGCACTCTTTAAATCTGAGTGTACAGTTATGTTAGGATTTTATTAAATATTCAGAGTCCAGGGTCTTATTGTTAGTTCTTTTGATTTGAAAGGCCCAGTTGAGGCCCAGGAAATAGCATTTTAAAAGCATTCAAGGTATTTTAAACATGCATGTGCTGGAATTACACTGTGAGAAACAACTGCTCTTTAGAATGAGTATTGGGAACATTGAATCTGAAGAAAGCTGAGTTACTATGCTAATTAAAAAACACTCCTTTCCAAACAAATGTTTTGGTCTTAACTATTCATTGGCAACTTCTATTAACAGGAGCAGGCAGATAGATGATGCTGTAAATAAGTGAAACATCCCTAATACCAAACAGTAGGCATTGATGGGGATTCTGGCTAATGAAAACATAGGGGTCAATAGTCAGCTGTAGGTGACTGTGGTCAAACAAAAATAAGCTCAGCACCAGATCTCCTGACATTTAAACGTAAGCTGGGATTTCAGAATTTTTAAGTCCGTTCTTGTACCCTTAAAAAGACGGTTATCTGTAATTCAGTTTCTGTTCAGCTTCTTAACTTTTCAGACTGGATTTGGACCACAAATTGCTTGTTGTGGCATCCAAAATAAAGGAACCAGTCCATCTGAGGACTTGCAAGTGAAAACAAAGTCACAGTAGGTGGCCCCACGCGTAAGCTGGGGGCTTCCTTGAGTTCCATCCCTCACTGTTTTTTATTATACTTTGTTTGAGCTCTGTCACCCAAACTATCAGTACATAAATCTGTGTAGACTTGTATAGCCAGTGTGTTGGCTTGGAGAGAAGGAAGGGAAAAGATGCCAAGAGGAAGGGAGCTATTTCTAGTCCTGCCTCCTGATGGTCAAGGGGAGGTTGCTGCCATTGCACGCACTGGGTATATCCATGAAAGTCGTCTGCGGAGACATGGGGTCCAAGAGGAGAGAGAGGTAGAGCCAGGGCTGGGAGAGGAGCAGGAAGACACAGCACCAGCGGAACGTCAATCAGTCTAAACCTTCTGCTTGCTGATAAAGCCCGGACAGGAGTACCACCTTTTTGAATATGCCCACCCACTATCTCAGAGAGACCTAGGTTTCATCTTACTTAGCTACAAGCATTTTCTGGAGGACACTTCAACAAGCCACAAGCTCACCTTTTCCCTGACCCATCCTCTCAAAAGCCTGCCTGAAAACCAGGCCATAGAAAGCCTCTTAGCCTGTAAGCAATGCCTTCTTTGTTCTGCTCACCAGAACAGCGAGGTCCCTCTCAGGTTAGCAATGAGTCTGCTTGGACTGTTGAGTTCATGTCCCTTCTCTTTCTTTTATCTGGTGCTGAAACCCCGGAGCAGGAGCCTAGAGCAGGAGCTCTTTTGCAGCCTAGGAAGCAGTGGTTGGTGGCAGCTCATCCTGGGCTAACTGTTGGATCCTGAGAACCTCCTGCGTCTCGCCCCGTTTCCCTTCCCTCTCCCTCACCCAACAGCCCCCTCACGAACTCCAGCCCGGGGACTGTTCTGCCAGACCTACACATCCACCACAGGCCACTAACCCATTGCCATTCCCAGGAGGGTAAAATATTGGCCTCATCGGCTTTCTCTTGGTGTCTAGAGAAAGTTGACCCTCCGTCCCCTTTTCCCCTTTATGCTTTCCCTTCCTCTCTGTTCTCCATTTGAGGACACCTAACCAAAGGGGACCTCCTGCCCTCTGACTGCAGGGGACACTTCCTTTCCGTGTACAGGGCAATCTCATCCGGCCCCAGGAGCCCACAGACTCCGGCTGGGGAGCCCGTCACAGGGACATGTCCTGGAGGCTTGTTTCCTGACCTTGACCACCTTTTCTCACCTTTCCATAATGGGCAATTCTCCCTCAGAAACATCGGGAGGCACCCCTCAGCTGTCTCCTATGTAATCTTTCCCAATTGGGATTAAAAGGAGACATTAAACCAAAAAAATTGATCTTTTACTCCACTTCCATGTGGTCCCAATACAAACTCGATTATTGGTCATGCTGGCCAGTTGACGGCCTTTAGATTTCCAGATTCTCTGAGATCTTGATAACTTCCTCCAGAGGACTGACAAATGCTCAGAGGCTCCCTACGTTCGAGCCTCCTTCACCCTCCCTTTATCCCTCCCTCTCCTCTCTTCAAATCCCCTCCCGCTGAATGAAAACCCAAACAAAAATCCCCTGCCCCTACCCTGACGATATCATGCCTTTACCCCCCTCTTCCCTCCTCTGTTGACTGTTTGGCCCAGCGGATGACCCTCCCCACTTACTGTCCTCCTCCTCCCAGCAGCCTCAGCTCCCCCTCCCCACATCATCTCCCCCCAAAGACCCCTCCCCTTCCCCCTTTCCAGTGTCCACCGGTGTGTCTGCCTCTTCTAACCCAACCCCTCTCCAAACCTGCCCTTCGCCCCTTTCCCCCCAGACACACTCACACACCTGCTTCCCACCCTATCCTACCCCTCTGTGGCAGTAGGCATTGAAGGGCCCTTTTGTGTTCTGTCTCCTTTTCAATTAATGATCTGGAGAGTATTGAACAGAAGACGGGGTTCTTCTCAGAAAAGCCCGATAAATTCAGGAAAGAGTCCCTCCTCATTACTCAAATGTATGACTTCGCCTGGGGGGACATTTACCTCACCCTGTCATCCACCCTCATGGATGATGAGAGGAAACTCATCCAGCACGCAGCTGAACACCGTGCTGAACAGTTGCCCCACCAGCACCCCGCTAGTCATGCTCTGGCAGCTTGAGCGATCCCAGGGCTGAACCCCCAAACCCCAAGTAGACATACCAACTCGGTGACCCTGGTAGGGCAAGTCGTGATCACATGATCACTTGCCTCCTGGCAGGGATGGAAAGAAATAAAAATAAACAGGTCAACTACAAGGGCTTCAGGGACATTACCCAGGGGGCAGGTTAAGACCCAGCCATCTTTATGAACTGCCTTTGAGAGGCCGTGATCAAGTAGACAAATACTAGCCCCAACTCTCCTGAGGGTCTCATACTCCTACACCTCCTTTTCCTTTCCCAGTCTTACCCAGATATTTGCAAGAAGCTCCAAAAATTAGAAAATGGACCCCAAACACCCTCAAAGAGCTTGTAGACCTTGCCTTTAAAGTTTTCAACAACTGGGATGAGGAACAAAAAACTCAGAAAGAAAAACAGGCTAAAGCTGAATATCAAATCTGGCTTCTCTAATTGGACCTCGCACTGACAAGCCTGCAAAAAGCCCCACCCCATACCCACCTAGCAACTGTTTTCACTGTGGCAATCCAGGCCACTGGGCACAGGCTTGCCCTAATCTCAGGCCTCCTATGAAGGCATGTCTGAACCACGGACAATGGGGTCACTGGAAAATGGACTGCCCTCTAGGAAAGTCACTCCTTCCTTTGAGTTCTCTTCCCTCTGGGTGACTGGACACATCTAGAGAGGATCTGGTGGCCCTCATGGCCTTGTCTTCAGTGACCAATTGATGTGGCCTGGATCCCAAGGCCCCCTCTACAATGACACCAGCGGATCCATGGGTAACAATAGTGGTGGCCAGAAGTAAGGTGTCTTTTCTGGTTCACACGAGGGGCCAACCTCTTGTGCTTACAGAATATTCAGGACCTTTGCTCCCCTCCTCTATCTCAGTTGTTGGGATGAAAGGCTTAATAGAGACACCAGCCCAAATGCCTCCTTTATATTGTTTCTCACTCCTTTCTGGTGATCCCCCACTGCTCCACACCCCTTCTGGGAAGAGATATTCTCCATTGCATGGGGACAGCCTTACACATTCCCTCACTCCCCTTGGAACCCTCCCTCATTCTCCCAGTCATACCCCCTAAAGAGGCCCTCCCCTCTGAGGCAGTACAGCTTATTGAGTCACAGGTTGACCCTATTGCTTGGGACACAAAAAACCCTTCTATAGCCTCATACACCAACCCGTCAGAATAGCAGCCCTGGGAGACCCTACTCGAGCTGTCACAGTTAACCAGTTAACCAATACCCTCTGAGCCCCGACAGCCATCTAGGCCTCCAGCCTGTCATCAACTGCCTTCTTAAAGTTCAAGTCCTCATCCCTACCCACCCCCTCCACAATATTCTCATCCTTCCTGTAAAAAAACCTGATGGCTCCTTCTGATTAGTCCAAGATCTCCGAAAGATTAACCAAGCTGTTGTTCCCTCCCACCCAGTAGTCCCCAACCCCTACACCCTCCTCTTCCATATCCCACCCAGTAATCAGTATTTTACTGTCCTAGACCTCAAAGATGCCTTCTTTACTACTCCCCTAAGCCCTGATTCCCAACAACTTTTCACCTTCACCTGGACAGACCCCAATATTTCTGTTCACCCAACAACTCACATGGATAGTTCTTCCACAGGGATTTCAGGACAGCCCCCACTTCTTTGGCCAAGCACTACAAAAGGACCCCAATCTCTTGAATTCACTCTTAGCTGCCTGCTCCAATATGTTGATGACCTCTTACTTTGCAACCATTAAAAAATGTTTCGACATCCCACACTATCTCCCTTCTTAGATTCCTGGGGGAAAAGGGATACCATGTCTCAGAACACAAAGCTCAACTAGTACAGCAAAAGGTCACCTACCTTGGCCTTGACCTTACCCCACCATTCACTGCACACCCACCTTCCAAAAATCAGCTATTAACAATCTCCCTTTCCCCACCACAAGAGGAGATCTTCTTTCCTTCCTGGGAGTTCTTGGCTATTTTAGAGTCTGGATCCCAAATTTCTCACTCATTACAAAACCCCTTTATGAGGCCTCCCATGGGGATCCCCAAGAAAGGGTACCAGAGACAGACTTAATTCCTGCTTCTTTCTGGGCCCTTAAGCAAGCACTCCTCAAGGCACCTGCTTTGACTCTACCTAACCCTAGCAAACCTTTCTTTCTATTCTTAATCAGCAAAAAGGGACAAGCTTTAGGGCTACTTGCACAACCAGCCAGGGACTCCCTCCAGCCTGTTGCCTAATTGTCCAAACAAATAGACCTTGTGATGAAAGGCTGGCCTCTCTGCTTACAGGTCCTAGTGTCAGCTGCACTCCTTATCCCCAAAGCCCCAAAATTGTCCTCCCCCAGCCCCTACAGGTACACGCCTCACACAACCTCTCTGACTTTCTCAGCCACTGGGCCCTAACCGTTCTCTCCCCAGCCCAAATCCAAGTTTTACACTCTCAGCTGCTACACCCCTCAGTTACCTTCTACATTTCATGGTCCCATTAGCCTTTATCACCCTCTTCCTTCTTTTCCTTCCCTGCTTAATTAACCAATTTCAAAGACTTTTACAGGATTGAATGGCAGCCATCTCCCAGGCAACTACTCAAGAACACCTCCAAATGGCCTTCCTGCTTCAAAATATCAGAAAATCCCCTTCATCCACCCCTCTCAGCAGAAAGTAGCCAAGAAAAGAATGACTCCCCATCTTCCTATACCCCTTTAGAGCCAAGAATGATAGAGCCCGGACAGGAGTACCACCTTTTTGAATAAGCCCACCTGCCATCTCAGAGAGATCTAGGTTTCATCTTACTTAGGCTACAAGCATTTTCTGGAGGACAAGTCAGCAAGCCACAAGCTCACCTTTTCCCTGACCCATACTCTCAAAAGCCAGCCAAAAAAACCTGGCCATAAAAAGCCTTTTAACTTCTAAGCAATGCCTTGTTTGTTCTGCTCACCAGAACAGAGATGTCCCTCTCAGGTTTAGCAATAGGCCTGCTTCGGCCGTTGACTGTTTGTCTTCTTTTCCTTTTACTTACATACATAAGTAAGCTTAGTAAGAAGAAAGTGAGAGGCCAGAACATGAGTAAAGTTAATAATAGTAGTTATCAAGTGTTGAGTATTTAATATGTACCAGACATTGGTCTCACCCCTGGACAGACATACATATATACATATATGCATGCATATGTAACAGATACTTGGTGACACGTGACTGGTAAATCTTGGAGCTGGAAATTAGAACCTAGTTTGTCTATAAAGCCATACTCATAATTATCACCCAGTTACTTTTCATAAATGTTTTAAACAGCAGAGTCTCTGCAAATCCCACATACAATGTTTTGAATCGATCGTATCTGCCCTAGAGGAACACTGAAGGTACTACACGGAAAGTCATGAGGTTAAAAGGAATGTTCTTACAGACAGTGCTTAGTCCTGATACAATACAGGTCTCTAGTTCTGAAACGCAATCCATTTTATGGCAAATGTAAATTTAGTGATAGCTTTTTATAATTTTTTGGCAGGCAAAGAAACACTACTCCATAAGGGTAAATATGAACTCCCGAAAGAAATATTTAAAACTATATACTTAAAATTGAGAAAAGTCAGTAATTCTCTTTCTTGCCAGAATCTCCAGAGCTCTATAAAACCCTTAGCATCGCTAAGCCCCATAAAGAAGAAATACACAGAAATTCCTAGGCAGCATATTCACAGAATTGGAGGAGGGCTAATTTCAGCATCTTCACAAGTTTCTGAATAACAAAGAAAAGCAGAGCTTGCTTGAGAAAAGTCATGCCGGTAAGGAAGACTGTGTCATCAAGATTGAATTTTGAGAATTTACATACAGAGAGCTTAAGAACTTTCTGAAATTAATATAAGACTACCCATACAAGCAAGTGCCAAGAACATCAGCCTCTGAGACAGGGATTTATGTGGAACCCAAGAGATACAGACTGGAAGCAGAACCAGGCAATGGAAAAGAATCAGGATCAAAATACTCTGGTGAGCGTTTAGAGCTAATCACTCCAATTGTTTAGCATCAGTATTTCACAATGGGACTGCTATTAAGATTTAGGGCAGGAAAATTCTTCCTTGCAGGGACGGTCCCAAGAAATGCAGATGTTTATATCTAACCACAATCCACCATGGCTGTAGTTCCCCATCCCCAGAAAGGGTTAACACCAACAGGCAAGAAAAGTGCCCTTGACCATTAAATACGCATTAGCAGTGCACAACCACCCCCAGTTGAGAATCATTAGTTATGTCTGTACTCTGTTAATTAATTAAACGTGTGGAGAAATACTTATTTAAAAAATTGTAATACTTATTCCATGAGATTTGCTCAAATAATCCTGTTTGAGCTAATAACATCTAAAGAGAAAAACACTTCATCTACAGTTGAGGAGAAATATTTGAATCTCTTCAGTCCACCAGGATCTATAGTCATGATTCCAGAGGGTATTGGTCTAGGTGTGAATGGCCAGGTGCCACCTTCATCCTCCCATCCTCAGAAAGGTACCTAAGGAGCGCCACTGTCTGTCTAGATATTCCTCTGATATGATTCACTGAATGTTATCCTTATTGTCTTCTTCTCCATTTAATTTGAGGGGTTGAAGGGAGGCAATCCCAGTATTGCTATTATATTCAGTTCAACCCTATTACAAGCATGGTGCAAGTTCAGCAAAATTATATCTATACCGATTATACTTCCAGCACTGTACTAAAGGTTGGATACAAAATGACAACCAAGACATGGTATGGACCTCAGAAACTCATTCTAGCAGGCGATAAATGGAAAAAATAATTAGTATAGAATATAATAAATTCCAAAAAAAAAAATGACAGGATAATCCTGAAGCAACACAGAGGAGAAACTGAATAGCCCCATCACAGATGGACAAGGCATTTTACTCAAATGCTATGCTCCTAATGATAATAGAAATTCACACATGAACAGTCTAGTTGGGGGAATTTTTTTTCATTATTTTTGTAGTGATTAGCATATAGAAAGATAAAAGGCTTTTAACCAGAACAGTTCATGGGACAAAAAAATAAAATACAATATTCCTATTATAATAGAAGAGCAGAGAGTATTAGGAAACTAGCCTAGAGATAGAATTAGACTCAGTTCATTTAGGACCTAATCATGTAAGATGAAAATTCCATCCAATTGCCTAAATCCCTCGAATGGGTCATCATTACTATAGAACACTATTCAGCAATTAAAAGGGATGGACATGCACCACCATGAATGATGCTCAGAATGATCATGCTGGCCAAAATTAGCCAGACAAAACAAAAGTCTATGTCGTATTATTCCATTTATATCAAACTTCAGGAAATACAAACTAATCTATAGTGAAAGCAGGTCAGTGGTTTCCTGGAGAAGGAGATGGAGGGTAGCAGGGTTGGGAGGGTGATGACACAGGGGTGCTAGGAAGCTTTTGAAGGTGATAGATATAATCACTGCCTGGATCTTGGGGATTATTTCCTGAGTGTATTTATATGTCAGAAGTTATGACATTACATGTTAAACATGTCACTTTCTGTATGCCAGTTATACCTTAATAAGGTTGACAAATTACCAAACAGACCAAAAAGTGTTTGGTTGCCTTAACGTTCTGTGAGAACATACAAAGGACACTAAATAGTTTCCCATTGGGGTGGCACAAGAATTGGGCGAATGGGGCCCAGGAAGAAAGGAGACTTTTCCTCACGTACTTGTCTATTCAACCAACTGGATATTATTAAGCAACCTCTCTGTGCCAAATATGCCTATCGACATTCAAGATACATTTGTAAACAATCCAGAAAAATCACTATTATTGAGAAGAATATGGTGTGAGCATACTTATTATGTAATTTAAAATACTAAGGGAGAAAAAAACAGCTCAATCTTGCTGATAAATATACATATAATGTGTGTGTGTGTGTGTGTGTGTGTGTGTGTGTGTGTGCCCTCTTCATATTATTCCTCCCCCCTTGTGTTTCCTTGCCTTTTATTCACCTTCTAAGCCTCTATTTTCTTTTATTCAGCTTCTAAGCTTCTAAGGCAGAGCTAAGGTGATCCCTCCTTTGCGACACTTGGTCTAAGCTCAGGTACACACTGAACGTGCCTTCTTATAGTTCTCACAAAGCCTCAACCATACCTCAATCATATAACCTGTTACATGTTTTTCCACTTATCTCTTGCGTGGGTATCTCCTCTACTAGAATGTCATCTCCTCTCTATGTGCCATTATCTATATATTCTAAGCAACTGTCCAAGAGTCCAACATAGTAGTATATACTGATGGAAAGAATTAATTCAATGTTGTTCATTCTTACCTTGGTACATATGTTCTAAGGCATGAATGGAAAGGGGTACAATCTTCTATGACAACTTCAACATGGAAGGGTTGGTCAGCAGGTCTCTATGGACAAGGATTCTAATATCGTTTCTGAATTCTAGACAGAGAGTCACATTGTTTAAAAGCATCTGCCATGGGTTTAGTAGGAGGAGATGAGGATATAAGCACCTCATACCTGTGATTTCTAGATTTAGGAATGTGTAATTAAAATACATAAAACAGCACTTTAAATCAATTTACTATCCAAAATGGAGTGCCGATTTTTCTTTCCAGAATGCAGGGCCTTTTATTTGCCTTTTGGGGTGCTAAAATTGAGATGCCCTTCATCTTCTGTATGTCCTTGCAGAGATGAGAAAAGAAATGAGTGACAGATCTGTGGCTCTATAAAAAAGTGACATTAAGTTGGAGGTATGTGAGAGATGGGAGGAGAGAAGAGGGAAGACAGGGATGGGAGGTGACTCTTTGGAAGCGAGCAAAGAAATATGAAGGGAGAGACTCCTCCCTGACAGGGAGGCCCACAGGATGTCCACGCGTGCAAGGTCAGCTTCCACGGCAAACCTGCCCCGTGGGCTGGTGTTTCAGGGATGTCAGGGGATTTCAACTAAGATCTGCGTCAAGTCAGAGAGAAGAGAATGACCCCAAGACAATGGTACCAACAAGTCAGAGACTCCAGTGTAAGAAGGAGGGACACAGAGGGGAGAAAGATCATAAAAAGGTAAGAGTTGCAAAGTCTTAGAGAGGCAATGGATTTCTTATGAGACATGATAAGGGTACAGGAAGATTTTATGAAAAAAATCAAAAGACGGTGATCTGGGTTTCAAAGAGCATAGAATGCTAAAGTACTTCTTTACAGATCACAATAGATCTTTGATCATTATTTTATTGGATTCTTATCACTATTCTAGAATATAAGCAGGTCAGGAATTACCTGTTGGGAAGGAACTGAGGCTCCTAGAAGTTTGAAAATCATCTTGGATCCCTGGGTCAGGGAGGCCTTTCCCTCCTCACTGCCCTTCCACCCCTCCCCTCTTCCCCATCCCTTCCTTCTCCCTCCCCCCTCCCTCCCTCCCCCTCCCTCCCTCCCTCCTTCCCTCCCTCCTTCCCTCCCTCCCTTCACTCCCCACATCCTTTCTTTCTTTCTTTCCAAACTGGGCAGATGTGGATTTTCTTTTCATAGCTAAAAGTTTGTGTATCAGGGGTCATGGTTTGAAACCTAACTGTTAAATATACACAGCTGCAGGTGAGGCTATAGGAAATAAAGAAGATGAAGCATATTTTTATGGCAAGGATACCTTAAAATGTGATTCACTTTATGAAATAAATATGTATTATAAACATATGTTATCATGAGTTTTTATTCCCCAGGATTGAAGCACAATGAAAGACTGATTATACAGGTCTGGTTTATTTAGCCTTAATCACTTAAACCTTTACTAAAATGTGGCTTCTTGGGGTTTTATATGTATGCATCAGTATATATGTAGAGTATATTGTATATGTGTACACACACACACACACACACACACACACATATATATATATATATATATATCCTTAAATAAATAATTTTAAACCAAAGCCAAGGAATTCCCTTTTTACTTGACTAAGTTAGGAAATTACATTTATAAAAGCCCCTTTTTGGCCAGAAACAATGTTATACTCTGGGTAAGAAACTCCTTTCTTTTTTGATGAAGACAATTTTTTCTTTTTGTGGGAACTAAATGATTCTCCAATTCCCCTGGTGGGACATGAATTAATATAGTAGAACAGAGTTTGCCCTCGACAGCTGCAACTTGCACCTGTGCAGTATTTTTTTAATCCTTTTTCACTGCAGTATGATACAGAAAAAACCAGGGAAAAATGCCTTATGGGATCTTCCAACTGAGATGCTTAATGCATTATTAGGAACAGAAATTCTCAGTGGGATTTAACCATGCCTATTAGGAATTAGGCTTAGGGAACCAAATATGAAAAGTATATAACATTTCCCCAACCTGCACTGAGATTGGTAGTGGTCATTTCTGGCTTTTCTCCAACTGTCATACTAAAGTTCCCCAGATAATTTCACGTCCTGCCTTCTTTGATCCACAGCCGATAGAGCAGAGGTATTTATAATGCCAGACTGGCATTGCGTGGGCACTGTTGGCCAAGATGGGGCACACAATCAGCTTTGCTGCACGCCTGCTCCACATCATTGAGCACTAATGAAGTGATCTGTAATTGGGGCTCACTCCTGAGCTCCAGGCCCTTTGCAGTGTGGTATGCCTGTGTAACTTCCCTTGCAAGTCAAGTTAACTCTTGCAGCTGTTGAGAAGGCAGGCACCTGCTTCCCTGGGGAGGCGATGCCACTAATCTGCAATGAGTGGGAAGGCAAAGAAGCAGGAAGAAGGTTCCCAATCATGGGTGTCTAAAACACAGCCTCAGTGTTGCTGTTAGCTGACCATTCTTTCACCTCTAAATCTCATGTGATGCCATCCACTCTCCACTTCCTGTGGAGAACTATGCCGACCATCAAAAATATCGTAGCACCATCCATTGCTATTTGGAGAATTTTTCAGTAATAGATATGCATCAATGTATGCTATTTCTGGGGAGACTTCTCAAGAGAAAACTTTGTAAATAATGTATATGGAAAGAAAATTGTTTGGAAAATACAAAACTGTCCAGGGAAAGCAGTCAGGCAATACACACCATCACACAGAGATAAGGGCTTTTTTTATGTATTTGGGAAAAAAATGCTTTAGATGTGGCTCAGCAAAACAAATCCTTCCCATCAGAAATAGAAATAATGATCAACTTTTATGTGTGTTTTGAGGGTGGGAGGAATGTTTTATTGCTGACTGTTAAAGAAGAAACGTGCAGGGAGCAAATGTTAATAAAGCCTATCACCACGCTTGACAATTTAATAAATGGAGATTATGAGAGTATTATTATCTTAGCAGAATATTTCACTTCAGCCAGAATTTCCCCACAAAGCACGTGTGGCAAAATCTAGCTTAGAATTCAGTGCCAGCTTTTACACTGGACAAAAAGGAACTGTAATCTCCAAATACAACAAACAGTTTCTATTGACCAAGTTGTAAAATAAAATTCAGGAAGGGGCAAAGGTGAGTTTGTGAACTTCAGCAACCTTAGGAGTTATTAGACAGGAGACTTTTCATTTCTAATGAGGGCTGTAGTGTATTTAGAGTACACCAATGAGTGTGGTTCTGATTAAAAATATCAGGCACATATTGCATGCAACATTTAAACAAAGGCCAAGTTGCAATAAAGTTTGGGGTCAGGTTACATTAAAATGCATTCTGAAGAATTCACGCAATTAGTGTGAATCCACTGAAGAACAAAGAAAGTAAATACCAATTACTTTCCACTTACTTTGAAATATTATTGTTCTGTACTGAAACCAAAATATCCAAAGAATACGTGCTCCTGTAGGTATCCATTCTGCCATCATTTTAGATCACTGAATTTCTCTCTTCCCTTCAGGATCCCCTATAAAAGTGTCAGCCAGCCTTACTTTTGTTTAAGCAGATGCAGAATCTACCTTTTTTGACTTAGTTTGTTGCCCTTGTGGCTCCAGGGGTTGAACGCTAAGGCAATGCCCTGCAGGAACACGTGTTGGTGCTGAGACCTCCGCATGCCTGTCACTTCTCTTTGGTTTGTGCTGCACAGTTGAGTGGCTCTGCCCTTTGAGTGACTGCAGGGACAGGGCCCAGGAGACAATCAGAAATCAGAGTGACAACTTAGCTCAAAACAGACCCCCTCATCACAGACCGATGTGTTCAGAAGACAGTGCCTGCCCCTGGCATTTCCAACACATCTGTGGGCTTAAAGCCATAGGATTTTCAAATCTGCGAGGGGCTTAGAGTTAGTCTTATTTTACAGTTAAAGAAAATAGTGCCTACAGAAGGGAAGGCACACTTTTGTCTAGAAAATGTCAGGGCTTGGACTTGAAGTTAAGTCTGCTGACTCCTGGTACTCCAAACAAGGATTTTCCCATAGTTCCCTAATGTTGCATTGTTTATAGCCCTGGACCGGTGCAGCTTTGGTCTTCGGCATATCGATGGCATAAATAGGTTACATTTTTAGATTACAATCTCCCTTTTTACCACTGAAGCTGTCTTGCAAATACGAAGTTGATTTATAAGGAGAACTTTAAATGAAAATACGGTTTACTCGGTATAATTCCATCATCTTTTCTGGGAAAGTCATTCAAAGTCTACTACCTATTTATGTTTACTCTCTCAGCATATGTTGTTAATATTGGATCTCTCAGTATATCTACAATATAGGCACTCAATCAATGTATTTTACTTGATTTAATTGTTTCCTTGAAGTATTTGGTGATGTGTGTACAGAAGGAGAGCGGGCTGACAATCAAGCTGATGAAACTGTCCACACCAGCAGAATTCAAGTCTCTTCACAGTGTAGACTGATTCTTCCCATGAAGAGGGTTATGTACACAGTAGACAAGTACTTTCAGCTGTACTGTCTTACCTGTCCACCAATTTACCCCTTTCTGGCCTGCACAGTATAAAAAGAAAGGTGTTAAGAGGGTGTTAACAATAGTGCTGGAAGGAACGTTCAATCCATTCCAGATGTGGTAGTTGACACCTTGTCTTAACTTTGTTCTCAGTGTAACACCTCATATAGCATTGACATTGCGCCAGTCAGGAAATATACCCAAAGACTGAGGTATCATGATTAGGTGCTAATAATTAGGGCTGGAATTTCTTTGAAACAAACATTTGGATAGTCAGTGCTCAAAGTTTCCCACTAGGTCTTTTTTACCTGACTTTGCAATTATACTTTTTTTAACCCAATTTTGTAATGACACTCTTTTTCTTCATTTGCTTGCTCTACTTGGAAAACACGGGTGTGCTTTTTTTTTCCTACTATATTTGGAAACCACAGGATGATATTCTAAGCTTCATTGCAGAACCTAATTCATCAATGGGCATAGGTATAAAGCTGTCTCTTTGCAGAGCAAAAGAGTAAAAAAGGCAAATAAGTTTTTTTAAATTTTATTTATTTATTTATTTATTTATTTATTTAATTTATTTATTTATTTATTTTGAGAGGGCATCTCTCATATTTATTGATCAAATGGTTGTTAACAACAATAAAATTCTGTATAGGGGACTCAATGCACAATCATTAATCAACCCCAAGCCCAGCTCTCAACAGTCTCTAATCTTCTGAAGCATAATTAAGTTTTTTTTTAAAGCATTTATTTTTAAAAGATCTATTGAAAGAAAGTACTTCAGAAACCACCTGGAACCATACCTTAAGAACCACTGAATCAAAAGATGGTCTCATGAAACCAATTATATTTATACACTAAGAGTTTGGAGTATGGCTATTATATATGGAGTAGTTGAAACAGGGATAGAAGCTGAGGTTTGAAAATGGGGGAATATGCTGAAAAGGTGGAGAACATTTCTTATATTAGGAAGAGAAAGAGCAAATCAATGGAGGAAAGAAAGCCCTTGACTAGTATATATCAGCTTATTCTAGAAGACCACGGCCTTTTCAGGTGTGGCGATCTGGTGCAGCACTTCAGTGAGGGCACAGACTAAGACAGATACAGATGCTTGATGATATGATTCAGATATGTACACCTCCAGTGAGGAAATGTTCTCTCAAACTCACCTCCAATGGATGCTACAGGAGCAGGAGTTCAATAAGAGCATTTAATAAATCATGATCCCTATCCACACGGAAATAAATGAAGTCCCTTATCATAGACCCAGGGGTCCTAAACTGGGGTTGGGTTTGTAACTCTAAATTGGACATTCAGGTTAGACCTCACTGAGAGGCTGACATTAAAACAAATATTTGAAACACATGAGGGCTGTAACCATGTAGATAGCTGAGTGAAGAGCTTTTTGAGGCAGTGGGAGCAGCCAGTGCAAATGCCCCCAGATCAGAAAATGCTTGCAGCACTTCAGAAAAACTATAAGGAAACCAGTGTGGTTAAAGCAGAGAAGCAATAGAAATGGTTATAGAAAATAAGTTTAGGGAAGTTAACATGCCAAATTGTAGAGGGTTTGGAAGGGCATTGGCTTTTACTCCATGAAAGATGGGCAGCCATTGTAGGGTTCTGAGCAGAGGAACAACATATCTGATTTATATTTAGAAAGGGCAACTCTTGATGATTCAGAAATAAGAATGAAGGAAACAAAGGTGGAAACAGAGATGGGGGGATGGTGTATGGTCCAGAGTACCCCAGGTGATCTCCATCAATTCCTTCCCACCATGTGTTATGCACATGCTGCTCTTCAGAAGCTCATTCATTCCCTTCCTCTTGAAGCTGGGGTGGATTTAATGATTTATTTGAGTAATAAAATAGAATGGAAGCATAGAAGGACTTCATAAGAAGTTCCACAGCTTTGAACTAATTCTCTTGATGCTAGCTCTGGTGCTCCAGCTTAGAACCTAGTCAGTCACCATGCTGTAAGAAACCAAAGCTACATGGGAAGTCCATATGGAGATGGGCCAGTTGACAGGCCTGGGTGAGCTCTAATCAACAGCCAGTATCAACTGCCAGCCCAGTAAGTACACTGTCTTGGACATCCAGTCTCATGTATCATCTGATGTAAATGTATGAAAGATCTAAGTGAGAACCAATCAGCTGACTCCATTCAACCCAGAAATAGTGGAGAAAAATGAAATATTGCTTCAAATCACAAACTTTGGGAGTAATTTAGAGTAACCTATGCAGCTGTACACAAATGAAACATAGGCAGCTGCTTAATCCATAGGGAGGTACAGGTAAAGGGGTGAGAACACTTTGGAATCTCAATACAACTGATACAGAGCAAAATGGATCATCCGATTGATGTGCATGTGGCTAAGAGGAAAGGCCAAGAAAGGGCAAAGGACGACCACGCAATGCCTGCCCCAAACAACAGAGAGGCAGCAACTGCTCTCAAATAAGCAAGGGCATGACTACAGATGGGCAAACATGTGGAAGGAATAGGCTTTTGAGCAGATACATAAGAAAGTATCGATTTAGAAATTTATTTTGTACAGTAAGTAGGATAGGCAACTGGGAGACATTAAAACAGGAAGATTACTGGTAGAGTCCATTCATAAGGTAACTCTGGCCTTCTAAAGAGTAGTTAGAAGAAAAGGTGTAAATCAAAGTGACTAATGACCAAGTCAAATGTCAAAAAAAGAGTCACATTATTTGGAAAATACACTCACAGTTTATGAAGTTAGGCAAAAAGATGAGGTAAGAGTTCTAAATCAGAGAGATAAATGGATGCTTCCCCTGGAAATGAGGAATTTGTGAAAGTGTATGAAAAATCCTGAGTAAACTGTTACAGTAATAAATAGATAAAGAAGAAAGGAATAAATGTACATTTTCCTTCATGGAGAAGAGCCGCTGTGGTTTATGATCTGGTATTGTAAGTCTGTGTCAGTGTATTTTTTTTTTTCTGTATTTGTTTTCTTTCTTTAGGGAGATGATGGAAGAGTGTTTTGATTTTGTTTTCAGGAGGAGAGTGAATTTGTCATTTTTTTGTCTTATTCCTAAAGTGTTCAGGTTAAATATGGTGGCTTTATATACAACCCAGAGGCACTTGAACTTGCAAGGAAAATCCATATCAACAGATTTTCAGTGTAATTACAATATATTAATGGTCCTAATAGACTCATATAAGCTTTGATTAAATATCAGAAAGTTAATATTTTTTATGCATGAAAACCAAGCCCAGCTTCACCCTTCTGAATTAGGAAGAAAAAAATATAAACACTTTTAAAAGATCAGTACCAAAAAGAAATTTCTTACAACAAAGAACAGAGAAAAGGGAAGAATCTTTGTCTGCTCTTATAATTTTGTCTCTTTGCTAAGCTCCTTTGAGAAAAGAAGGGATGGGGGTAATATAAGAAGCAGAAATAAAGTCAATCATGGTTTGTCAGACTCAGCAAGAATCAACACATTTATTTCACTCCTTGAAACTCAATAATTCAATCTTTATTGTAAAAAAAACCTGATTCACTTCTCACTGTCAGTTTTCTGAGCCATTCTCCAATAGACATGGGTGGTATTGATTAGTTTTCCCATACTCTTACTAACCTAAAAGCATGACATATGGTACTTAAAAACTAATTTTTCATCCTCAGGGTCAATATTTGACACTGAAAATTCAACGTAAACCTTTTAATTTCCTTTATTTAAAAACTGTGTTTTTAAATATGGTGCTGTATTGTTTTCCTTACACCAAGTGTAATGTACAGAGGTAGCTAGTATTTTACAGTAGTAACTCTGTGGCAGAGTTTTTAAACAATTTTGTGTATATCATTTCTTTTAATCTTAAGAACCTTATGATGTAGGCATTATTATCCCTGTTTTACAGATAGAGAAACTAAGGCCCATAGAGATTAAATAATTTGCCATTGTTGCACAACAAAGTAAATTGAAAATATTTTAACTTGAGAAGTCTGAGAACAGAATATATACTCCAAACCATTACTGCTTTCTCAGGTATAAAAGAAAAGAAGGAAGAGATGGGGTGTTGTCAAAGAAAGTAAGACTGAAAAATATCAACATTCTGAATTGTGAAATACAAAAATTTTCTAAGGACTTATAAATAATTGCCCTTAGTTAAGTGATAGGAAATATCAAATAAATCTGGGTCCATGCTCTTCAGTGGGTGATTGGACAAATGGTGGTATATCCATGCTGTGGAATACTATTCAGTACTAAAAAGGAACAAACTATTGCTCCATGCAGCAACCTTTTGACATGATACTTAGGGAAAGAAGCTGGTCTCAAACAATCACATACTGTATGATTCTGTACCAGGGGTTAGGGGTAGGAGCAAGGGTGACCATAAGGATATAGACCACGCAAATTTGGGGTATGATGGATTGGCTCTAAATCTTAATTATAGGGTGGTCACACAAATATATACTTTAAAAAGTATAAATTAATTCATCCAAATGAAAAAGTGAATTTTACTCTATGACAATCTCAAAAATAAAATTTTAATGATCCTGGAGAAAAAATGAATCTTGATTCAAGACTTGGCCATTCCACATTCAAGTGTGGATCCTTGATTAAGTTGATAAAACTCATAGGTTCATTTTTCTCTCTTTAATTAACAATTAATTGAAAATGCTTCCCTCACTGCATCTTCTGTGAGGTGCTCAGTACCATGGGTGAAAAATAGAAGCAGTCAATAAATGGTAATGAATACTGTTTGTTGTCTTGGAAGGAACATAAAAGTAGCTTTCTTTACCCTGTTTCCAGATTCCCCAATTTCAGGGTGTGGTGGTCTGGTCCCAGGAAGGAAGGCTCCTGCAGGAGCTGTCAACAACAGTATCATTCTCCTAGGTTCCTATCTGGTAATTTTATTGCATCCATGGGAGCACTGTTTTCTTACCACCATCTGAGCCTACACGTCTGCCAAAGAAGCTGTATGTGACACTTTCCAACCATGGGAGCTTAAGAAATGTTAGCTCCATTTCCTCATCTTTCCTCAGCCGCCTTAATTCCATTGCCCTGCTTAAACACCTACCTCCCTTCCAGCAAAGACTCCCTTCTTTTCCTTTCAGCCACCAATCCCAGTCCCTTCTGGTCCATGAGGTGCCAGCATTGCTCTCTACCTCTTCTTTGAGTATCTTACTATCTGAGTAGCTCATGATGCTCCACATCACATAAAGCCTGGTAGGTGATTAAGTATATCATATGGTCATGCTGCATTGTTCCAAAGAAAATCCAAGTTTCTTGAAGGCAGGCAGATGTAATTACAAATCTGCTGTGTTTCTGGCCTTCTCAGTGTTTCATAGGCACTGTCTGATTTTTCTTTAAAACAAGTCTTTAAAGAAAGGAATTTTACCCCTATTATATACCAAAAGAAAAGAGAGTTAAAGTCATTTTCCTAAGAGAAAGTCACAGATGTTGGAGCTGAGATTTGAACCTAAATGTGATTCAAAGTCTGCTCTATTATCTTTAATTTTAGGCTACACAAAAATACATTTTTTTATTTATATCCCATGGGAAATTACACATCTACAAAGTTCATGAATTGTCTGCAGAGATTAATTGAATTGACTCTTTCCTACCTACATTAGCATTTTTAAGGTAATGGCTTGCTGTTTCCTCAGGATGATGGTGATCTGACTTTTCCCAAATAAAGTTTCAGATGAAAGGAAAGAGGGTTTAAAAATATTTGTACCTTTAACTTTCAAACATAAGACTTGGAGCTTTTATTTTCTTCTTTCTCTTCTCCCTTTTCTATTCCTTTTTCTTCTTACTGTTCTTCCTCCTTACCCACCCCTCTTTTTCCTCCCTCTGTTTCTATCTCTAATTATTATTTATAATAATAATTACCATTATAGATATTCCTCTCATCCTATTATTTATGATAATAACTATTATTACTGTTTTACATTAGAAGGCCACCTTTCTTTAAAGTCAAAAGCACATCTTACTAAGACACCATCAAGATGTTATGGGTGGTATTGGGCAAATCTGTAAGTCATTTGTAAACAAGTAACAGGAACTAATTTATTGTTTCCTTTTCAAGCAATATCTAACTATATGTGAGACTAGTAAAGGAATTTTCTTTTGAGCAAAGAGGAAAATGTGTCAAATAATTTTTCTTGTACGTTTATAGAAATCATTAATGGACACACTGTTTCTGATGACACTGAAATAAGAATCATAAATGGAATGGAATCTGTAAAAAAGCATATCTTCCTGCTTTGTTATGCTGTGGATGCTAGAGGGCTGCCCAACTGTAATGTCACGGGAGAAAACTTCCCTTCTTGGCAATAGAATATGAATCAAGTAAAACTCAGGATTCTAGTAAAAGGACTCAGGGAAATTTGAAACCTGGTGCTCAATAGCAGGAGGCCTGTGTAGTGCTCAGCCTGACCTGATATATTTTAGATCTGCTGGGAAATTATATTTTGACAGTGTTTTACAATATTGTAAATGATATGTAGGATAATAAAGTTAACATTTACTAAGAGCTCAGTGTGCACAAGTCATTGTGGCACAGAACTTTATATTCATTATCATATTTAAGTCTCATAATGATTAGGGATGACTTCATTTGCATTCAACTCGAGAGTAAAGTGAGACTTGAGGAGGTTCAAACCCAACACTCCCTCTCCCACAGCAAGGAAATAGCAGAAGCCAACTGGGAGGAAACCACCACCGAGCTACATGTGCTCATAACAACTGCACTCTATTGCTTTTCCTGGGGAACTGCAGTTACCGGAGCCGCCCTCACTGACATTTGATGAAAGAGCCCATGTTTGCAGTGTATCCTACTGTATAAACGTTTGCATTTAGCTATTGAAATGGGATATTTGCTATGCATTCCCTGAAATTTATTCTAAAGTACAAAAAGCTGTGTTTGATCATTGCCCGAATGCACTCACAGTTATTCTTCAGGCTAGTTTCCTTGGATGGGTATTGATGGGAATTACATTCACAGAGAAATCCAGCAGACATGCAAACAAAGACAAGGAGGAAGCTTAACTCCAAGCTAGAATTATCCGCAATGATTGACCTTGTACAGTAAATTTTAACTGTTGAGTAATTGAATTTCAGACTCCAAGCAAGAGGAAGATTGTTACCTGGGTGTCAGGATAGCATCATGAGATTACACAGACCTTGGCAGGAAGAAACCAGGTATCATACCTTCGTTACTATTGTAAACATGAAGGTCATCTGCAAAAGTTCATTTACTTGGAAAGAATGCAATTAGAATTCAGATAATAGACTGGTTTCCCAGACAACAAGATAAATGCACTGAGGACTTAGTTGAATATATGAATATATGGCAATGACTTCATATGTTTTTGGATTCACCAGCAGGAAAAAAAAGAAAACAACATTGCTTATTACAATGATGATATTGTGGCATCATAGTGAATATAACATATTTTTATGTATGGGAAGTACATATAGACTGATGCTTATTTTTACTTGAATTTCTTTTTCAGAAAAGGATGTATATTTTCATGCACCAGACACTTGCCTGTGACATCTTTATTGAAGTTAGTCAATACTACTCAGTTAGCAATTGCTCTGCAATGACTTGTGGCCCCACCCCAAATTCATATGTTGAACTCTAATTCCCAGTACCTACCTCAAAATGTAACTGTATTGGGAGTGACTGTATTGGAGTTTAAAGGGGTGATTAAATTAAAATGAGATCTTTAAGGTGTGTGTTAATCCAATATAACCAGTGTCCTTATAAAAAGAGGAAATTTGAACACAACAAAAAGACACCAGAGATAGACACACACAGAAAAAAAGGACATTTTGAGGACATGGTGAGAAGAGGCTATCTACAAACCAAGGAGAGCTCAGGCCTCATAACAAACCAAATGTGCCAACTTCTTGATCTTGGACCTCCAGCCTCTGAAACTGTGAGAAAATAACAGCCTATCACGTATAGTGGAATTCTGTTATGACAGCCATGCAGACTAATACAACAACTGTCCTATTCCTTATTCTGTCATATTGGCCAGAACTTTCTCCCTATTCATAAGACATCTGATAGTTTGGTGCTCTTAATATTGGATGAGAATGCTGACTCTTCAAAAAAAAAAAATTAAGTGTAAAGTGATCATGGTTTTTAGACTGTTCTTTGTCATAAAGGCACAATATATTCTGAAGAATAAAAATGTTCAGTTTGAAATAATGAAAAAGGGTACTTCAAGAGGAAAAAAAATGTGGTTCCATTCAGTGTGTAGTGGACTAGAATGGAAGAGCCCAGGGTTCAAATCCTGATTGTACTCTAGGAAGAATTACTTAACCTGCTTCTCTGGTTTCCCATCCAGCTCTGGACCATTTAAGGATATAAATTACCTCCAACAGTGACTGTAGCAATAGGCCAAGATCAATGGTAAAGAGCATCTGGCTGTTCTTCCAAAGTAGCCCAACAGCCAGCACAATTATAATTCAATTTCTTGTCAAATCTTATTGGACTGACAAGTAATATTATCTTGTGTCTTCTCTCAACAAGTAACCAAATTGTGACAATCATCAAGCCACGCCCAGTGAGCCCACTATCAATACTGTTTGTGGAACACAAAGCAACCTGATCATTCTTAAGTTCCTAAGGAGCACTGGTTTTGAGGTAGAACAATCTGGTTAGCATTCCAGCACCGCTACACTGTGTGTCTAACTGTGTGACTCTGAACTTAAGACCAGTGGGGTTCTCTATTTTTAAAGGCTTCCCCAGTGATGACACTAAAGATGAATATGGAGCTGAATACATTATACCAACTATAGGCTTTGAAAGAACAAAAATCAAATCTCTCTTCCCACAGTTTTGTCTCTAGTTCCTTGCAAAATCTGTGGTGCAGATTCAGGAATCAACATATACTGATTGCCTAAAGGATTATAATCTTCATGAAAACATAGGTATTCATACTCATTACACAGATGTTGAGGATTAAAGGAGATAAATGACATACGTTACTATGCAGAGAAAGTGCGCATTAAAGAGTAGTCTTGAGATTATCATTCATTCACCTTATTTTACTGTGTTCCCATTACAGTGTGACCAGTTTGTCAGGCCCCAGAGCTACAAAGGTGACAATACATTTTTCCCACGTCCACTAGAAAAGGAGATGTGAAAACAGTGATTGTATCGTACCATAATTAAAATTTTAAAATGCAAGCTTATGGCACAGAGTCAATATATTAAACTACTTCTTGGATATTTCATTATTAAGGGAAATCTTAGTTGGTAAAATTATTGAATTCCCAATTTCAATTGCCTGAATGCAGGTGTTCCCCTAGAACAGAGAGGTGGTTTTCTTACATGTGTTATTCAGCCATGTTCTTGCTTAGCCATCCTCTAGGGTCCTTCATCTCTGTGCTGCTCAGCTGGAAGATGTGCGAAGAGAGCCGGAAAAGACACAACCACTTCTTAAGCACCTGAACTGGGAAGTGATGCACGTCCTTCCCATCCACAAGTCACAGCAAAAGCTAATTGCAGGATTCTACCTGGAGGGCAGGGAATCTGGAAAATGGAGTTCCTGCTTGGGACGCTGCTCTGCAGAGAAGGTTCCTTTTTATGGAAATACGGCGGGCAGTGTGGCCACAGGTGCCCACAGTGGGCCAACTATTTCTTGACTGACAGTCAGGAAACCTTACCACAAGTGGTAGTGCATGACCTGAGACCTGAATACTGAGCAGGCATTATCCCGGAGGATGTGCAGGAAGGATGTCCCAGGTGAAGCGCTACAGCAGACGTGAACAGGAAAGTGAGGTAGTTCCATACTGAGTCTATGCATCTACACTGCGTGGTAGGGAGCTTCGAGGGACAGATAAGGAGCTGAGAATGAAGAGCCTCAATGTCATTAGAACAACACCCTATCTTTTCCTTCAGCATCCCCTTCCCGTCAGCATTTTCATTGACCGTGTCTAGGTCCTTACAAACTATTGTTCTCAATCTTGCTCATTCATGAAGCTAATCGGCTTGCTAGACAGGGCCACTAAAAGGGAAATCTTTCCTATTCAATGACTGACCTTTTAATTCTCCCAACTGACTGTGCAGATAAAGTCTGGTCATGTGTCACAGCCAACTCGGCCTCTGTTGAGAAGAGCAGGGCATGGTTCTCTCACTGACACAGACATAACTGGAGTGCACGAAGGACACGGGCAAGGGCTGTTCACACAGCATCTGCTAATTACCTGCCTTTGGAAGCACAGGCAGTTCAACGTATTGTGTCCTGGTATTGTGTTTCCTCATCGACACCCTTCAGCCTGGAGAGTTCAATCCCCACTGATAGCAATATGTTCATTTATTTTTAATATTCCATGACCTACTCAGGGTTATGGCCTCATTAAAAAAACGATTGATTTATTTGGCATAAGCCTGTGAAATGTCCTTGTTGTCTGCATTTAAACATGATGAAGAAAGAAAAAAAATGGAAAAGGGTTGCCCTAGATCTTTCCAAGGCTGTAACAAAAACTGACAAGAGTAATTGTTTGCTTCTTTGGGGACCTACAAAAATAGATAACCAATCAAACAAGGTCAGTAACTTTTGCTTCTTATACATGTGGTTGAAAAGGTGTTATTTTTAAAGTTTTAATTGCTAACATAAATGGAAAAAATCTGGCTCCTTATTAATTTGATTTAATTAATTTTTTTTGTATAATGAATAGGATACTAGAATATGTAGAATCTTTTAAAACTTATTTATGTAAATTTCACAAACCATCTTTTTGTTGATCTCTCTACAAATACTGTGTTGGGGAGACTCATGAATAATGTGTGTAAGTCTGCATGGTCCAGACTGACATTTTAAACACTGACAGCTGTCGTGAAATGAGACTCTTGCTAGATTACTTGAAAATTTATGAACAGTTACAACAAAGGTATTACCTTAAACAAAATATGTATTTATCCTTACTGGTTGTTAATAACTGATATTCTTAATGATATGTTTCTCCTAAAACCCTCTTTGTCCTATAGAGTCTTCTGAATGACACAGAAAAGACTGCATCCTTCTAAGTATCATTTTGCTAATAACTCCACTGTATGACAAATCAATGATTTGGTAACTGGATGTCAATCTCAGATGCATATGTTAACTGAAGCACTGACAAACTCCTCACCTCTGGAAAGAGCACACAGGAGCGGGGATGCAGAGATCAAGCAAAGATGGCCCCGTGAAAATGGAGCTACTGAATTTGCAAAAGTGTTAGAGGAAAGATGAGCACAAAGTCCTCTGGAAGCAGATGAAGAAAGGACCAAGAAAAGAACTTTGCTTGGACTGAAGGTTTACATAAATGCAGGTTAGAACACCAGACCCTCTATTTTTCTATCACCTACAAGTGGTATGATCTTGAGCACATCAGTTTATTTCTTCAATCTCATAGAGACACTTAAAAGACAGGGTGTTATAAAGACTAAAAGGAATAATCCATTCAATGGCCGAAATGGTGTCTGATAGAGTAGATTCCCCAAAATGTTTGTTCTATGGTATATTAATATTAAGGGAGATGGGTAATATTTTAGGTCTGTGATATTTAAGATGGATCTTGAAAGAAAAATAGAGGCTTACTAGTTAGAGAAGAAAGGAAAGAAGAATATTCTAGAGCAGAAGAAAAATATGCAAAAGCACAAAGCTGTGACACCATGAGCTCAGTGACTTAGGGTTCCATTTCCTCTGCTTCCAGCAAAAGAGAAAAATAGCAAAGTCCTAGTTTAAAAAGGAAATGAAAAAAACTAATGCGTAACTGCTTGACAGTCCAGTAAGTCCTCAGGTTCAGCATATCCTATTTTATCAATTAAGAAACTGAGATGCTAATATATGAATTAAATTGCTCTGTATTATCATTCTGAAAAATGAAGACTGGGTACACTAACACCACCAACTGCCGGTAAGGATATGGAGTAACAGAAAGGTTACTGGTGGAAAGGCAAGTGGTATAAGCACTTTGGAAGACAGTTTGGCAGTTTCACACTAACCTAAACATTCCTTACCATATGATCTGGCAATCACGCTCCTTGGTATTTGCCCAAATGAGTTGAAAACTCATGTCCACACAAAAACCTGCACACAGATGTTTATGGCGGCTTTGTCTGTAATTGCCAAAGCTTGGAAGCAACTTGGAGTTGTCTTTCAATAGTGAATGGGAAAAAAACTGTGGCACCTCCAGACAATGGAATATTATTCAGTACTAAAAAACAAAAGCGCTATCAAGGCATGGAAAGACAAGGCCGAAACTTAAATGCATATTATTATGTGAAAAAAGCAAATTTAAAAAGCAATCTATTGTATAATTCCAATTATGACATTCTAGAAAAGGCAAAACTATGGACACAGTGAAAAGACCAGTGGCCGCTAAGGCTTCGTAGAGGTGGGAAAAGGGATGAATAGAGAGAGAAAAGAGGATTTTTAGGGCAGTAAATATTCTGTATACTATACTAATGGATACATGTCATTATACATTTGTTGAAACCCATATAATGTACAACACCGAGAGTGAACCATAATGTAAACTATAGATCTGGGGCAATTGTGATGTGACAATGTAGTTCCATCAACTATAACCAATGTTCCAGTCTGGTAGGGGCCGTTGACATGTATGTGCAGGGGAAGGAGAATGTGGGCGAATCTCTATACCTCCCCTAAAATTAATCTTCTCTACAAAACCTATGCTATTTTCACCTCATCAAAACTTGGGTTATGATTTGACAATTCTGACACTGTAGTAGGGATGGAATTCATATCACTCAAAAATATGAAATCACTATAAACATATCTCAGTCAAGGTGGTTGTGTGACTGAATTCTCCAGCAGTATTTCATTTCACATGCAACAGCAAGGAGGTAAAATTGTCCCTAGACAGAAAGTGAAGCTCAGAGGGATAAGACTGAGGTCGCTAAACAAAAATGTGGAAACTCAGAAATCTAGAACTTTGGGGTCACCAGCAAGCAAGTGGTGGAGTCAAGAATCAAACCCAGCTCTAACTGATCCCAAACCCTCATGACTTTTCCACTGCATCTGGATGCCTTTTCTGAATTCTAACTAGGCCAAAACCTATCCTTAATTGGAGTGACTGCATCTGGACACATCTAACAGTCCCTTGGACTGCTATCTTGTATATACCCCTGAAGATAATCAGTAACTCTCATGGTTTTTCATCATCTTCTTTTGGGGAAGAATTGTATTTTAAAAACCAACCAAAAAAATGAGATGGAAGTTCACAATGAATGGAAATATGAGCCAGGAAATTATAAAACAAAATCCCCTAACATCATTCCCATCTGGCTTAGCCTCCCATGGTCTTTGTTTCCATGCTAGATCAGTAGGTCAGAATGTGCTTCTCAGAAGATACTACCTTAGTCCAAATTAAATAGTACTCCAAAAAGCTGACAAAACACATACTCTTTAAATCAGGTACATCAGAACATCAGCTCTCAGGCAGTTAATATGAATACAACCACAGTCTAGACACCCATATTTCCAAAAACTCATTCTCCACTTTACAAACATACTGATTTCAATTTAGCTGTAGTATCCAGAAGTGGCCTTAAAAATAAGATGATATTATATATAGATATCAGATTTATATATATATATATCAGATTTATATGGTTGGAATCCATTTTCTCTATCAACTTATTGTTCTTATTCAGCAAATAACTTACATAAGCACTTGTTATGAGCCAGTTATAACAATGTGCATGTATTTTTTCACACAGTTCTTAGAGGCATTATTATTTACAATTTTTTACTGTTGGAGGCATAATTATTATCATTGCCCCTTTGCTGTAGATGAGAAAACTGAGACACTAACTTGTTAAGTAACTGTGTTCATACAACCAATAAGGTATAGATCCAGGATTAACATCCAAGCAACCTGGCTTCTGGGTTTATACTCAGTTTCCTCTCAAAGTACTCATTTGGTGTACACTATGTAGTAGGCACTGCTCCAGATGCTTTCACTACCATTTGATACAACCCATTCATTCTTTTACTTCCTGGCCACTTGCATCTGAGACGGATTAGGTAACTAACCAATCAAACACATTGCTCCGTTTTCTCTCCCCTATTGCCCTAGAAACTTGAAGCCATTGTAGAAAATGCTCTAACGTATTCTAAAACGTGTCTTTTGCTCCCAAAGTAGCTTTGGTTAGGGGTGCAAAACAGATAACAAGGCATGCAACCTTTTGAAGTCCAACCCAGATGAAGGAACAATCAATGGCCAGCTGCAGAGCTCAGACCTACAAAACTCCTCTGCCAATTCCCAGTCATCTTCCCAGGGAGCCACATTGTTCTCATCAGCATGCTCCATAAATTTTGCAATAGGATGCAAGCTGCTAGCTTGAAGCTGACACTGATTGAAAAACCTCGCCCCAGGCCAACTGCTGTAAGAAGAGAACTTGGGGGTGCAGAAGGAAACACCAGGGCAGATTTGTCAGCATTTAGAGATCACAGGAGAGATAGAGAACACCAAGATAAGGCTAAGACCCCCAAGGGGAAATATTGTACGGTTCTGATTTTTCTTTTTCTTTTCTTTTTTTTACTTTGGTCCAGCAAAAACAAAAATTCAGTGTCAGGTAGGTTGTTCTCGGTAGTTAAAAAGGATGTTAAGGAGGTTTGGTCTGCCAAATTTTTTTCCCTCTTTACCTTCCAGTGAACTTTCTTCTTTCTCCCTTCAAGCAACAGAGGGTGACCTAGGCTTCAGAAACCTGGTTTTGTCTCATTAGAGAGTAGCCAAGGGCTCTTTAACCTAATAAAGCAGGAGAAAGATCACAGATAAAACAAGCTAGGACCTTCAGGTGGAGACCACAAGAGAGTGCCCAGAGGGTTATGTTAATAATTACAGTCTGATGAGTAGGAATGAGACCTCTGTAAAGAAAGCACTTTACGATGTCTTACAGCCCTTTCAAAATGTTCTGCATAATAAAGCCAATTTTGAAGTTTCCCATTCCCCTCCCCCAATAAACAGAGCAGTTCTCCCCAGGAAATTATTCAAAGAGCAAAAGTAAACACTTTCCCTCTCCAAGCAGAACTGAGTCATTTTTACAACAGGAAGAAAAATGAAGGAAAACATGTGCCGTAGTACAGAGAGATTGCCTTCACGAGCACGCTGGAAATTCTGGAGGGCACATGTTTGGAAACACAAGGCACTTTCCCTTGGTATGGGCTAGTAAAAGCCCCCGTCCAAGTTCTCTCTCATTTCTGCTCTAACCAATTCCAGGTCTGCTCTTTGTATCTCTCCTTTGCTCTTCTTCCACATTCCTAGGTACTTGTCAATAGAGCATCAGTTGTTTTACCACGCTTCACCTTAGTGTTTATTTATTCATGCTATAAATTGGCCCAATGGATATTTGGGGGTCAAGAGTACTTGATGGTAGTAATGCAAAAATAAATGAAACTAGGTTCCTGGTTTGATTAAGTCAGGAGAGTAGAACAATAGATAGATATGCAAATCTGTAACTATACATTGTGAAATATGAAATATTCTAATACATTGTTTGAAAACACATTCCATGAGGTCAAAGGCACCTGGCTTTGACCACTACTTTTCACTTACTGAGTGCGCTGACTTCCATTAAGTTAGTTAAGTTTTCTGAACCTTGATTTCTTCATCAGTAAAATGGAGATGATGTCCACCTCAAAAGGCTCAAACCAAAATGAAAATGAATGTGGTATATAAAATGTGTAATAGTAAACATTCAAGTAATGTGACAAATAATACGTGAGAGAAGAAAACTAGAGTGTTGAGGGCATAGGAAGGAAGGACTAAGCCAGATAACGCTTTCCAGAAGATCTGAAATTTGAGGTGGGGTCTAAAGAAGGTATCACAGGCAGAGATTTCAGAGGTAGGTAACAGGAAGTCCTAAAAGTGAAAGTCATAAGTACATAGTACATAGAACTATACAGGAATGACAAGTAATTATTTGTGACTGGAGTGTGGGTTCATGCTGGGCACAGAAGAAAATGAAACTTGAAAAATGAGTTGGGAAAGGACTCATGAAGGGAACTCTGTGCTACACTAAGGAATTTTAATCTCTGAAAACAAGAAATAATTAAAGATACATCGGAAGGGGAATAAAATCCCAGAATTGTCTTTCAGAAAGTGAAATGTGTGGAAGTCTAGCTGTTGTGTAGATGGTGGGTAACAGTAGGGAGAGGCTGGGAGCAGGAAAACCAGTTCAGAAGATACAGCCATTTTCTATCTATAAAATTTATATATATTTACTGATTGTGTTTTATCATACAATAATAGAGATACAATCAAACATACATGTATATAATAATATAAAAGCAATAAAACCTAAAGTTAAGTAGTAATAACAAAATGAAAGAGGAGGTAGAAGTGAGTGAGAACAATACAGGAAACTTTATGATTGACTGGATATAGGGAATTAGGAATCCCAATATGTCAAAGGCATTGCTGAGGCCTTTGGCCTGGGAGACTGGGTGATGCGTGATGCCTTGAATGAGTATATATAATTACGATGAAGAGACAGAAGGAAGGAGGGTGTTGATTGGATTATTCCCCAGTTTTTATGATGATGCCATATACATTCACGCCTTTTTGCCAGGTGACTTTGTAGTGCCTCCCGCTGGAGGCAGAGTACCCTTCCTTGTGTCATTGATGTTGAGCTTGGTCACGTAACTTGTTTTGACCAATGGAATATGGAGCAAAGTGCCAGCATGCACATTGCAGACTGAGGCTTTAATAGGCATCTTGGTCAGACTCCTATATTCCATGAATGCACAAGAAGTACACATTCCAGGTAGCTTTTGCCCCAGGGAGAATGAAAAAGCACATGAAATATACCTAAATCCATCCAAACCTGGAGATAATCCCAGCCAGGCCCAGCTAAACCACACCCATAAGCTTCTCAAGGTAACCTGCAGACCTATGAGCATGAAAATCAAGTTCTTGCTTTGTAGGCCCTCTTGAAAGTTTTTTATTCAGTGTGATTGTGGCAATCAGCCTATTAACACAGAAGAGAAATAGCAACATTTGAATATTTGGTTCCAACATGTTCCCAAGACCCAAGCATCTCCTTACTTTTGGACTCTCTGAGCTGCCACAATATTGCTCCAATTTGTCTTTGTTCTATTTTTTATTTTCTGAAGGTGAGAAGAGTGATTTCTGTTATTTGTCACCAATAGAATTTTGTTATGCTTACAATTCTGCTGAGATATTTTTATCTTAATTATGTTTCCAGATATACTGTTAGAATTATGAAGCCACATGTTAGACCAGGAAAGAACAGGGTCTATATCATGTATAGGAAATATATCATGTATAGGAAAGGACCATTTCATTAAAGATTGTCAATTAATGAATTAACTAATTAATGACAGAATGGATTCCATAATATATTCCCTTCTGCCAGCTAAACATGGCAAAAGGGAATCATTGAGACCATGTTTCATTGATGAGCAACGAAAGAGCTGCATTAAAGAACATGGCTAATACAACATTTAAGATGCAGTTAAATAAAGAATGGATTGGAGAGGAATATGAGTAAAAGGAGAACAGGAAATAATTGTGTTGTCAATGCAAAATAAGATGAGAATTTTATAAAAAAGGAAGTGGTGAACAGCATCAAACGCCAGGGAGATATCAATTAGGTTAGATAACCATTAGTCGAATCAGATTATGAATGAATTTCCCTTCTGTGCAATTAGTGATGTTTGTGCCACGAGAGTGTAAGAGTCTTTGCAGAGAACAAACTTACAGAGAAATACACAACCCTCCAGGTACTAAGGAGTATCTGGAAAGGAAAAATAAACAAAGGGGAAATAGAGAAAAGAGAAAAAGGAGGAGAAAATGGAGACAAGCTCCAGAGTTCTGCTTACCACATTTCCCTCAACTACCTGAGTTGATTATTCTCTCTATATTTGAATTTCTAGCAGACTGTGATTGGTAATTAATTAATAGCTATTTGTGACTATTCATATCATAACTAGCCATGCTTGTGAACAAACCAATTCTTTTGAAAATATGCTTTTAAATTTTTTCCATTATTTTTCTTTGTCTCTAAAATTCCCACATTAAAATTCTATTCATTCTTGTTAAGTACAAATAGATGTAAATAAAACTGATCCCGGGGTCATAGTTCTTGTGCCTAGCACACTAGCCTTGGTTTAGTCTTTTTATCTACAAGCTTCAAATCTGCTACTGAATAAACTGTCTTTAATTGTGTCTTTCCAAGTAAGCTGAATTTACTTTAAGAGCAGATGTGCTATGAGTGTCTAACTGAATGGTCATGAAGGGAGAGAATTTTTATGTCTCTCTTTATAATTATATATCCTGTATACAGAACAGTGTCTGACACAGGGTGGTTCTCAGGGAATATCTGTTGAATGAATCAGCGAGTGAGCATGTGTCTTTGGTTTGCCTGCCCTCTCTGTCCAAAGTTTTGAACTATGTGCTCTCAGTATTTTCCCATCTCCCTCTGCCTTTTCCTCTTTGTTTCAATTAGTAAAACCTGGAGTAGATTCTCTATGATGAGAATACACTATGGTGGCATGTAGGTTTGCATAGTTATCGTGCCTGCTCAGTAACAGCATCCACATCACAATGTCCTTGGAAGGACTGACCATCAGTCTTGCCTCATGCTTCTTTTGGAGGAACTATTAAAGTGGATGAGCAGAGCAGTTGGTGCCTCAAGGTAGCGGTACAGTTACACTCAGTGGGATGCAGGAGTTGGGAACAGGAGAGTCCATCTGGCTTTAAGCAAAGCAGAAGCTAAAGTAGAGGGACAGCTTTTACTTTAACCCTGTCCCGGACAAAGACTAGCAGGAGTTGGTCCCGTTGTCAGAGCCACAGGCAAATGGTAGAATTCAGGGCAAGGCTCCCTTCTGCGGATGAAAATGGAAGTGTCATTTAGAGAATGGCAAGGTCACCGGGAGAGAGGCCTCAAAGGCAGAAGCAGACAGTAGGCTACAGCTGGTCAAGCACACCCTCTTAAGGCATTTGAAGACAGCTTGCTGAATGAAGATCGCCACTCTACAATCTCATCTGTCCAAACTGGTTTAGGCAGTGAATTGCATGGAGTCTGCCTGCCTATGCAAAAAGACCTGCAATAAGTGAATCTCCCCGGAAATGCAGGAATGGGTGTGCTGTTCCTTGTGAGAGCCCAAAAGAGACCCTTGCCATGTATTTACCATGCAGGGCAGGGTAACCCAGAACATGATAGGTTTTTTTTTTTAGTTTTCTCTCCAATCTTTAAACCCCTGAGTGTTCTCTCATGCTCCCTAAGACACTTCAAACTTTGCTTAGAATGTTTTAATGTAATGGTTTGTTCTGACAAAATGAATGTTTGCTTCATTTATGTTGATTACAATTTATGGGATCTATGAAATCTGGAGGCTCATTGTCTTTGGGGCCAGGAAACAGACCAATCCCAGAGATTATTTCATCTTTAGATAATGTGATTATCAGATATGCTAACCAGAAAGAACGTTCAAGTGCAGCTAAGTTAATGTTTGCCAGAGAATATTTGTTGTGGTTCTTCAAGAGAGAAAAACATCAAATAATGTTGGGTAATGCTACACAGTGTATCTCCCTTTTTTAAATTTCTCAAGGCACGTTAGCATCTTAATGTGTCAAAACTCTTTTGTAGTGAGAACTGTATTTATGTATGTTTAAGCCAGCTTTAAAATATATTTGACTGTATGCCATTTTAGCTGCAAAATATTAATTAATAACTAGCCAGTGAAACTACTGAACTACTGAATAGTTGAAAGCATTCAGGTTTGGCCATGTGTTATCTTTCTTTAAGGACATAGAGGCGTCATAGCCCAAGGATCCATTCTTTTTCCTACTGTTTTCTCATGCCACCCATCTTCCATTTGGGATCTTCTCTTCACTTTGGCTTCAACTATTGCCCATGCCAACCTGAAGCTGACTCCAATAAATTTTAGTTGTTTTTGAGAATTTTTCTGAGCTCCATACTTTCACATTTAACTGCTTTCTGGACTTTTGACCTTGGTTATTGTACAGGAATGCTGAACTGCTCACTTTATGCCCCCTCAACCTTTCACACCAGAATGGATTACACCAGCGTGCACCTGAGAGTCACCTTTGAATTCTCCCTCTTATACTTTCTCCCCATCATCCCATTAAAACAGTTGCAGATACTGTCATTTTCACCACTCAAAGAGCTTGTAAATCTTTATCTCTCCTTGCACAGATTAATACAAAGAAAAGGCTTCTATTAGTTTGAGTTTCCTGTGAAAACAAAATTTGAGACAGGGACTTTGGTGCAGGTAGTTAATTGGTGAGGTGACCCCAGGGAGCGGGAATAAGAGCTCAAACAGTGAGCCAGGGAGGGAAGAAAAGGCCAAGTTGTGTTATTGTGCTGGTTCCCAGCCCCCTTGAGTAACAGAGCTCAGTGGTGGTAGGGAAGCTCAGAAGAAATCATGTAGGATGTACCTCAGAATTTTCCCTTTGAAGGAAGGAAAGCGGGTCTTAATCCCCATCTCCTTTCTCTTATAATTTGAAAATGCAGCCCCAGGAGCATGAACTCTCCTGAATTTTGGGGCTAATCTGCAAAAATGCCCTGAGACAGAAACACTGACATAGGTGAGGCACTAAAGGTAGCGTGCTGGTCGTGCGCACAGAGCTACAGCTGGAGCATGATGGGCAAGGAAGCACTATTTGCTAAAATGCTTCTTAACTACACTTGTCTCTCGACTTGCCTCACTTGAAACTTCTCTTTACACTGTCTCTAGAATAATGATTCTTGGATTTTTATCCATTAACGCAACACAAATTTCTTATATGCATTCTATTTGTCAGGCACTATTCTCTGTGTTAGTGAACAAAAGCAGTTTTTAGTATCAGAGAACTGATTTTAAATAAGGCAAGGAAGTAGGGAATATACAGCACCAAGAGTACGGCAGGCAGTTAAAATGAGCGTGTGAAAAGACTGGGTACCTTCTCTGAATCACTTAGAAGGTTATTGCAGAGAAAAAAGGGACAAATGGCTTAGTTTAGGTCACTAGGGTTGGAGAGGGGTGGGGTGGATGGAGTCCCACGTTTAGTAGTTAGAGACAGTGGGTTGGCTGTGAATGAGATGGGAGGAGTGAGGAAAAGAGAGAAACAAGATGCTTCAGTGTTGGGCTTGAGCACTCAGTGGACAACACTGCCACTTTTTTCAGAAGGGTGAGAGGCGAAGGGGCAAATTTCAGGAGGAAACAATGAATCTCTGTTGATCCATGTTAACTTTGAGATGATTATTGGGTACATTTGTGGAGATGCCAAACTTAAATGACAGAATGCTATTCTCCCACTTAAAAATTCTTCTGGAACTCTACACACTCTCAGGATAAAGTCCAAACTTGTTAGAAGGACACAATCGGTGCTCACAAAACCTTCCCTTTTGTCCATCCACATGTTCTAACACCAGCCACATGGGTATCTGTGTGCAGTTCTCAAACGCCACACTCTCTGCATGCTTCCAGTCCATGGCTCCCTGCAATACCTGTTCTTTTTACTCATTCACTCTCTTTCTTCCCAACTTGTTCTGGTTTTACCCTTCCCAGACCTCTCCTGACAATCCTGTCCTGAGTTGAGTTCATCCCATCCTGGATTGAGAACACCGCACCCTCAGTCTGTGCTCTCTGTACTCCGCTCTAACACTACGCTTTAATACAATGCGTATCGTACTTTTTTTTCTCATTCTTCATTTATTTTCCTCCTTCACTGGTATGCAGGAAAGTTGTATTTCCAGCATGTAACACTGCTGTCACAATAGTTTTAGATATCTGATTCTGTTGGTTGAATAAATTAATTAAGAAATGAATGAACACAAAGTGAGGGAAAAAAAAGAAAAATCATCGCACATGGTTAGTTAAAAATCTGCACATTTTTGAGTATACTATAATATCAGTTTTACTTTATTAGTTTGGGTTCTGCCCTTGAAAATTTATAATGCCATGTTGGTAAGAAATTGGAAAACTTCTAATTTCTGCTTAATAATTAAGTCAAAATTTACATCTATGTAAGTCCCCTTACAAAAAACAAGCAGTGAACTAAGAAAATAATTAACACTCATTTTAATTTATTCTACCCTGCTCCCCCCCACAAAAAGTAGTTTTATGTAGCAAAAAGAGATAAATACAATAAAAGGATAATACAGTTTGAAGCAGATGAGGAAATCAGGCAAGATAAAACTTAAGGGTTAGTACTCTATACACAAAAATACACTGAAAATGGATCAAAGACCTGAATATAAGCCATGAAACCATGAAACTCTTAGAACACATAGGTAAAAATCTCTTGAATATAAACATGAGCAACTTATTTCTGGACACATCTCCTTGGGCATGAGAAACAAAATAAAAAATGAATGAGTGGAACTACATCAAACTAAAAACCTTCTGTATAGCAAAGCACACATCAACAGAACAAAAAGGCGCCCTACAGTATGGGAGAATACATTCATAAATGACTCATCTGATAAGGGGTTAACATCCAAAATATATAAAGAACTCATACACCTCAACACCCAAAGAACAAATAATCTGAATAAAAGATGGGCAGAGAACCTGAACAGACACTTCACCAAAGAAGAAATACAGATGGCCAACAGGCATATGACAAGATGCTCCACATCGCTGATCATTAGGGAAAAGGAAATTAAAACCACAAGGAGCTATCACCTCACACTGGTTAGGATGGCCAGCATCCAAAAGACAGGAAATAACATCTGCTGGCAAAGGTGGATAAAAAGGGAACCCTCCTGCACTGTTGGTGGGAATGTAAATCGGTACAACTATTGTGGAAAGCACTATGGAAGTTCCTCAAAAAACTAAAAATTGAAATACCATTTGACCCAGTAATTCCACTCTTAGGAATTTACCCAAAGAAAACAGTATCTCTAATTTGAAAAGACATACGCACCCCTATGTTTATCACAGCACTATTTACAATAGCTAAGATATGGAAGCAACCTAAGTGTCCATCAGTAGATGAAAAGATAAAGAAGATGTGGTACATATACACAATGGAATGTTATTCACCCATAAAAAGAAAAGAAATCCTCCCATTTGCAACAACATGGATGGATCTAGAGGACATTATGTTCCGTGAAATAAGCCAAGTAAGAAAGACAAATACCAAATAATTTCACTTATTTGTGGAGTAAAAAACAAAGCAAAACAGAAGGAACAAAATAGTAGTAGACTCACAAACATTGAGAAGGGATTAGTGGTTACCAAGCAGAGGGATTGGGTGGGGGAGATGGGAAAGGGGATTAAGGGTCGCAATAATTCACAATCACAATATAGGTTGGTCATGGGGATGGTAGTATAGCATGGAGAATATAGTTTTAATGGTTCTGTAGCAACCACACTAGAAGGCATAAGGATTTAATAATATGGTTAGCTGTTGAACCACTGTGTTGTGTATTTGAAGCCAATGTAAGATTGTATATCAATGATACTTTAACAAACAAAAACAAATTTAAGAGTTAGAAATATTCACAAATTTCAAAGCTAGCCAAAAAGCAAAGAAATATTTGGAAATATACTTTTTGAAGAGCCAGTTTAAAGATGGAATCATCATTTCTATCTATGGGATAAAAACAAATAAAAATATATTGAAGACAAGTACAATATTTCTGGATCATGTAACATTCCCTCTAAGAGAATGGTGTGTTCATGTAGGTTCACTTAGAATGGATTCTAGTGTTCTTTCCTCTTATAAAGGATGATTCAATGATGGCAGATCTAAGACTAGGTTTCTGTATTGTTCAGGTTCAATCAGAGAATAGTCCAGGTTCAATCAGAGAAGCAAAAACCTCTGGGAAATATATTTATGTGAGAGGATTTGTTACAGAGATTTGACCACTTGCAATTGTGGAGGCAGATTAAGCAGTTTCTCTAAGAGTCTGAGCTCAAGTCTGATGTAAAGCTTGAAGTCTGCAGGGCATGTAATTGGGAAAGGAAGATAATAAAGAGTAGAGCAAGAATGAGCTGGAAACACAGGCAGCAGCTGGAGCCAAGAAAGACAGAATGAAAGCCATGTCAGTTTTTGCTGACCTTGGCCTTTACGGTACAGGTGTCTTGCAGGATCCTTCATCACAGAGCTAAACACATTTCCCTGGTCCAGGAGGCCAAGCACATGAAGATGGGGGAGGTGCAGAGTTGCAGGCCTGGCCCCTGTTTCACAGCAATGAGTGCACCAGTGGAGAAGACTATGTGTGTGTGCTACAGAATGGCTGCTGATTCACTAGCACACTCCACATGTCACACAAGACACTCTCTTGTGGCCCAGCCTAATGGGAAACACAGGAACAGGAATTCTGGAAAAATGAAATTCAGAGTAGGCATGTTGACACATTTCCAAAGTCAACACAGTGAGTTTGGCATGATGGAGTTACAAATCTGATCTGGATTGCATACATGGATGAACCGATGGATGGACGGGTGGATGCATGAATGAATACATACATAGATCTTTGCGTTCTTCCCGAAGGCTATTTCTCTGCCAGTCGTCTCTGTAAATGCTTTATCACTAATTCAAATAATATGCATTTTATGAAAATAATGCATGATTAGTATTAGAATTAACATAAATTAAGATTAAATAGTAACAGGAAGTTGATTCAAGGTTTGTAGTTAAAGATCTAGTTTAAATATTAATAGCTAACCCTTACCAAGCATTTACTTGGTCATATTAATCATGTGATTCAATTCTCAAAACAATTAATAAGGTAGGAAATAATACTGTCCCCATTTCACATATGAAAACTGAAGCTTGGAAAGGTCAAATAAGAAATCATTTCTTTGAGCAGTCTTTTGTGATTCTCTATCTTGCAGGGACACATGTCAGGGATGAGGGAGTGTCAGAAAGTAGTTCTGGTGGTTATGTCCACAATAGAGCAATGGCAGAGGATTAAAAAATCCTTATCCCAAATATTTATCTCTTTCTTGTTCTCATAACTTTTCATTTTATAAATCTAAGGAACATGAGAAAATAACCTTTTTTCTTTCATCTAAAAGATAGAATTCAGTTTTGCTTTAGGTTTATTGAGATAAAATGGTTTCTTTTTCCTAATTTTGTGCTTTACAGCCTGATATCCAAAAAATATTATTCCTTTCTTGAGCAGTCTCACTAATAAAGATGACAGAGTCCCTAAAATGGTGATATCTTGTATCAACCCCATAGCAGAGATATGTTATTCTGAATCCTGGGACAAAGAACACAAGGATAAAACCAGTTTGGGTAAATTTATGATATCTGATCAATATCAAGAAAGGACTCATAACCAGTTTATTACATCTTCAGTTATTTAAGAGAGATGGACAAACAGCCTTCATGGTGCTATTTAATTGTACATAGATTACTTAATAAGATTCAAATTGTATTCTAATAGAGAAAAGAGAAAATATGGAAATAAGGAATTAGTTCCACCTACATAAACATATTTTGAGTTTATTCTATGATGATTGCCCTTCCCATATTTACTAACCTAGCAGAATAGCTCAAGTTGGAATCAAAGTAAAAACTGATGTTAGGACAGGAACTGCCTGGGTTCTTCTCCCTCAAAATTTATTCTCAAGCATTTTCAGAAGACATTAAAATTACCAGAGTAAAACTGGTTGAACAAGCTCCTTATCTTACCTAAATATTACTTTCAATGTCTTCTACAGATAGTTTTTCAACAATTTCAGAACGATTTTCACAGAGAGAAAGCTACTGTGATCATTTAAGATTTGAACACAGTTCCTCTTATGCATAAAAGGATTAAAGTTTGTGAGTATCTGTGACATTCCAGGCTCTGTGTTAGGCACTTCACAGTACTCATTTAATTAAGCAAAAACTTACCAAGTGCTTTATTTTTCAAGATTTTACTTAATGAACTTTAAATATTTTGCAAAATTTTGTTGTCTAAGGCATTCTTCCATGCATATAGCTTAGTAGGAATTCTGTAGTAACTTATGGAATAATTGATTAATTCAATTCAATCTAACAGTTATTGACTATCTGCTTTGTGCCTGACACTGGGAATGCAAAGATATGTCAAATGGGATACCTACTCTAAGGATCTTAAAGTCTAGTGGAAGGTGCAGCATTGTGGACAATAACATACAATTAAGCACAGAAAGTATCATAATAGAACCAAGGGAAAAAGTACTTTGGGTCTATATAGTAGAGAAATAAACTCTTGGGTACCTTATTGTGCAGATGTGTGAGGCTTTTGAAGAGAGAGAAGAACACATTCCAACTAATAGCAGTAGAATAAAGAGAATACAAACATTTGGTTAAATACAAGGGTAGGGCAGTGTAAGTGGCAAAGGACAGTGGTCATCTCCATGTGGCAGGATGAAAGTTGGATGGAAATTGAGAGGGATGAAATTGGAGTAGTAAGATGGACGAAAATTATGAAGGATTTTGAATAGTAAGCTAAACACTTTGGACAACATAATGGAGGCAAGAAGTCTTTGAAAATTTGGTTTCATTTAGCTTTGATTTTAGGAAGGTAAAGTTCAGGTACAGACTGTCACATTGTGCAAAGGAATTTCCATATATTATTTTATTTTACTTCATTTATTTTTTTATTTTGGTATCATTAATATACAGTTATATGAGCAACATTGTGGTTACTAGATTTCCCCCATTATCAAGTCCCCACCACATACCCCATATTATTTTATTTTACTTCATTTATTTTTTTATTTTGGTATCATTAATATACAGTTATATGAGCAACATTGTGGTTATTAGATTCCCTCCATTATCAAGTCCCCACCACATACCACATATGTCCATCAGCATAGCAAGATGCCACAGAATCACTACTTGTCTTCTCTGTGCAATACTGCCGTCCCTGTGCCACAACCCTTACATTATGTGTGCTAATCGTAATGCCCATTATTCCCCTTCCCTCCCTTCCCAGCCATCCTCCCCAGTCCCTTTCCCTTTGGTAAGTGTTAGTCCATTCTTGGGTTCTGTGAGTCTGCTGCTGTTTTGCTCCTTCAGTTTTTTCTTTGTTCTTATACTCCACAGATGAATTAAATCATTTGATACTTGTTTTTCTCTGCCTGGCTTATTTCACTGAGCATAATACCCTCTAGATCCATCCATGTTGTTACAAATGGTAGGAATTGTTTTCTTATTATGGCTGAATAATATTCCATTGTGTATATGTACCACATCTTCTTTATCCATTCATCTACTGATAGACACTTAGGTTTCTTCCATTTCTTGGCTATTGTAAATAGTGCTGCAATAAACATAGGGGTACATATGTCTTTTTCAAACTGGGCTCCTGCATCCCTAGGGTAAATTCCTAGGAGTAGAAATCCTGGGTCAAATGGTATTTCTATTTTGAGTTTTTTGAGGAACCTCCATACTGCTTTGAACAATGATTTAACTAATTTACATCCCCACCAGCAGTGTAGGAGGGTTCTCCTTTCTCCACATCCTTGCCAACATTTGTTGTTCTTTGTCTTTTGGATGTTAGCCATCCTAACTGGTGTGAGGTGATATCTCATTGTGGTTTTCATTTGCATTTCTCTGATGATTAGCGATATAGAGCATCTTTTCATGTGCCTGTTGGCCATCTGAATTTTTTCTTTGGAGAAGTGTCTGTTCAGATCCTCCACCCATTTTTTAATTGGATTATTTGCTTTTTTGTTTGTTGAAGTGCATGAGCTCTTTGTATATTTTGGATGTCAACCCCTTATCGAATATTTCATTTATGAATATATTCCCCTATACTGTAGGATGCCTTTTTGTTCTACTGATGTTTTCCTTTGCTGTACAGAAGCTTTTTAGTTTGATATAGTGCCACTTGTTAATTTTTGCATTTGTTTCCCTTGCCTGTGGAGATATGTTCATGAAGAAGTTGCTCATGTTTATATTAAAGAGAGTTTTGCCTATATTTTCTTCTAAGAGTTGTATGGTTTCATGACTTACATTCAGGTCTTTGATCCATTTCGAGTTTACTTTTGTATATGGAGTTAGACAGTAATCTAGTTTCATTCTCTTACATGTAGCTGTCCAGTTTTACCAACACCAGCTGTTGAAGAGGCTGTCATTTCCCCATTGTATATCCATTTCTCCATTATCATATATTAATTGACCATATATGCTTGGTTAATATCTGGACTCTCTATTCTGTTCCACTGGTGTGTGGGTCTATTCTTGTGCCAGTACCAAATTGTCTTGATTACTGTGGCTTTGTAGTAGAGCTAGAAGTTGGGAAGCAAGATCCCTCCCACTTTATTCTTACTTCTCAGGATTTCTTTGGCTATTTGCGGTCTTCTGTTGTTCCATATGAATTTTAGAACTTTTTTTTCGAGTTCATTGAAGAATGCTGTTGGTATTTTGATAGAGATTGCATTGGATCAGCAGATTGCTTTAGGCAGGATGGCCATTTTGACAATGTTAATTCTTCCTACACCAGAACATGGGATGCATTTCCATTTATTTGTGTCATCTTTAATTTCTTTAAAGAGTGTCTTACAGTTTTCAAGGTATAGGTCTTTCATTTCTTGGTTAGGTTTATTCCTAGGTATTTTATTCTTTTTGATGCCATTGTGAATAGAATTGTTTTCCTGATTTCTCTTTCTGCTAGTTCATTATTAGTGTATAGGAAAGCCATTTCTGTGTATTAATTTTGTATCCTGCAACTTTGCTGAATTCAGATATTAGTTCTAGTAGTTTTGGGGTGGAGTCTTTAGAGTTTTTTATGTACAATATCATGTCATCTGCAAACAGGACAGTTTGGTTTCTTCCTTACTTATGTAAATGCCTTTTATTTCTTTGTGTTGTCTGATTGCCGTGGCTAGGAGCTCCAGTACTGTGTTGAATAAAAGCAGGGAGAGTGCGCATCCTTGTCTTATTCCCGATCTTAGAGGAAAACCTTTCAGGTTCTCGCTGTTAAGTATAATGTTGGCTGTGGGTTTGTCATATATGGCCTTTATTAAGTTGAGGTACTTGCCCTCTATATGCACTTTGGTGAGAGTTTTTATCATGAATGGATGTTGAATTTTGTTGATGCTTTTTAAGCATCTATGGAGATGATCACGTGTTTTTTGTACTTCTTTTTGTTGATGTGGTAGATGATGTTTATGGATTTTCAGATGTTATACCATCCTTGCATCCCTGGAATGTATCCCACTTTATCATGGTGTATGACCCTCTTGTGTATTTTTGAATTAGGTTTGCTAATATTGTGTTGAGTATTTTTCCATCTATGTTCATCAGGGATGTTAGTCTGTAGGTTTCTTTTTTTGTGCTGTTTGTGCCTGGTTTTGGTATTAGAGTGATGCTGGCTTCATAGAATGAGTTTGGAAGTCTCCCCTCCTCTTCTATTTTTTGGAAAACTTTAAGGAGAATGGGTATTATGTCTTCTCTAAATGTTTGATAAAATTCAGTTGTGAATCCATCTGGTCAGGGGATTTTGTCTTGGGTGGTTTTTTGATTAGTGATTCAATTTCGTTGCTGGTAATTGGTCAGTTTAGATTTTCTGTTTCTTCCTGGGTTAGTCTTGGAAGGTTGTGTTTTTCTAGAAAGTTGTCATTTTTCTAGGTTATCCAGTTTGTTAGCATATAGTTTTTAATAGTATTCTCTAATAATTCTTTGTATTTCTGTGCTACCCATTGTGATTTTTCCTTTCTTATTTCTGATTCTATTTATGTTTGTAGATTCTCTTTTTTTCTAATTAAGTCTGGTTAGGGGTTTATCTATTTTGTTTATTTTCTCAAAGAATGAGTTTTTGGTTTCATTAATTTTCTCTATTGTTTTATTCTTCTCAATTTTATTTATTTCTTCTCTGATCTTTATTATGTCCCTACTTCTGCTGACTTTGGGCCTCATTTGTTCTTCTTTTTCCAGTTTCAATAATTGTGACTTTAGACTATTCATTTGGGATTTTTCTTCCTTCTTTAAATAGAAGGTCATATATTTTTATATGAAATGAACTGAAATAGACCTGCACTGCTATATACCTTCCTCTTAGAACTGCTTTCACTACATCCCACAGAAGTTGGGGAATTGTGCTGTTGTTTTCATTTGTCTCCGTATATTGCTTGATCTCTGTTTTAATTTGGTCATTGATCCATTGATTATTTAGGAGCATGTTGTTAAGCCTCCATATGTTTGTGAGCCTTTTTTTTTCTCTGTACAATTTATTTCTAGTTTTATACCTTTGTGATCTGAGAAGTTGGTTGGTACAATTTCAATCTTTTTGAATTTAGTGAGGCTCTTTTTGTGGCTTAGTATATGGTCTATTCTGGAAAATGTTCCATGTGCACTTGAAAAGAATGTGTATCCTGCTGCTTTTGGGTGTAGAGTTTTACAGATATCTGTTAGGTCCATCTGTTCAAATGTGTTCTTCAGTATCTCTGTCTCCTCACTTATTTATTGCTTGTTTGATCTGTTCATTGGAGTGTGTTGAAGTCTCCTAAAATGAATGCATTGCATCCTGTTTCTTCCTTTAATTCTGTTAGTATTTGTTTCACATATGTAGGTGCTCCTGTGTTGGGTGCATAGATATTTATAATGGTTATATCCTCTTGTTGGACTGACCCCTTTATCATTATGTAATGTTCGTCTTTGTCTCTTGTTACTTTCTTTCTTTTGATGTCTATTATGTCTGATACAAGTACTGCAACACCTGATTTTTACCCCTATTGTTTTCATGAAATATCTTTTTCCATCACTTCATTTTTTGTCTCTGTGTGTCTTTAGGTTTGAAGTGAATCTTTCGTAGGCATCTTATAGATGGGTTTTGCTATTTTATCCATTCTATTACTCTGTGTGTTTTGATTGGTGTATTTAGTCCATTTACATTTAGGGTGATTATCTACAGATATGTACTTATTGCCATTGCAGGCTTTGGATTCATGGTTACCAAAGGTTCAAGGGCAGCTTCTTTACTATTTAACCATCTAACTTAACTCACTTATTATGCTATTATAAACAGTCTGATGATTATTTATTTCTCTCTCTTCTTTTTCTTCCTCCTCCACTCTATATATTATGTGTTTTATTCTGTACTCTTTGTGTTTCTCTTGACTGATTTTGTGGATAGCTGATTTTATTTTGCATTTAGTTAGTATTTGGTTGGTCTACTTTCTTTGCTGTGGTTTTATTTCTCTAGTGACAGCTATTTAGCCTTAGGCATACTTCCATTTAGAGCAATCCCTTTAAAATACATTGTAGAGATGGTTTGTGGGAGGTATATTCCCTCAACTTTTGCTTGTCTGGGAATTGTTTAATCCTTCCTTCAAATTTAAATGATAATCATGCTGGATACAGTATTCTTGGTTCAAGAACCTTCTGTTTCATTGTATTAAATATATCATGCCACTCCCTTCTGGCCTGTAAGGTTTCTGCTGAGAAGTCTGATGATAGCCTGATGGGTTTCCCTTTGTAGGTGATCTTTTTTCTCTCTCTGGCTGCTTTTAATACTCTGTCCTTGTCTTTGATCTTTGCCATTTAATTATTATATGTTTTGATGTTGTCCTCCTTGGGTTCCTTGTGTTGGGAGATCTGTGGGCTTCCATTGTCTGAGAGACTATTTCTTTCCCAATATTGGAGATGTTTTCAACAATTTTTTCTTTAAAGACACTTTCTATCCATTTTTCTCTCTCTTCTTCTGGTACCCCTATAATGTGAATATTGTTCTATTTAGATTGGTCACACAGTTCTCTTAATGTCCTTTCATTCCTAGAGATCCTTTTATCTCTCTCTGCCTCAGCTTCTCTGTATTCCTGTTCTCTGATTTCTATTCCATTAATAGTCTCTTCCACCTCATCTAGTCTGCTCTTAAATCCTTCTATTGTTTGTTTCATTTCTGTTATCTCCCTCCTGAAATTATCCCTTAGCTCTTCAATATTTCTCTGTAGCTCCATCAGCATGTTTATGACTTTTATTTTGAATCATTTTACAGGAAGATTGGTGATTTTGGTCTCACCAAGCCCTCTCTCTGGTGTCTGAGGGATTTTGAACTGAACAAGGTTCTTCTGACTTTTCATGGCAAAGGGAATGGTCTCTGATGAGTGGCGCATGTGTCATCTGGGAGAACAAAAGCCTTGCCTGCTTGCCAGTTATCTTGCCTGTCTCCGCTGCCTGTGCCAGTTATCCACACACAGGGAGCAGCCTATGGGCAATCCCCTGAGCTGCCATGGATGGGTGGCCCTCAGGATGGCCTAGGGCAATAGCGGGGATTGCAGGTGAGTGGTGCATGTTCTGCTGCAAGAACAGAGCCCTTTCATGCCTTCCAGACTCTGTGCCCATGTCCATTCTCTGTGCTGGTCAACCACTCACAGTGAGCAGCCTCTGGGTCAATCCCCTGAACTGCCATGGGCAGTGCAGCCCTCGAGATGGCCTAGGGCATTGGTGGGGTTGCATGCGAGCAGATATGTTGTGTCATGAGAACAGAGCCCTTTTGAACCTCCTGGACTCTACACTAGTCTCCACTGTCTGTGCCGGTCAACTGTGCTCATGAAACAGCCTCTGGGTCTGGGCCAGTTAGCCATGCACAGGGAGAGGCCTCTGTGTTAATCTGTGTGGTTGCTGTAAGCAGGGCTGCTCTCCAGTGGCTGGTCTGCAGCAATGGCTTGTCAGCTAGTTTGCTTGCAGTTCTGGCAAGGGTGAAGGAACAGCAGGCTGCTTATCATGGTGAGGGGCTTCAGAGCTGTGCTGCCACTCAGGGGTTAGGGCACCTGAAGTTCCTTAAAGTTCCCAACTAGCTGGGCTAAGTGTGCCAGGATGATTTTGTCCACCTATAAAACCCTTGTCCCTTTAAGACTTTTAAAGTACCTGCTTTTCTTTTGTTCCAGGTCAGCTGATTGTGGGAACCTGTTTGCAGTTTTAGTCTCGGATTTTGCTTTTCCTCTCCTCTAATCTCCAGAGCACCATGCAATGTGTGTCTGTGCTCCTGGGGCAGATTACTAGGGCTGGTTATTTAGCAGTTCTGTGCTTCCACTCCCTCCCCACTCTGATTCTTTTCCTCCCACCAGTTAGCTGGGGTTGCGAAAGTGCTCGGGTTCCACCAGGTCACGTCTTTGTATCTCATCCTTTTCCATGAGATGTTGGGTTCTTACAGATGTAGCCTGCTCATGTACTGTATCTCCTGGTCACTCTTTTAGGATTTGCTGTAGTTTTAAAATATATACGGTTTTGGGAGGAGATTTCTGCCACCCTACTCATGCCACCATCTTGAGAATCCCATGGCCATATATTATTAAATGATTCTAACAAAGCATGATAGAGATATTTTAATTATTTCCATTTCTTTTAAACATTAAGGAAATGAGCCTCATAGAAGTTAAATATCTTGCCTCATGGGTGAAAAGACAGAACCAGGTCTGCAAAGCTATTAGTCTCTACAGCATCAGTCAGTTTCCAAGTTTCTAAGCTGGATTATATTGTTAAATGAACCCTCATAAATAGTAACAGAGGCTCATATATGCTGTGGGTGCCATATTTCTTATCCAGGAGAAAGCTATAGGTAAAAAGTGGTCCTAAATGACTCTAAGTCATGACAAACTGAAGCATAATAATATGAACCCAATAATGTAAGTTAATTTGAACATGGAACTGAGTTCAGCAACTAATGAATTTTAAAATATCTGATTAGTAAGTTAAACTAATAGTGAAATATTATTTAATCCATGCTTATGCTTCTATCCCCATAACCTAGAAGAAATTCAGTGAAACATTTTGTAAATGGAATGATATCCTAATGATGCAGAGACACAACATGCAGGGAAGAACATAGAGGGTGAAAAAAAAAAGAAACTGGAGACAAAAAATTATGCATTTCAGTTCTTGATAGCAGCTTGCCCTGAGCCAGTCATTTGATAGTTCTTATTATCTATTTCATCATCTGCAAAGTAATGTAACATTATTCATCCTGTAAACTTCTCACATGCTTAATGTGAAGAGCTTGTGGAATCATGTATGTAAAATTGCTTTATAAATTTCTGGGTCCCCTAGAACATTTGCTTTCATCATCATGATAGCCCTTTGATTAAAATTCACTTTTAACCATTGAAAAGAAGATTCTGCACCACTTCAATTTGATGTTGAGATTAGACTACCTGAAAAAGATCAGAGATGGTCTTCAAAACGCCTACAACGTACCACGCATGTCTATACATAGCATCAACATATGAAGACTGAGTACTTATTTGAGGCTGTGCCAAGACCATCTGACAAAGCCATCCTTAGACTTCACAAGGCATCACCACTCCTTGTGAGGGCAAAGCAAAAGCTCCTTTGTTGCCCAAGAAAGCAGAATTAAAAATGGAAACAGCCAGAGACCTTGTTTTATGCACAATAGGGAAAATAAATGTCTAGTTAATATGGGAATAAAGAAAATTCAAGGACAGTGACCATAATCTAATCAAGGTCTGTAATTACAAATTTAGAATATTTAATAAAGAAAAATCTGCATGTTTATTTCAGCAAAATCAACTTTTTAATGGATCTGAAAAACGTAGATGAAAACCACTAATTTTACTTATTAGCTAAGTAATTTATTAACTCAATAAAGCATATGAGAAATGAAAAATATTGTTAGTGTATTCCCTGGAAACTATGTACTTATAATGAAAACAGGTAGAGAAAATATAGTTCAAAAGAGTCAAAGGAACAAGCAAAATATTTTGGAAAGGTAAACACATTGACATTGCAGGTTAGGAAACAATAATATACAACTAAATTGATGGTAAAAGTATAAAATAAGGTAAAACATTTTATATGGTAGTAGGAATAGAGAACTGAATACTGAAGTATTTTTTTTATTTTACTCTGCTGCAAACTTTGTAAGTAATGAATATGGCGTCATGGGCAAGTCAGATCCCCTATACTTGGTTCAGTTTCCTCACATACAATAAGAGAAGAGTGGAATAGATAATATCTAAGGTTGGTACAACTTACTTTTTTAAGCAAAACTACAATAAAATCCTATGTGCCCATCAAAATATTAAGTAGATTTCTGTTTACTGATGTGATATCAAAAGTACTTAGAAAGCTTTTTTTATTCACTCAAAAACTACACCCATCTGTCCCCTCATTGTTCCAAATGCCTAAAAGAATATGTGTTAGCTTGCTAGGACTGCCAGAATAAAATATCACAGACCAAGTTGCTTAAACAACACATTTATTTTCTCATAGTTCTAGAGACTGGAAGTCTAATATCAGGGAGCCAGGATAGTCAAGTAAGGGCTCTATTCCTGGCTTTTATATAGCTGCAATCTTTCCATGTGCTCATATGGCCTCTCCTAAGTGTGGGCAGGGGAAAGAAAGTGGGGAGGGAGGGAAGGAAGGGAGAGAGAGAAATCTCTCCCTTTCTTCTTATAAAGCCATCAATCCTATTGGATTAGGACCCCACCCTTATGACCTCATTTCACCTTTATTCCTTCCTAATACCCCTTTCTCCAAATACAGCCACATTGGAGGTGGGCATCTACATAGGAATTTTGGAGGAACACATTTTAGTCCACAGCACCAGTATTACTGATTTAAAAGATTTCTCAAAAGTTAAACTTTCCCAATAAATTCCCTCCTTCCTGGTGCTCCAGTTGTAGAAACAAATGGAAAAGTTTTTTTAGGCAGCTTTGAATAAAGATCTGGTAGAGCAGGAAGCTGGATCAATAATGCCCTAAAGGTATGAAGAACCACAGGTAAAATTGATCCTTGCCAAATGAAAGGAGTGAGAAGTATTCGTGCTTTAACTCAAGAATGCTGTGAGTCTGAGGTTTGCTTGCAGTTTGTTTGTTAATTTACCAGTCTAACTTTGGATGGAAACCAGCTTTACCTGAAAATCTGAACAGGAGCAAATTAGATTTTTTCCCCAAAGAGTATAAATAAACCCAGGGCTACCTAATTTTCTTTCTTTGTAAAGGAGACCAAGGCTCTGGAAAACTTTATACTTTCTCAGTTTCTGAAACTGTCTCATGGTGGGAGGCTAGGGAAAAAGAAAGTATTCAAGGAGAATCGTACTTGACTCTGTTCTTCATTTATTAAACCCCGGATTTCCTATGCCTCACAAATCTGCATGTGTTGAATACTCTACATACAATAGTCTAACAGATTGGATAAAGACATGGTTGTATTTATTGGAAATGCCCTGGTATCCAAATCTAAGCAGTTTTGTAGTGGTTAAAGGATAGTAACTTTGGAACCAAGTTTAAGCAATTTCTGATTCTGTCTTTTCTTTGCCATTGACCTTGGTCAAGTAACCAAAGTGTTCTTATTGTTTTACAGCCATAAATTGGATACAGAAATAATATCTGATTCATAGGTTCATAATGAGGATCAGAATAGATACTGACCTATAAAGAAATGTCATGCAGTTGGCAAACATTAGCTGCCGTACTGCTACTTCTATTGTTATTATTTTATATTGCAGAGGAAATTTGGCACCATTCATACTATTCTGGTGGCCCAAAATACATCAGTAAGGATTTCTCTAATTCTGTCTTTGCATCTGGCTACATATAAGGCACTGCATGAAAAGAGAAGAAATGTAAACTGTACTTGCTACCATCAAGGAGCTAAGAATTTAGCTGGTGAAATTATGATAAATGTTTCCAAAAGCCCTTTGGAAAAGGAAACTGAAGTGAAGATAGAACCTAAACATATTGTCCAGTTTCTCAGAGCAAAGAACAGCTGAGTTGACACCAGAGTTCAGTCACCTTAGTTGGAGCATCAAGCTCAGTCCTGCAAGCCCCATGTCGGTCTGAGAACACCCCAACCCTGATGGGAAAGGGCATGATTGTGCATATGGAGTGCAGTTATGGCAGCCCAAAGAGAGAAACCAGACCCATGGCCTTTGGCCCCATTAGCCCTGGACTTTCACCAAATCAGCGCACAATTGCTCCACAGCTTCAGCTGACAAATCAGCAATAGGTAATGTGGAGAACAGCCTGGGGGCCAACTGGACATTATTTTTGGCTTCTTTTCCAGAGACAATATTTCTTCCCTACTATCAAGCATGAGTAGGGCTAAAGAAGATCTCCCTAGAACAGAGAAATTTTGATCTTGCTCACAACATTAGTGCCCTGCATTTCCAAATTCACTCAAAACCTTTTTTTTAATGTGCATACGGTGCAGACTCTGGGTCAGACCTGACTGGCAAGGTTAAATAAAGGTAAAGATTAAGTTTCTGTACATACCAGAAATACCATTGCAGTGTTTCATGGCCTTCCGGAGAGTTGATTGGCAAAGGAAGCAATCACTGTACTGTAATTTTTGTATAACATTTGTACATTCCACACCCTAACTCCCACCTATAAATGCCCAAAGGAAGTCATAAGCATAGTTAATGACATATTAGATGTAAGACCTCTGTTTCCTAAGGACATTCTCCAAGGCAGTTATTCAAAGGGAGCTTGGAATTTTCCATTAGAAATCGTTCTCCTTAATAATGATGTCATATGACATGCATTCCTGTTTCTTTTTTGTTTTTCTTTAACTCTTTTGATAGTTCTTACACTCTGCATTCTATGGAAAATGTTAATTCTGCAGAGTCTGAACTTCAGTCTCACAAATGTAGGGTAATCCTAGGAAGTTAGTAAGAGATCTTCAGATGGAATGTATTTGATCTATAATACAGCCCTGCCAAAGACATCACAGCCAGATTTTGGGAGCAAGGCCAGGGCCTGCTCAGCATCAGAACCGACCAGAACCCAGGGCACTGTGGTCCCTCCCATTTGCTCCATTCAGGATAAATCACATACCCCAACCACAGCTGGGGCCATGGTTTAACAACTAGATCTGTTTTCTCCTAGGTGAAACTCACAGTTGAATGTGATAAAAAGCAGCCAGTGTGACATACTTTAAACATCCAGGAGATTTCACAGCTTCTCAAAGGGAGTAGATTTTCAAGTTGATTTCCAATTGTAAACTTAAGTTGAAATATTTGTCTCTGTTCCTTAAGCATCCCAGACTGTTGGTTGATATCCAGGACACTGGTCTGTGACCAGGCTGGGAGAAGCTTTAGATAATTGGGTCTTTACCTTAAAAGAGTACTTTTATTTGCTTCAAAAATGCCCTTCACACTAATGTTCTATTGAAAAGCAAAGACCTCTTGTTTTAAAAATGTATCCCTTCAAAATACTTCATAGGAAATGTAGAATTAATTTTTCTCTCTTTCTGAAATAATCCAGTTGCAACTGATGAAAAGGAATTCCTAGAAAAAAAGAGGAAGCCTAGCAGTGAAACTCTGGTAGAGTTATTCTTACAACGGTGCAAATGTACTACATGGCGAAGAGGAAACAATTATTTCATTCATGAAATATATTTCATTAAGTCACATTTTTTTTCCTGCTGATCCTGTAAAATTACATTTAGTGTATATGTGGAGCTAGATTGTATGGATTCCTGTATTGGCTGAATCTCTTCTTTTATTCATCAGTTTCTTTGACAAAACAAAGCGGATAACGATAGTACCTACTTCATGTGTTGTCACAACAAGTAAGTATGTGAATACATCATGTAAAGCACATAATAACCACTCTAAACATTAGGTATTACTGTTAGTAGTAGTGGCACTATTAGGTGCTTTCAAAAATCTAAACTTAAAAGGAGGCATTTTTTTCTCCTAAGTTTGTATCTCTGTGTATCTAATTCATATTATGATAAACTATATGGATTTTATTGGGAGGTCAGTTCATTCCACCAGGACAGATCTGGCTCTTGGTTTTCAAAATAAACTTACGTTATTATTCTGTAAGCCTGTTGTCACTATATGTTACAGTTTTCTTTACATTATAATATCATTTCTTATGATATGACCTCCTGAAAGACTTGGCTAGGCAGATAAGCACTTCCTTTTCCAGTGATATGTTTGCATCAGGTTAAGAAATGGGCAATATTTTAGCAGAAAATACTATGATTATAGTATTTTCTGCTAAAATACTACTTTTGCATATTGTTATTGTTTTAAAAAGCCCTCATCAAAAACCCTCTTTGAATAGAAGAACAAATAAATTTGGGGTAGCCAGATTTGAGTGTGAATGTTATCCATCTTTGTAACTTCTGTAGTTTACGAAGAGATGTGAGTTGAATTGGAGACTCAGTCAGGGTCCTGACAGGAAACTGATGTAAACCAAAAGGGGCAATTAAGGAGAGTTTAATGACAAGTCTACATACAAGCCAGGGGCAGGGCTCAGGAAACTCACACGAGATGATACCCCAAAGCAATACCGCTTTTACACTGTCCCAATCTGAGGAAGCAAAGAGAGGAAGCAGGACCGGAAGCCAGGCAAGCTGAGCCTGCAGAAGTCTGCTGGACAGAGGCCGTGACCGTTCAGCCGTTGCCAAATCACCACCTCGTCAGAAGGAGCCAAGGCAACAAATTCCCTGCTCTTTGTCTTCCTCTGCTCTCCATACCCTGCCAGGGCTTCTCAATGGCCAAATGCAAATGGACACCACATGCCAAAGAACCTCAGCTGATGCAGTTGCTGCTGTCAGCCTCCCCAGAGCTCATAAGGTGGAAAGGGAGGGAAGGGGATCTAGAGGTGGCAAATATTCTGCAACGTCAAGAAACACTCCAGGAAATGCACTAATGTGTTTTGGCTTTGCGGCCTTTCCCATGCTGTAAATGAATCCTGCAACCTAGTGTTAAAAACAGGCTTCCAACTTTCAGAGAACTTCTCCAAATCAGAGTTTCAGACTGTAAACACATTTGAATAAAAAAATTGCAAGAGAAACTGGTTCTGCGTTTTTATCTAGAGGATTTTCTAGCTTCATACTAAAGAGAATTTGAATTAAACTGGTTTTTGATATTTTACCACTTTTGGCTGAAGAGAAATATATTCCCACCAGATCAGTTGTTCTTCCTTCCAACTCTTCTGACTATAAAAATCTGTCAACAAAGAAAAATTGAGCATGCACTCCTAATACAAGTTTACTTATTAATAAAGTGTGTGTGCATGTGTGTGTGTATATGTATAGAGAGGGAGTGACTATTAATATATATATATATATATATATATATCAGAACATGTGAACGTGAAAAATAATAACAGCTGAATAAAATGAAAATATGAGTCTACTATTACCTCTGCCACCCCTGTATACATCTTCTTTCCCCTCTTTGCTCATGGGAGGGCCCCTTAAAAGACAACTAGGATTCCATACTTGTTCTAATGGCCATTCTGGGCATAGTATTATTCTACCCCATGGACATTTTATCAGCCAGACTCTTAAGAGAGAACATGGACACCAAAATAGGATTTTCAGAATGATCAGAGGATGCAAAATGGATAACTTGTACCTGAGAAACACATTAAACTGCTGCTAAGTGTGGTCAGTGCATGGTTCTCAGTAGAGCTTCAGAACAGGTGTTACCTTCATTTTACAAAACAGGGAATTGAGCCATAGAATATTTTAGCAACTGACACAAGATGATTTTTTTCTGTCTAAAACTCAGTTTCCTGAGTTCCAGATGAATATTTTCTCTCAAGATACCAGGCTTCCTGCATAGCACATTTTCTATAGAAGAAATTTATGGAATAAACCAGCATTTCACCACAGAAGGCTCTCTCTGGGAAAGATATGTCCTGATCCCTAAATGAAATGATTTGCTTAGAGAACTTAAGCTAAATGCCTCATGCATGCTTGGCCTCCTGGTTTCTGCTCTTCCTGCTGGGACTGAGAAATTCCAGCATTTCTCACTGCAACATCAGTTACCCTGGGCCAGAGACTGCTATTACATTGTCTTTCCTCCAGCACCTGATACAGTGGTTAACAATAAGAGATTCCTGATAAAATGGTCAAATAAATGTTTACTCTACTGAAACATAAACTTGTGTATCTCCAAGGCAGCAGGAAATTTTGAAATCTGAGTTAGGAAAATAGCTCAAAATTTTTAAAATACAAAAATTTAAAAATATACCACAATCTTTAGAGATGAAAACTACCTCAAAATATCGCTGTAGTTCATTTCAACAAAGGGAAAGAATTCTTGGCCACTTAGTCTACCTCGTTCACAGCTTTCCCCAGTTAACAAGGTGCAGTTCAATTCCATTTTGCCTCCAACTCCTTCTCATTAAGCTTGGCTCAAATTCAAGCCCCCCAAACCCTCCCGTTGTCCCTGAATGGTCCCCATGTTTCACTTCACTAAAGAAGAGATTAATTTGTAGAAAGGCTTCAGCACATTCCTGGGTTGCTCAAGTGCACTTCTTTTCACAGAACAGGCTTTTGATTTTGTGCTTTAAATCAAACGCAGAGCGCAAAAATTCCAAGTATGTATGGGCTTCCGACTTTTAAAAAAACAGGATTGTTCAGATGGAATTTGACACAGAAATGCTCTACCCTACTACCCTTGTTAGTTTGATTCTTCCTCAAGATACCCCCTTTCTTCTTTCTACTGAATATCAGCATTTCAATCAAGTTAGTTTTTGGCAAAGCATTAAAGATAAGCGAAGAGTTCATTATTAGTAATTTATTCATATTGACATTTTACTGGTTTCATTTCTATGGAAAAAAACAGTGGCTTCAATTAAGAAGTCTGTTTAGCAGAAAATATATTAATACACTATTTTCTATGTCATGGGAGATAATGTATTTACTTGTACACTGACTCAGGCACTATTAACAAAAACTATGATAGAATTTAGAAAAGTCATTTTTGGATATTTGTACAAACTCCTGAGTCACAGATTTATAAATTAGATAGAGAAAGGAAGCGTAGAAAACATTAAATACTTACACTAATGCATTTGAAAGATTATTTTCAATCATCCTGGAATCTTTTTATCCTACCATTTCTAATTTTTTAACTTACTGAGGTAGTTTTACTTGAAACCTATGGCAAGCAAAACAGTCTAGTCACAAAAAAGACCCTTTCCCATGTGGGACAGAGATGTTGCTTTGATCTTGTTCAGAATGTCTATTAAATAAAATACCATGTCACCCTGCTTCCTTGGTGTTATTCCATTTACAAACATAGACACACACACACTTTGGTGAACAATTTAAGAAGAATAGTTTTCAACAGTTTTAAACCATTCTACATTCAATGCAATGGTTGTACTCACAAATTTCTTCTCTCCCTCCATTTTCAACAGGTGATTTTAGGGAATAGAGATGCCATGATTGTGCAGACTTATGAGTGATCAGAACATATTTCACTAATCAATTGCATTTTAGAAACATATTCAACCTTTCAAAATGCTTTCAACCTTACTTTTTGCACATCCTGTGATCACAAGAAAAGGGGTGCTCTGATTGATTAAAAGGGGATGTCATTGATGATTTGCAACAGAAATTCGATCAGTGGAATGGATTCTGGTAAACTGAGTCAGATGGAATTCTATGAATATAATAGTAGTAGTATGATCCATGGGTATTTTACCCTTCACCACAGTCCTGAGACCACAGTATCCCATCCTTAACTTGGTGGTGCTTAAGAAGCACTCTAGAGTGTACCCAAACTGCAAACGTTTCATATCACCTACAGTGACTGGCAACCAACTGCTCCCCTAATGCCTTTCTTGCATTCCACAGCTTCTTTTTGTGTATATGAACATATAGGACAAGCAATATTCCAAAGCTTCTTCAATCTCCTAGACCTCTGATTCAGTCAAATTTTTCTCCATATGAAGGAAAAACAGATTCCTGGGACCTAGATGTGGGTGGCAAAGGGTCTTGACCCTGCCTAATTCAAAGTAGGGTGGCCAAATAATAAAGAAAATCCCAGGACCCAATGATTTCGCTAATGAATCCAACCAAACATTTGAAGAATTAATGAAAATCCTTCTCAAACTCTTCCCAAAAAAAAAGAAGAGGAAGGAAGACTCCCAAACTCATTGTATGAGGACAGCATTACCTGAATATTAACACCTAACAAGGACACAAAGAAAAGAAAACTATAGACCAATATTCCTGGCAAATATAGATTTAAAATTCTTAACAAAATATTAGCAAACTGAATTCAACACACATTTAAAGTATAATATTCTGTAATCAAATGGAATTTATCCTTGTGATGCAAAGATGGTTCAATATACTCAAATCAACAAATGTGATACATTAACAGAATAAAATATGAAATTCATATTATCACCTCAACAGTTGCAGAGAAAGCATTTAACAAAACACAATATCCTTTCATGATAAAAATGCTCAACAAATTGAGTGTTGAAGAACATACACCCACATAATAAAGGCCATATATGATAAGCCCACAGATGGCATCATATTTAACAGTGAGAGATAGAAAGAGGTTCCTTTAAGATCAGGAACAGAATAAGAGTGCCCACACTCTCATCACTCCTATTCAACATAGTATTGGAAGTCCCAGCCAGAGCAATCAATACAGATAAAGAAGTAAAAGGCATTCAAATTATAAAGGAAGATGTAAAATTGTCCTGTTTGCAGGTGACACAATCATCTATATAGAAAACTCTGAAGACTCCACACACACAAAAAAACTGTTAGAAATAATAAACAACTTCAGTAAAGTGACAGGATATAAAATCAACTTACAGAAATTAGTTGCGTTTCTATACACTAACAACAAAACATCTGAAAAAGAAATAAAGAAAATAATCCCCTCACAGTAGCATAAAAAACAATGAAATACCTAGGAATAAGTTTAATCAAGGAGATGAAATATCTGTACATTTAAAACTATAAAACTTTGATGAAAATGGAGAAGACACAAATAAATGGAAAGTTATTTAAGTTTATGTAACAAAAGAATTAATATTGTTACAATGTTAATACTACCCAAAGTCTTCTGTAGTATCCATGCAATTTCCAACAAAATTCCAAGGGCATTTTTCAGAGAATTAGAAAAAAGCAATCCAAATAATTTGTATGGATTCACAGAAGATCCTAAATGGGCCATAGTAATCCTGAGAAAGAAGAATGAAGCTGGAGGCATCACACTACTATTTTAAACTATCTCACAAAGCTATAGTAGCCAAAACAGTATGGTACTGGCATAAAAATATACATATTGACCAATGGAACAGAATTGAGAAACTACTTATAAAATCATGCATATATAGTCAAGTAATATTTGACAAGGGAGGCAAGAATACTCAATAGGGAAGGGATAGCTTAATAAATGGTATTGGGAAAACTTGTTATTCACATACAAAATTATGAAATTGGACATTCATCTCACACCATTCTTAAAAGTTAACTCATAATAGATTAAGAACTTAAACTTAAGACCTGAAACCATAAAACTACTATAAGAAAACGCAGGGTAAAAGATCCTTGACACAGATATTGGCAATAATTTTTGTTATATGACACCAAAAGCACAAACCACAAAATCTAAAATAAATAAGTGGGATTACCAACTAATAAGCACAGCAAAAGAAATAGAGAACCTATGTAACTCAATAGCAATAAAGCAAACAATTCAATTACGAAAAAGGCAGAGTAACTGAATAGATATTTCCCCAAGGGAGATATGCAAATGGCAAACAGACACATGAAAATGTCTTTGACAGCACTAGTCATCAAGGAACTGCACATCAAAACCACAAGCAGATACCCCACATCTGTCTCCAGAATGGCTATCATCAAAAAGACAAAAGATAACAAGTATTAGCAAGGATGTGGAGAAATGACACCCTTTTATACTATTGGTGGGGATGTAAATTGTACTATTTGACTATTGGTGGGAATGTAAATTGCTGGAGTATTTATGGAAAATAGTATAGAGATTCCTCAAAAAATTAAAAAATAGAACTACTGTATGATCAAAGTAATTCTTTGGGTATATATCCAAAGGAAATGAAAATAGAATCTTGAAAAGATATCTGCATTCCTATGTTCATTGCAGTGTCCTCAAAATAGCCAAGGTATGGAAACAAAATAAGTGTACATCAACAGATAGCTGGATAAGGAAGATGTAGTGTATAAACACAGTGGGAAATTACTCAGCCAAGAAAAAGAAGGAGATCCTGCTGTTTGCAACAACATGAACCGTGGGGACATTATGCTAAGTCAAAAAGTCAGGAATGACAAATTCTGTATGACATCATTCATATGTAAATCTAAAAAAAATTTTTAAGTTGAATTCATAAAAACAGAGAGTCAGTTGGTGTTTATCAGGGACTGGGAGTGAAAGAAACAGTAAGAAGTTGGCCAAAGTGGTAAAAACTTCCAGATATAAGATGAATAGATTCTGGGAATCTATTATACAACATGAATTATAGTTAAAAATACTGTATTACATACTCAAAAGTTGCTAAGAGAGTAGAACTTAAATGTTCTCATCACAAAAAGGAAATGGTAATTACGTGATGTGATACAGGTCAAGCTATGCTAATGCTATGGTGATAATCATTTTGCAATCTAAAAGTGTATTGAAAGAACACTTTACACCTTAAACTTCCACAATGTTACATGTCAATCTATCTCAGTAAAACTGGGGAAAAATGGATAATGACAATACAATAACTCTGAGATAACTAAAGATAAATCTTGAATTTCTTTTGGATGGGTAAAATATGATAAAGCAAAAGGACAAGGCTTGTTAAATATATGATGCTATGGAATTATAAGAATTAAAACTGCTATCATTAAAACAAGACAGAACATCCATAGTTGGGTGACCAAGATCCAAGAGCGAAGCTGCCACAGCAAGAGACACATAGTGCGGTGCAGACCACGCTGCTGGCCCTGCCCTGTAGGGCTGTGCTTGGATGTGAAGGCCACTCCAAATGGGGCTTCTTCTGAGTTTCTGCCACCATCCAAAAGGAGACTAAGATAGGCTAATACAGAAAAACTTATTCCTTGGAGAAAAAATATGGGCCAAGACACTAAGGAGCAAAACCTGGAAAAGAGGAATAAAGAATTTGTAAAAACATCTTTCCACTGAATAGGTTCTTTCCTCTTTGTGGTGCTTCTTTCTTCAGAGTCGATACGGCGAGCAGGGCCTGAAGCTGATTGCCCTTTAGAGGGACGCCTTTCCAAGCAGAAAGTACTGTGAAGTCCAGATCAAAGAAAACCTAGAAGAGAGTTCTTAGAAGAGCTGCTATCTTTCTGTAGGATACTTTTATTTAGGTTCTTTTCATCTCAGAATGAGAAGACTGCAAGGATACTCAGGGTAAAGACCCAGGAAAAAAGGCCACAGTGAGTCATCAGTCTGCTCTTATTCTTGACTTTGTGGCAACCAATTGTACTAGCCACCAGGTATTTTCTACATGTTTTACATATATTAACTCATATAATCCTCTTATGGACCTTTTGGACCTCATTTCATAAATAAGAAAACTGAGGCCTGAGAGGATAACTCAATGAAAGTTTCCCACAGCTAATAAAAGGCAGAGATGGTCCTCAAACCCAGGTATTCTGATTTCCAGTGTCAGAATACACTGAACCATAACACTATATTACTGAGTGTAAATCCCTTTGTGCTCACATGAATATCTAGGGGGTTCCCAAAGGTCAAATATTCATAACAACAAATAGACTTGTCTATGTCCCTTGAAGACTCATACATAGAAAGATGGTTACAATCATGATAAAATATATCAGCTGAATACAGAGCTCTCCATCCATAAGACATACATCTTTTTTCCCATGATGCCCTGAATTTCAAGGACTGAGTCCTTGGAGTCTCTAAAATAGGCAAGACCTAGTGTTATGCCAAAGTCCTAAAAAGTCACTAAACTCCCTCATAATCTCACTCTACAACATCTCTTGGCTCAGCACCCTGCTAATGAATCACATTTATATTAATGTTGGATTCCACTTTGCTTGGCCTTCATTTCATTCTAATGTTTAGACAAATATCCAACACTAACTTTGTACAATTTCTGCTCTATAGCATTTGGTTATGTTCTTGTTGATAAAGCTATCCCCAAAAGTCAGATTTGCTTAGGGCTCCAGGGATGGTGAAATATATTTGAGGAGCAAACACAGACAGACGCAAGATGAGTGGGTTTTAGAAGCTAGGCTTAACTAAGAGCCATGGGATATCCATACCCCACCCTCCTAGAGGCTTAAAGTACAGATTTCAGAGAAAAAGAATAAAGTAACACGGCCTCAAGAAATACATGATCACCTGTAATTACACTGTCCGCTGGCATAGAGGAGAATAAATTCAACCCATCAAGTGAAATCATTTGCAATGAAAACAAAGGTGTCCATGTGTAAGCAAATCAATTACAGGAAAGTATACACCCAGACAATTTCTAAACAATGTCCAGTCATGACTAATTTTAGTTTGAGGAATTCAACAAAGAAATATTGTCCATTCAGCATCTCTAGTCCTGCTGAGATTCTGGGATGTTGCCAATGGCTCAGCTACTATTCTCAAACCCTAGGTAACCCTAGTCTGACACTCCGCACTTTCAGATCACCAGAAAACGTTTCCAGGATTTCATTTCTCTAGTCTTTACAGACACTCTGCTTCTTTTGTTGAAATAGAAACCAGTGAAGGGGAGAATTTGCCCCCCCAAAATATGTCTCTTTGAAAATGATTATTTTAGACTGATCATTTTTTTTTTATTTTTACTGAAGGGTAGTTGACACACAGTATTACATTAGTTTCAGATGTACAACACAGTGATTCAACATTTATATACATGATAATTCTAGCTACCAGCTATCACCATACAAAGTTGTTACATTATTTTGACTATATTCCTTATACTATACATTACATCCTGGGTACTTATTTATTTTACAATTGGAAGTCTGTACTTTTTTTTTTTGAGAGGTCATCTCTCTTATTTATTGATCAACTGGTTGTTAACAATAATAAAATTCTGTATAGGGGAGTCAATGTTCAATGCACAATCATTAATCCACCCCAAGCCTAATTTTCGTCAGTCTCCAATCTTCTGAAGCATAATGAACAAGTTCTCACATGGAAAACAAATTCTTACATAGTGAATAAGTTACATGGTGAACAGTACAAGGGCAGTCATCACAGAAACTTTCGGTTTTGATCATGCATTATGAACTATAAACAATCATTTCAAATATGAATATTCGTTTGATTTTTATACTTGATTTATATGTGGATACCACATTTCTCTCTTTATTATTATTATTTTTAATAAAATGCTGACATGGTAGGTAGATGCAAGATAAAGGTAGAAAACATAGTTTAGTGTTATAAGAGAGCAAATGTAGATGATCAGGTGTGTGCCTGTAGACTATGTGTTAATCCAAGCTAGATAAGGGCAATAAAACATCCATGGATGCAGAAGATTTCTCTCAGAACAGCGGGGGTGAGGTTCTAAGCTTCACCTCTGTTGATCCCCATTTTCTCACCTGATGGCCCCCCTGAGACTGTGCCTGTCTTAGGTTGTTCCTCCCTTGAGGAATCTTACCCGTCTCTGGCTAACCTAGACTGATCATTTTTAAGAAACAGCAGAATTAGGAAAAGATCTAAAAACTGAGTAGAAGTTACTCATTTATAAGAGACATCCACTTTTGTAAAGAAAATCTGCATTTGTATGTATGGCCTTCTGTCTGCACCAAGAGGAGAGGATGCCTAAATCTCTGAAACTCTTACTAATGGAAAAGGAAAGGATTTAAATCTGCATAACAACTTTGCCCTTGTTTATTGTGCTTTTCCTGATGACATCTCATACCTGGCTTTCTCCCTCCCCAATATCTTTTGTCTTTAGCTGGAGATGACATTTAAGGTGTACAGAAGGTATAAGTGTTAACTTCTGTTTGCTTTTCTGCTATTAATCTGTCTTTTATTATAGGTGGTGTCTCTGCCAAGAACCCAAAAGAGTACAGGGAGAAATCATTTTTTCCACCCTTACACCAGTAAGAATATTTTCTCCCAGCTCTACTAATGGGAATTTATGGTTTTTAGGTCAAATCTATAGACACATCAAGGACCTAATTCCCAAAGCACAGAGGAAGCAGAACCCAAGGTCAAGGTATAATATACATAGAAATTAAGACAGTGGACTTGGTTGTCAAACTCAAGTTCTGGCTCCACCATTCCTAAGTCTTGATATTGGGAACCTGATTGACCCTCTTTTACTGAGGCTAAGCTTTCTCATGGATGAAATGGGGATAATTACAGTAGTGGCTGACTCAGAGAATCATCTGTAAAGCTACTCAGCATGTGACTATTGGACCAGCAGCATCATGTCAAGTCCCCTGGGAGCATGGTAGAAATGCAAATTCTTGGGTCCTGCCCCAGAAATCTGAATCAGAACTGGGGAAGTGTTGGCTAAGAATCTGTGTTTTATTAGCTCTCCCAGTGATTCTTATGTACACTAATGTTCAAAAGAACACTGATTTAAAGCATTAAATAAAATATGAAGCCCTTAGTATGGCCACTGGTATACATACGACCTCAATATATATGAACTATTCTGGGATGTTGCCAGTGGCTGAATGATTCAGGAGCTCAGATGGCTCCAGTGAACAACTAGTAAAGACACCAGCAAGATGCAAGCTAATTGGAAAGGGGTTACAGATCTGCCTTTCCAGCCTTTTTACTTTCTAAGATCTCCATTGCATTTCTAAGATTTTTTACTTACTTTTTTTGTGCCTCTAATTCACTCGATTACAAACCAACTATCCTGCACCTTCTTAGGTACTGCCATTTCACTTACCTAATGTAAAACATGACTGATTGCAACGTAAAAGTCCACACATATATGGCAATATGAATCATGTATGAAAACTAGGAATGGCCAAAGAGGCAGGATTCCTGAGTGACGGTCCTTCTGAAAGAGCAGAGCTGCTAATCATGGTGCTAAAAATGTGTGAGAATTTCTGTGGACCCACATTTAACTTGGAAAGGATGATTGATAGGTAGCCACAGTTAGTATTGAGCTATAGCCTAATTTAAGTAGTCAGTACATGGTTCACCTCCTGTAACTAGAGAGGGAAGGAAGACCTTTCTTCCCAGCCCATTTCTGGAGACCCTGAGGAACCCACAAGAATGCATGGGGAAAGTACATCCCCGCAAATTATTACATCAACCTAAGTCTGTCCAAGGCAGGTACAATGTTTAATGTTGGGCTTACAAGATCATGGTGTTTTACTCTTAGAAAAATAGAATTCTTGAAGTTAGGGTCTCAGATGAACAAATTTTTATTGACTATATGAGGATCTTAGGATACACCAAGTCCAATCCCCAAACAAAATCAGGAATAACTTTTCAGCAACCTGGATGCAGGGTTATCCAGTTAAAAATACCTCCCACAATGGGGCATTGCACCATGAAAGGACCCATTATTTTAAAATTAGCTGAGAAAATATATTTGCATACTTTCTGCCCATACAATATTGACTATTACGGGCTCTTTTTTTCTAATAGTCTGTATTAGATATTGAAACTTTACTACTAATGTAGTATCCCTTTTATCAAACCCAATCAGGATAATTGATCAATTCCCTGAAAAGGCTGATTCAGCAGTTATAAATAACAATTTTAACTTAAAATGTATAAATATGAGATGCTATGCCCATTTTTGCACTTCCTTTATCTTTCTTACATAAATTGTATCCATAATGCACCTTTACAATTTCCAATTCCAGTTTCCTTAAATTGAAGCAAGAATTTAGAGGCACTCATGAAACCTATCAGTCTGTTATATTCACTCTGGAGTTTTATGATTATTTTCCCTACCCTGTCAATTGTCTCACCTACACTTAATTCCACTGTTGTTAAAGGAATTCTCTTTAGTAAATCGTTTAACATCATAGTTTTCATTATTATAAAAATTATACTATTTTTATTATTATAAAAACTTCTTTTGTACTTTTAATTAATTTATATAATACTGAGTAAAATTACAGGAGTGTAATGAAAAGGAATACTGACATAATTACATTGGGAAACAAAGAAAACTGGCTCGGTGTAAGCATACAGCTCTACCAGCTAGAATGCCATTATATCAACTAAAAAGAAAGGAAAACTTCAAATCGTGAGTACTGAGAGTGTTATGGGTGGCAAAACGTTTTACACCATTAAGGGGCAGCTCCACTTACCTGATAAATCTATTAGGTGGAACTGATGGGGAGAGCTTGTTTGGAAGTATTTTACTTTGGAAATGTATAATAGCATATTATTCATAATTTCATGTGTATTCATCCCCTATGACCAAGTAGAATGGTACCCTGCAAAAAGCGGCAGAAAAACATCTGGGATCTGGAGTAAAAGTCCCAAAATATGTCATTAAAAACGAGTGATTTATGAATAAAGTTTATTTGAAGAGTAATTTATGAATCTTGTTGGAAAGGTGAACCACTGGCTAAGTTACAACAGAGGCTAAAACCTGAGTTTTGTCTAGACCTGAGACAGGATGTAAAGCAGGTATCTCCCCTGATTTCCACACCCTGTCCTTCTGACAATGGCATCTGATCAGTCCCCTCCACGAATAAATGACACATTGTTCATATGTCTGTACGTGGGCCAACACTTAATTAAATCATGAAATTATAAATGGTACTCTGGAGTATGATCTGCAAGGATTGTACCACATGAATATATTATCCAGAGTTAAGAGTCACATTTGCAGAAAATATGTAAGAATAAAGACATTACACCTGATCATCTATACTTGTGCTCTTACAGCACTAAATTATGTTTTCTACCTTTATCTTGCATCTATCTACCACTTTAGCATTTTATTTTTAAAAAATGAAAATAAAAAATAAGGGAGAAATGTGATTCACATATAAATCAAGTATAAAAATCAAATAAATAATCATATGTGACTTGATTGTTTGTAGTTCATGATGCATGATCAAAACTGAAAGTTTCTGTGATATGACTGCCCTTGCACTGTTCACCATGTGAGAACTTATTCACTATGTAAGAACTTGTTCGTTATGCTTCAGAAGATTGGAGACTGTTGAGAGTAGGCTTGGGGTTGATTAATGATTGTGCATTGAGTCCCCTATACAGAATTTTATTGTTGTTAACAACCATTTGATCAATAAATATGAGAGATGCCCTCTCAAAAAAAAAAAAGAATAAAGACATTACAAAGCCCTTGTCATATAGGTGGTGGTGATAAAAAAAAAACAACTCAATTATCTTCGTACCCTCTCTGCTTCCAAAAAGTTCCTCTATGTAAAGACTGTTAGGTCCTAGTAACCAAATTTTTGGGTGCTAGTGTATGCAACCATCAGCTTTACTAATTAATGACAAGTTGTTTGCCTAAATAATTGTACTGGTTTATTTTTTTATCACCATGGATGAAAGTCCCTATTCTTCCACATTTCACCAGTATTTAATAGTGTCAGATGTCGAAAAAAGTATTTTGCCAATATGATGGGTAAAATGGTATCTCATTATGGTTCTATTTGTATTTTCCAAATTACTAGTAAAGTTAAAAATCTTGCTGTGTTGACATCCAAAATATATAAAGAGTTCACACACCTAAACAAACAAAAAGCAAATAATCCAATTAAAAAATGGGCAGAGGAGCTGAACAGACATTTCTCCAAAGAATAAATTCAGATGGCCAACAGACATGAAAAGATGCTCCACATCGCTAGTCATCAGAGAAATGCAAATTAAAACCACAATGAGATATCACCTCACACCAGTAAGGATGGCTACCATCCAAAAGACAAACAAAAACAAATGTTGGCGAGGTTGTGGAGAAAAGGGAACCCTCCTACACTGCTGGTGGGAATGTAAATTAGTTCAACCACTATGGAAAGCAGTATGGAGGTTCCTCAAAAAGCTCAAAATAGAAATACCATTTGACCCAGGAATTCCACTTCTAGGAATTTACCCCAAGAATGCAGCACTCCAGTTTGAAAAAGACAGATGCACCCCTATGTTTATTGCAGCACTATTTACAATAGCCAAGAAATGGAAGCAACCTAAGTGTCCATCAGTAGATGAATGGATAAAGAAGATGTGGTACATATACACAATGGAATATTATTCAGCTATAAGAAGAAAACAAATCGTACCATTTGCAACAATATGGATGGAGCTAGAGGGTATTATGCTCAGTGAAATAAGCCAGGCAGAGAAAGACAAATACCAAATAATTTCACTCATATGTGGAGTATAAGAACAAAGAAAAACTGAAGGAACAAAACAGCAGCAGAATCACAGAACCCAATAATGGACTAACAGTTACCAAAGGGAAAGGGACTGGGGAGAATGGGAGGGAAGGGAGGGATAAGGGTGTGGAAAAAGAAAGGGGGTATTACGATTAGCATGTATAATATGGGGGGGGCATGGGGAGGGCTGTGCAACACAGAGAAGACAAGTAGTGATTCTATAGCATCTTATTACGCTGATGGACAGTGACTGTAATGGGGTTTGTGGGGGGGACTTGGTGAAGGGGGAAGCCTAGTAAACATAATATTCTTCATGTAATTGTAGATTAATGATAACAAAATAATTTTTTAAAAATCTTGCTATACACTTAACAGTTGTGTTTCATTTTTTTGTGAAATGTCTGCTCACATCTTTTGTTCATTTTGCTATTTGAATTGTCTTCAATTTCTTGATTCTTATAGGTTCTTTATCTTGCTGAACTTCATATTAACCTGGGACAGGGATATGATTTTTCTCCTTTACAGATGAGAATAAGATGAGTAAGAGACTAAGGAACATGTGCAGGTCATAGAAGTAACAAATGATAGAGGGCAATCCGAACCCAGCTCTGCCTTACTCCGTGTTCAGGTGGCTTCCACTTAACAAGCTGCCTTTATTTTTGCTGCTTTCTTATTTCTGTACCACAAGCTCCCCCTAGATTCTCTACAAAGAACACTCTCACTGTGAATCACATTGCACTACGAGGTAGGGAATGGAAATGATCAGGGAAGGCAGACTACTCTGGAAATGACTAGGGAATAAACCAGGGGCAAAATTGAAAGAGTAGAAGATATTTGGGAGATCTTCCTATTGCTCTTAGCTCATGATCACCACTATCATCAATTATAATGATACTAAAAGAAACAAAAGTATCAAACATTCCTTGAGCACGTATGATGCACAGAATTCTGCACAAAGCACTTCAGAGGCATCATTTAGGTGAGTCATTATGGCAGCACCACAGGTTAGAGAATTGACTTAGTCCTATTGCATAGAGGAGCTACCCAATTTTAGAGGAATTACAGAAATTCTCCCAAGGCCACATAACCAGGCAATGGTACATTCTGGGTAAATACCAATTTGTTTGACTTTGGACACTGAACTTCTAAAAGTTATGACTGTATGTCACATGCCACTAACCAAAATACTTTACCATATAGTTCATATCTCCTTGTCTCAAGCAAGTTTTCAATGGATGATTAATCATCTGCTAGTTTTCACATTATCATTCATTGAGAATTCAGAAGGCCTGCTGGTCCTCAAATACCAACCCTACTTCAAGGTTAATTTTCCAAAGCAAATTAATGTTGATATGTGCACATGTTAATAAAAAATGCACAATTCAGTCTCTTTTGTAGCAAAAGCATGGCTTCAGAGTTCCAGGAGTCCGAGAGAAAGATTATTTTGGACAACAGAAGTAGGATGTGCCTCGATCTTTTGCTAGGCTCTTTCTGTACAACTAGAACTTGTTTTATGAACTCAGGAAAATATATCCATAAAATTTATAAAAATCAGGTACTTCGCAGATGATTTTTAGAGAAATTCCCACTTCATATCTGACTTACCTAAAGCATATCATGTTGTCATTTATAAAGGATCACCCTTCACCAGTTAGAAAGTAGCACTCAGCCTTGGGTTAGCATCCTTAAAAATGGAAAATTTATCCAGAAATGTCTGAAATGTCTGGAGTATAAGAACAAAGAAAAACTGAAATGTTTTTTTTTTACATTTCATTTTTTGCATCAAATACAGCACGTGATGTCTCATATGAGAACCAAATATTTAAAATCACATAATTACGTAACTCGATGGCTTGTTTGGTTGACATCACTTTAAACTTTGTGGGAAAGAATGATTTTTAAGAGCTTAAAGCAAAAAGAAACCAGAACAGACACAAGTACATAATAGGTGCTCAGAATATAGAGACTAAATTCATAAAGGGGCAAATGCCATTAACACACAGAACATTTTTCTTGATAATTATTCAGAGCTCCAATTTAAGGATGAGGTATTAATGTAGTTATAGTTTCAGAAATATATATTGAAAGTAGCATTTGTATGAGGCAAAAATCTGATTCACTCTATGTATTAAAAGTATTACATTTTTAATAGTCTTAAGTCAAAAAATAAATATCATTTTTTAAGGTCTGACTTGGTGTAAACCTCCCTACACTATTTGTACTTTTTACAAATAAGGAAACTGGAAGTCTGAAGGGACATTGTGAGCATTACTGAGTCACTGAGCCAGGATTTACATCTTAGACTCTTTGTCTCCAAGTCTCATGCTTCTATATTAGAACAGGTTTTTGTCTTAAAGCTGTGTCTGTCTCCTTTTGCGCAAACACAATCAAAATCAAGATGGGGTCTAAAGAGAGGAAAGAACCGGATATGCTGATGACATATTTGAATCAGATATTTCCTATATATAATCTCATTTGATCATCAAAAAAATGGTAATAAGAGAACTGTCATCTCAGCCTCATTTCTACAGCTGAGAAAACTGAATCCGAGACAAGTCAGATAACTTTGTCTTTGGATGGAATCAGAATTTAATATGTCTACTAATTGAGAAGCCAATTTAATTTCTACTCATCAGGAAACTGAGTCTTAGACATTTTAAGTAATTTGCCTAAAATATTAGGATCAGAATTCAAGTCCAAGTTATTGATTCAAAGTGATTGTTCTTCCCATTAGAAAATTGATTTTTATATTTTTAATTTTTTTTAGTGAGAAGAGACTTTTGAAATACATGAGGCTAGACTTATTTTATTGATGAAATGAAACAAGATGTGAAGAGAATATCATTCCTTGAGCAAGAATTCAAATATAACACAATTGCTTGCTGTCCATTGGGAAAGAAATTCCCAGCTATGTTACTAGAAAGCCACTCAACAGCATTTAAAGGAATTTAATGTTGTATAATTATTAATGATGATACCCTTAATCTAAAAACAACCATTTCCAGTCAACTTCAAATTTCTTGGGCTGGGAGAAGGTTGGTGGGAGGCAGAATCCTCTTTTTGCATATTAACAGTTCAGAGCACTGGGCAGACATTCGACTAAATGATGAATAACACAGAATAAACCATAGTAATATTTGAGAGTTCCTATATATTTAAAAGTATATTCCTTCTATTTTCAACTATTTGACAACAACTAAAGACAGTTTTGTCTACTAGGATATTGATCATCCCTTTCCTACAATCAAATTTATATATTTTCAGAAGACACTGTCCTTTGTCAATAGTTCTGTCCATGGGTTGTGAGTGAAACAGTGGTTGCATAGAATTAAAGAATGGTTCGTTGGGATAAGACGGGAAAAGACTAGACTAAGGATTCTGAGGTTGGCAAGGGTAAATGTTAGAGAAGGAGGAAAATAGATGACAGGAAGTGAAAACTGAGCTTTAGTAGGATCATACTTACCTTCATGTGCATGTACATTCATGTGACAGAATTTAGCTAAGAAAGGACAGCTAAAGACAATAGAGCTGTAAGAGGAAGTAATTTTTATCAAGCAATTTAAGGTATACAGTGTCCCTAAATAATGAATCCACAAATAGTTGTGGAATGCTTACTAAGGTACAGTCCTAAGTACTGGGCACCCAGCAGTTAATCAAAGTTCTGTAGAACCCAGCTGCTGGTCTACAGAGGGCTTTACCTGTAATATTTTATATACATTTTCATATTTTTACTTCTGGTTAACCACGTATTGACTATATTAATTCTCAAAAGACTGGCTAGTAAATTTACTTCTGTTAGCACATAAAATACAAAATGATGGCACATAAAATACAAAATATAAAATAGATACAAAAGAATCTAAAATATATTGTATTATTTTTGCATGGTGACAGAGGGTAAACTATATTTATTGTGGTGAGCATTTTGTAGTGTATATAATTGTGGAATCATTATGCTGTTCACTTAAAATAAATATAATATTGTATACCAAATACAGTTCAAGAAAAGCAAAATAAAACAAATCTTTAAAAAGAGTGTGAGCAGATTATAAGAAGGAGCTGACTTGCAATTGGACTGAATTATGGCTGAAGTGGTAGAAGACAAGGACTCCGAAAGTATGTGGGAGGGGCCTAAGGAAAGACTTCAGCTTTTTCACAATTTTGTTTGGTGCACAATGAGAATTTTAAAAAAACACTTTACAATAAACAAATCTCCTGATGGCCAAAGCTGGAAGAATTTGAGCACTATGGTAAATAACAGAGCATTGGATTATAACACAAAGTAAAAAGCAAATGCATGGCTCTATATGATTGAATAAATAAACAAACATGGTGAAGCAATAAAACTTTCTTACAGAACAAATTTCAATTGTCAGCAAGGCAGAGCTTCAGTTACATCTCCCTTTAGTATATGCCAGACTGAGTAGTTCTTTCCAAAGAATAGGACAGGGGAAGGGAAAAATAACTGTACAATGAGCAAACCTGAAGAACACAACCTTTACCAGCGGATGAAGGTTAGCATCACCAGTGATGGCCTGTGGATGTCATGTGACACTGAAATGAAGTGATGAGAAACACATTTCACTTTGGTGGTATTCTTCCCCAGACTACATCTCGAGTCTCATCATGAGAAAAGTATCAGACAAACCTACATCAGGGTAATTCTATAAGAAATTTGGCCAATCATCCTCAGGACTATTAAAGTCGTGAGAAACAAGACAGGACTGTCATGGACTAGAAGGACTGTGGAGATACATTAACAAACAGTGCAGCGTGGTACCCTGGAAAAGAGGATATGAATGGCAAAAATGGTGAAATCAAAATTAAGACTGGACTTTAGGTAACAGTATTGCACCACTGTTGATGTCTTAATTTTGTCAAGTGTACCATGCAAATATAAGGTGTGCTGACCATGGGGAAAACAAGGTGAAGTGTATACAGAGACTCACTATATTGTATTTGCAAGTTTTCTGTAAGTCTAAAAGTATGATAAAAGCAAAAATTATTTTTTAAAACAATGACAGAAAATGTTAAAAAACAAAACAAACAAAAAAGTGCAGTGTGGAAGTGCTGTTAACAGGAGTGAATAACTTAGAAAAGAAAAGCCTGAAATGTTTGACAGGCAAGCACCAAGATTTTATGTGGAATTCAGTAAATCTCACCCGGGGAACTCTTCTCTAGCCTTGTGGAAATTCTGAAAACCCCCTTCCATACTGGACTGATTATCTGTGCTAGTGACCATGATTATAATGAGTCCAGACAAGTTTATGGCTGTAAAAGCAAAAGTGGGATGAAGGAGAAATGTGGATTTTGTCTTTGAAATAGGTGGCAAAAGGTTCTATCATGTGAGAAATTATTTCCTAGACCTCAAGTATCACTTGCTAGGGACACATATTTGGTGGGGGAAAAAAAAAAAACAAAATAAAAAACATGTGTGAATGAAGAGGTTTGACAGGATATTTTATATCTCCAGTGATTTGGGGAAGTAACTAAAATGGTCAAGGAAGGCGGCTGTATTTCATTCATTCAATACAAGCTGGAGGGAGAACCATGGGTCCAGGCCCATTGTGTTTCTTTCTGTATTCCCAGGGCTCAAAATATGGGTGGTATGAATGAACGAGTGAATGAACAAGTGTGATGGAAAGATGAAATACTTGGAATTACAGGAAGTGCCACAATGTCAATTTTAGTAGAGGAAAGAAACACTTATGAATGGTTCTCAGGTAAGAAAAGATAGTGCAAGTAGTAAGAGGTTCAAACAAAGAACTATAGGACTTCAGAGGACTGAGGTTATAATTCAAGATTAGATAGTGACCTTCCATTTGTGCTGGGCTTTAAAGTGTTCCTAGTACTTGAGGATGTGATTTCGTTGAGATCATTTATTTCCTCGTTGTGTGTGGTGTGGACAAAGTGCTTACTTAAAGAAAGAACATGAGAGATTAAATCCTCGTGCTACATCTGACCGCCACACTCTTAAATATAGAGATTGAGTAGCGTCATCAGTACCATAGAGGTGATGAGAATACGTATTTGTCTCACTGATTAGCAAGGAAAATTACATTAGATAAAGTTTGTAAACAGGCTTAGCAGAGCAGAGTGGTAGTAGTGGCAGGTGACTGAATGCAGATGGAGGGAAGGGATTGACAGTTCACTGTTCCTAGTCTAGGTGGGCAATCATTTATTTCAACCTGCCATTCCATAGAGTAATACTGGTATTTTGATAATGTCTGATGAGACAATGCTGCCTCTGATAGTGGGATTTTAGATGAGGGAGAGCAGGTAGGACCTTCCCAGATCCCTGACAAGCACAGCGTTCAGGTGACCACCCCGAAGGCGGCAAGCCATTTTCCTCTACGGTTAAGATTAAGACTGGCGGCTACCAAGATACATACATTGGTTTCCAAAAGCAAAGACTTTTTTTACTGATTTACACATTGGTTTTATCCATGTAATAGATGGTTTTCAATAGCAGTCCCCTGATTTGACAGAGTAATTTAACTTCCATTTTGGGCTTTAAAGTTCAGGAACTGAAAAAATGACTCCTTATTTTCTCAAATGTAAAGGAAACATCCAGAAGCCTGGAAGAGTCATGGGTAATTGGTCGGGAGTATCTGGGAGGCAGGTAATATTTGGGAGGCTGCTGGCCATCTGAGAAATCTTTTTGTACTTCCAGTATTAGTCAGGAGACTTTCAATTTTCTCTCACATACTCCAGCAATGTTATATGCTCATTATTTAAACGACACCCCCAAGACACAACCTGCCATTCCATAGAGTAATACTGGCATTTTAATGATATCTGATGAGATGAAGCACATGACTGTGGCTAAAACTTTGAAGTTCAAGGAAGCCGCTTTAAATCTCTTCATCATAGACATTCAGTGGTCTTACATCCTGGGCTTTTAGTTAGAATAATATCACAAAAGCTGGGGAAAAATAGCAATATTCGCCATTAAAAAGTGTTTTCACTTACGTTATTTAATGCTCACAATAGGAATCTGTGGGTTACTTCATCGTTTCTATTTTCAGTGGAGAACCTCAAGCTGAGAGAGGTTAAGTGACTTGTTCAAAGTAACAAGGCAAGTTAGTAAATCTTTTTAACTCTGTGTCTAGAAATTTTCCCTCTATGCCCTGCTGTTAATACCTGGGTGTGAATTAATTTTAATTAGCACTTCCTTCCCAGGGCTATTGGCATTTAAAATAACATAGTAAGTAAAAAGATGCATTCATTAATGCTAGAATTCAAGACATTTTAGCCTTTGAGTAAGTAGATATTTAGAGAAAGCAAAAGGGCTTTCTGGGTGTTCTACAAATCACATAAAATGTAGGTGAAGAATGTCTATTTGCATGTAAGATTTATTTTGATGATATCATTCATCTATGACCTTGCTTTATTCATTATATTATACCAATATAAATTTCTAAATAATTTAAAATTCTTTTCTGCCTCAAAAGCCCAGGTGTCTTTTGAAAGTTTGAAAAGCTCAGGTGGTTCCATAATAGTTTTAAATCTGACATCTTAAAAGTCACTAATTGATAATTCCTCATGTTGGCAAATCGAACATCATTTACACAGCCTTTAATAAAACGTATGACGATATGAAAAATGGTGCCACTGGGAAGGCGAATATTAGTGGAGGTATTGAATGCTGAATTTCTTTGTTGTAGATAGAGAAAAACACAATCAGTAAGCCATACACAGAGGGGTTTTAATAAATATTCAAAACTGTTTTAGGAAAAAAAATAGGCCATGAAATCTGGATGATGATACACATGATTAGAGGAGCCCCCCAAAGGAAAACAGTATGGAAATGACAAAAGAGCATTGAACTGCACGTCGGAGGACCTTGAGTCTGAGGCCGCCTCTGCCTTCCACCAGCCGTGTGACCTCGGGAAGCCATTTAATCTCTCCATGTCCATTTCCTCATCTAGAGATCATTTAATCCATTAGACTGGAAATCTTTACCTTTCCTCTGTTACATAAAACATTCCTTTTAAAGCCATAGAATTACAGACAGGCACTCATTCATCTAGCTTAACATTTCTACTGTGCTTCATGCTTGGGAATCAAAGATAATTACAGTATGAGTCCCATTCCCACTCCCCACACTCTGGGACTTACACAGTCCAGGGTAGAGATTAATTCATTCACAAGAGAACAAGCACAGCCTAGCAGTTAGGAGCCATGGGCTCCAGGCACAAACTGCCCGAGTATGAATCCCACTCACCATTTATTAGCTTGGACAGGTCACTTAGCTTCTCTGCACATCAATTTCCTCAGCTCTGAATTCAGTTTCCTCAGCTGTAAACTGGACATGACAGTAGCACCTAACTAATAAGTATTAATATTAGTACAGGCATTGCTTTTAGAAAAGTATCTGCATGCTATATGTACTACGTAAAAGCCTATTAAGTAAAATAAGTACCATAGAATGTTTTAAGTGGTATGACGAAAGGTATAAACCAATAGTTCTCAACCAGAGAAGTTTTGCCCACCAGGGGATATTTGGCAGTAGTTGGAAACATTTTTGGTTGCCATCTCTGAGAGGATGTTACTGGAGTCTAATGAAGTTGGTAAAGGTTAGAAACGAGGACAAATATCCTACAGTGAACAGGAGAAACATCTACAACAATGAACCAGTCAGTCCCAAATGTTAGTAGGGCCAAGGCGAGGTACATACACAGAATAGCAGGGAAACACCAAGGGCCAAGGAATCAGTACTACTTGGGTTGGCAGGAGGCAGGGAGGAATTGTAAAGATGGAGGCAAACCGGTGTTTGAGCAAGATCCCATGGCCAAAAGCACGGAGATGAATTTCAGGTATGGCCAGAGGCCCTGGGAATCTAAAATTGATTAAATTGATTTTGCAACTCACTTTGCATTATTAATTCATTTTATCCTCATCACAGCACTATAATATTATTAGTCCTATTTAACAAATGAGAAAATGAAAGCATAGAAGCATTTTGAAACTTCCAGAAGATGGCATAGCTAGTACTTATTTTAGTAGAGTTAGTGATTTTATAATTCAAAATATGTTATTTAGATCACGTAATACAAAAAGAAGTATCTGATAGTTTACAAAACACACACACAAATAAGACTATTAAAACTATAAGAGGAAAATAGTATTTAAAAGTTGTACACATTCGGTATGAAGTATGTAGTAGAGTGAGAAATTTGACCCTACACTCCTTCTAAACCAAAATGAGGAGGGCAACACCACTGAATACACAGATACTGTGATCTGATAAAAGGAAATCAAATGTTCAAGGTAAGATGAAGGGCTGATAAACAGACATCCGACTGTGTGTTTAAGCAGCAGACTGAAGCTATTCTCTTTTAATAATTAAACACTTAGTCATTAGAGAAGGCTGGGAGAGTTGCCTAACTTCTATTAATTTTCACCTTAAGGATGAGGTGATCATATGTAGGATTTAATCAGTGTATGAACAAAAAGACATTTCCTTAAAAGTCCTCTTATTACTATGTTGTTTTAACTCAGCTGGAAAGCATGGAGCAATGATTAGGTCTGTTGCTATGGATTAAACCACTGATTTATGGATGTAAAGAATGTCACCTCCTTCTCCGTGAAAGACTATTCTTCTCAGCTGGACAGCCAAGGGCTCAATTCTTCTTCCTTCCAAACCAAGGGAAACATTTTAATTATGACTTAAACAACTGTTCTGGACAAATCCAGAAATAGACTGCCTTGGGAATTCTTTTTTCTAAAATGAATGGCAAGAGTTTACCATAAATATATGTGCAGTGTTATATTTGGAACTGCTTATATTTGGAGCCCTATAGTCAGAGGAAAAAGACAGACAGCATAAAATTACTTTATTGGAGATATTTTATGGTAGTGAATTTTTATTTATCCAACCAGCATGTATAGAACACCTAAGTTGAGTTAGTGTCCTTTCCAACTAGCTTTTTTTTTAACATCACACAGGCTCAGTACTGACCCATTACTTAGATCAAGAGCAGAATAGTAAACAATTATGTAATATGCAGCATGTAAACATAGACTAGTACATGCATCCATTCAACATTTATCAAGCATCTATCATGTCCAAAATTTGCACTGAAATTGCACAGTAATCAGATACCAAATTTTTCCAGAACACACTTATTGACACCGATTGAATTTTTCTCCTGATACCTGTGAGCTTACTTTTCAGTAGGAAAATGGATTTTTCTGCTCCTTTTCTATAAGGTAACAAGTCTCAAATATCTTCACTCAATACAAATATAAAAAAATACAAAGTTATTATAAGCCAAAGGGAAGACTTGCAATATATAAGGCAAACCCTTAGCCCTAAAGCCACTGAACACCAGAGCAATTCATATCCACTCAGGTATTTTATTTACCAACTCTACAAGCATACACTGAAGTGAAAATCTGACAAACATGCCTTTTTTTCTCCTAGCAGTTAAATCCCTCAGCACAGTGGTTAGGATGAAAAATAAAACCTTAATGCACTTCCAAATAGCTGCTGTTTTTTTTAATCAGCAGGGCTGTTAGGGTACCTCCCACCTCACACACACACACATGCACACACACACATACACACACACAGACACACACCGCATGCATGCATACCTTTCTCCTTCCTTCCCTAAATAAACTTGATCTCAAAGAAAATTTTAATAGAACTGAATCAAAGGCAAGCATTATGCCACTATCTTCTGAAAAACAAGCACTCCCCCATTTTTGTGCTGCTTTAACTGAGGGGTTCAGAGTTTGAGAGAGGGACAGTGGGTCCTGTCTGGGCTGCAGCTCAGGGCATCAGAACATGAAAAGAAATAGGGAAGGTGGCCTGGAAGAGGTCCCTGTTCCCAGACTTGAAAGGAGCATCCAAGCAAGGCTGAGTTAATTCAGTTTGACACATTTCAAACTCCAGGAAAACCAGGTGCTTCAAAGCCAAGTTCTGAAATCCACAGGTCCTGTGAGGGGACACTGGGAAGGGGGTGGGGGGAGGGGTAGCTTTTCTTGACTCAAAAGTCAGCGCTGTGCTTGGGGAGGCAATGCATTCAGAAGTCCAAGGGCATTTGTTTGTAGTGGAAGAGAAGAGGTGTTCAAAATAGCATCTGTCATCTCTTCTCACCTCTGAGTCTTGGCAATGAGGCTAACCTTTCCTGCCTTTACAGAAATTATTTGATGATCTTCCTCACAGATACCAGACAGGCAGACAGTCTAGGGCTCAGCAGGCCCTGTAACACTGACTTATATTTGAAAAGTTCTGAGAGATAATTCTTGGCGGATGTCCTAGATTAAATATCACCAGCAGCTCTCTACGCCTACCCAGGGCAGCTGTAAAGTATCTGACCCTGGTGAGTAAGGCCCAGAGCATGAGAAAGTGGCCATCCCACCACCAACTGATCAGCGGGGTGATGTGTTCTCACGCCTCACAGTGACGTTAACCCCTCGAAGAATGTAGCTGGGATTTGCGACTCAGTTTATTTCAGGAGGCGACAGGCTGGCCTTCACATTATTTTTATAAGCCCATCAATATGGAACTGGACTTTGTACATTTTAAGACCGCTTCTGAGGCATTTCATCAAGAAATGGACAGATCCCAATACCTGGTTTCTCTCAGGGAAAATGGTCAGGAGATAAAATTATTCTTTGCTTTTGTTTTAATATAGAACACATTATGTAGGTGCAAAAACTGAAATCTCTTGTTTTCAGTACCTTAAATAGAAAAGTCAGGAAGTATAAACTGAATAGATAATCTGTTTTGAAAGGGGGATCAGAGAGATCCTAAAAAAATGAAAGAGAATTAAAGTGAAGTATACTTATGATTATAAGTGCATATGGGGTATCGAGAATAAAATTAATGTAGATAAGAACTTAACAAAACTACTGGTCTTTTTTATCATTGGATGGGTATTACTTTAATCTTGTTATTAAAATAGATGATCACGATAATAATAATAATAGGTTCCAATTACAGAGTTCCCAGTATGTGTTAGAAACTTCCTGCAAGAGAATTATCAGACCAAGATGAGGCCCATCTGAAATGACTTGCTCAAAAACAGAATCAGTCTTTAAGCACAGATGTGTTGGAGCCAAAGGTATACATTAGTAACAGCTAGAGACACTTTTTGGTAGTAAGTTGAGTTTCTTACACCAATCAGCAAAGATATTGCTGAGCTTGAGTTTCTGTAGCCTGTGTATAATGAAAATGATGGTCATATGACTGTGCTTTCCAATGTAAGGTACATACCCTTTCATAGAAACACTAGCATGACTCCAAAGAAGCTTCCTTCACTCCCCAGGCTGCAGCCCCTGCCCCCACCCAAACCCCTTGCCCCCTCCACTGCCCTTTCAGACCTCAGTGAGAACCATCTATACACTCAACAAACTCAGTCCCAGATTCTATCTACTCCAGTTTATTTATTTGGGCATTGCCAGTAAATTTATACTAAAATAATTTCATTTCCTAAAATTGAATGGGTATGAAAAATTTCCTGAATATAAACATGAGCAACTTTTTCCTGAATGCATCCCCTTGGGCAAGGGAAACAAAAGCAAAAATGAACACGTGGGACTACATCAAGCTAAAAAGCTTCTGTACAGCAAAGGACACAATCAGCAGAACAAAAAGGCCTCCTACAGTATGGGAGAATATATTCATAAATGACATCCAAAATATATAAATAACTCACACGCCTCAACAACCAAAAAGCAAATAACCCGATTAAAAAATGGGCCGAGGATATGAACAGACAGTTCTCCAAAGAAGAAATTCAGATGGCCAACAGGCACATGAAAAGACACTTCACATCGTTAATTATCAGGGAAATGCAAATGAAAACCACAATGAGATAGCACCTCACACCAGGTAGGATGGCCAGCATCGAAAAGACTAAGAACAGCAAATGCTGGTGAGGATGCAGCGAAAGGGGAATCCTCCTACGCTGCTGGTGGGGATGTAAACTAGTTCAACCATTGTGGAAAGCAGTATGTCAAAAATATAAAAATAGAAATACCATTTGATCCGGGAATTCCACTCCTAGGAATTTACCCAAAGAATATAAGGTCTCAGATTCAAAAAGACAGATGCACCCCTATGTTTATTGCAGCACTATTTACAATACCTTATGGAAGCAACCTAAGTGTCCATCAGGAGATGAATGGATAAAGAAGATGTGGTACATATACACAATGAAATACTATTCAGCCATAAGAAAGAAACAAATTCATTTGCAACAACACGGATGGAGCTGGATGGTATTATGCTCAGTGAAATAAGCCAGGCAGAGAAAGACAAGTACCAAATGATTTCCCTCATTTGTGAAGTATAACAATGAAGCAAAACTGAAGGAACAAATCAGCAGCAGACTGACAAACTCCAAGAAGGGACTAGCAGTTACCAAAGGGGAGAGGTTGGGGAGGGCGGGTGGGTAGGGAGGGAGAAGGGGACTGAGGGATGTTGTGATTAGTACACATGGTGTGAAGGGGATCATGGGGAAGACAGTGTAGCACAGAGAAGACGAGTGGCGGCTCTGTGGCATCTTGCTACACTGATGGACAGTGACTACAATGGATACGGTGGGGCGACCAGATAATATGGGTGAATGTAGTAACCACATTGTTTTTCATGTGAAACCTTATAAAAGTGTATATCAATAATACCTTAATAAAAAAATTGTAATAAAAAATAATTGAATGTGTATGTGCTGCCTGGTTTCATAGCAAATCTAATCAAATGTGAGTATAGCAGAAGGTAGATTCAAGCGGCACCCATGCTCACCAAGGACGTGAATGGGATGGAGAGAGTGAATGTGTGAGGAGGGAGTGCTGGGTTTGAGTCTGAATTCATCACTTACTGTCTCTGTGAGAGAGCACAGTTCACAAGTCTGGCTGCCTGGATGCAAATCCTATCCCATCCATTTAATAACTGTGACTGTCAGAATGTTACTTTACTTCTCTGAGTCTCAGTTTTATAATACATAAATCAGGGGTATTAATAGCACCTGTCTAATGAGGATTAAACAACATAATTAATGGAAAGTCCTTAGAACAACACTTGGCACATAGTAAGTGCTCAATAAGTGGTAGCCATCTTCATCATCATCATCAATACTATTATTATTATTGCTGGTATTATTGTGATTACTACTGTTGTGGTTTCTAGTTCTTAATATCTATTATCAGCCTCAAGCCCTTCATGAAAACAAAAAAGTATCAAAGTGGTTATTTTTCAAAATAATTTATTGTATTTAATCAACTATATTGACAATATAATTATTTTATGAAATACAGCTTTATGAAAAAAATTGAATAATTCACTCAAATGATGGAATTAACTGGTAAACAGTGGTCTGTATTCAGCCTCCAGAACTGTTCATTTCCCCTGGATAACCTACTATCTCCATCTCTCACTTGACACAAGTCACTATGTGAATCTGAGAACCATTTTGAAAGTTAAGCACATCTGCTTAACTTGGAGTTAAGTTCTAACTCTAAGTTAGGCCCACTTCTAACTTCCAACTTCAATGAAGTTCAGTTTTCTCTTTTGTGTAATGGGGCTAATAGTAATTACCTTGAAAGATAGTTGTTTATGATTAAACATGTAAAATCACAAAGTAATAATAGCTACCACTTACTGAGTTCTTATTTGACACCACACAATGCTGCAGGGGCTTTTAATTTATTAATTAATTTATTCTTCACCACGACTCTATGTGATGTGTGCTGTTTTAACACCTGTTTTGGTAATGGCTAAATAAATGGCAACTTGGGTTATTTAAGCTACTGTCTTGACTCTGCATGCCACTGGTTTTCAGAGATAAAACCTTTCAAAGACTCTCCCCTTGGAGGAGTCATTTAGGATGGCTATTTACCTGCCCAGCTTCCCCACTGCCTGTCTTGCCTAAAGGGCTCCAAGCTGAGTGTGGGAGAATTTACCAGAGAGAAAAACCATTTAGCTTTACCTGGGTGACAGCAATTATGCAGAATGACAAAAGGAGCAGTTAAGTTTCGAGTTAAGGATGATAATTCACTCTCCCCAGGGACTGTCACTCAGAAAGCCTTGAGAAAAAATAACAGCAAAACAATGGCAGACTCTGTTGTCAACAGTCATATTCTCATAATGCCTTGGCATGCTGAAACAATAAGGCCAAAAATGCAGTCTGTTGTCCCTCGAAAGCCCTCCAAGCACATCTGCTGTATCTCAAGCTGTCACTCCTTGGAGACTCACCCTGGAACGGTAGTCAGGACGTCAGTTAGCTGTGGTAGCTCCATAGTAATGGCTCCAGAGGACTCTCCAAGTAACTCAGTTGCAAATCAGAACTTACCAACAGCTTTTAAAATACATGACCAAGGAGTAGAAGAAACCTAGATAGTAAAGTATGGATTTCCTCAACATAGAGATGAGGGGCAGGGTAGTTGCAAGACTAATCATGATTATTACTTTTGCACACTATGTGAAAAGTGCCAATCTGAAAAACCCAAGAAGGAAATAGAAGTAAACTATGAATGCCCACATCTCCAGGAGTTAAAACATGTTGCTGATTTCTAATCCATCAGTATTGATTTAAAAACCTTTGTTTTACTTGCTGTTTGCCATAGTCTTAACAACAGCATTATACTAGTTTACAGTATGGTGATGTCAGATGACATTTATTGCTTGAAACCTAAAGCAATAAGTAAATTGAGACAGGGGGACTAACAATTTCTGGGGGGTTAATATGACCTGATATGCCAAACTGTACACTGACATATACTATATCACATGAAGATAAATAAGATAATGGGGCTGGCTTGCCTGGATTCAAATCCCTGTTCTTCCACTTCTTGCTATAAGATCTTTGGCAGAGAAATCTCTTAAACTCTGTATGCTTCAGTTTCTGGAATTATATAATAGGCATAATATTGCCTCTAAACCATATGATTGTAATTAAATGATTTAATACATGTTGTATGCTTCAAATGCAACCAGCATATGATAAACTCTGGATAAACACTAGCTCTATGATGGAAGCACATTTAACAGATAGTTTAATCATTTAGTCACTTTTATTCCCATTTTATTGATAATGAAACTACCACTTAGGGAAATTCTGTGATCTATTGTGGGGTGCATGGAAGAGATGGGAGTGGAAATAAAGCCAGTCTGTATCTAGATCTCATGCTTCTCAAGTACTTGATTCTATTCCTCTAAGAGAAGGAGCTTTGGGGGAAGTTGGAACTGAGATCATATCCCTCCCTCTGTGCTATATGACCTTGGGCAAATCATTGAAGTTCCTTATCTCTAAAATGAGAATGATCATAACAGCTAATTTACAGAGATAAGTGAGGATTTGAAGATATTTTTATGGCAAGAAACTAGCAGAAGGCTCACCTCATGTAAGTTACCTTTTTCATTCACAGTGAAGGGTGCTCTAGAGATCACCTGGAAATACTATTATCACTCTTGTTTTTGGAAGGAAGCATTGAAAAGATTAATGGGTGAAATTTTACATAAGATTTTATTTTTCCAAATTATTTCTTCTCAAAGATATACTAGTATCTGTCAAGGAATTCATTAAACTTAAGTAAAGTTAAAATTTAAGATCATATGAAAATCTGTATGACCCAAAATTGTCATCTATCCCTTCTGATAGAGTAAGCTTAAAATTCCAAAGCTTAGAAGGTTGGAAGAGTTTGGCTTTTAAGAATATGTCCCAGCAATGGAGAATCTGGGCAGGTGTTTACTCAGAGGTCAGCATTCCGAGCCATCCATTTTCATTAAACACTTACTGGGAGAAACCTTGCGAATTAGAGTACTAGCCAAGCAGGTGTTTAGGACACAGCATGAAAGAGGCCTCGAGTAGATCAGTGTCTTGACTGACAGAATGAAGAAAAATTTTATCCAAAGAGATAGCTACTCTGGTTTGGGGGTAACACTTAGGATGGGAAGGAGGTGGAGAAGGTGCATAGACACCTGAGACTCATGGCTGGCCCAGGAAATCCTGCATTTGAGAGTAACACATCCATTTGAGTGAGAGTAAGCACTGCCATAAAGGCATGGTGGGGGAATGGGAAGAAGGGCAGAAGAGATATTATTATTATTATTATTATTATTATTATTATTATTATTATTATTATTATTATCGTGATTACTATGACAGATCAACGTGCCAGGCTAGACTAAGTACTCTCCTTTGTGCTTCTAGAAGTTTCTGTGTCCTACTCTATTGGCTATAGTGTTAATTACAGACTCTATTAACCTGTCGCATCCACGAGATAGACTGGAGGTCTTTGTATAAACAAAGACTACCTCCTGTCATCAGTTCCAGGCATGGTACCAGAAGGTAGTAAGTGCCAGTAAATATTTTTTTTGATAAAGATATGAAGAGGAGAATGGTAGAACCTGTTATATATACTTTGGCCCTGTCAAGTTTAGACAAACAATGATCTGGCCCTAAGCTTGCAGGAGAAAACAAGGCACGGAGACCAAGGTAAAGCGGAAAACCTCCAGGCTAGTAGTTCTTAGCAGAAGTACCTGAAGAACTTATAAAAATATGTATGATTTTGTACATTTATCCATGCAATCATTCAACAAATATCTACTGCATAACTCTTCTGTGTGAAGGGTCTTATTTGGTAATGGATTCAGAAAGAAAGCAATAAAGATATAAGCTCTTCTCCAAAGTTTCTTGTATCCTAGCACTGGCTACAATTTCAAGCAAAGAAATCACATACAAAATTATGTATCAGAATTATCATAACAACTTAATCATAATATGGTGGTTGCCACCTAAAAATATGGTAGGGTATATTCTGCTACAGACTAGGTAGGAGGGGCACAAAATAGTTTGGCAGCAGTGCCTTGAGGTGATTCAAATATGTCTTCCAATAGAAAACACTGATTTGGTCTTTCATAATTTCTTCTGGCTCTTACTTCTGTGACTTTTTCCCCTTACATTAAATTCACTTATTTGAAAACACCTTTACATTTATTTTCACAGTGCATTGAAAGCTTTTCAAGTCCTATGAGTCAATGAACAAAGTAAACAGTGAGCTCTGGTTGGATCCCAACCCAACGGAGAAGCAGTTAAGTCAATATAAAACTGTAAACGTCATAGTCATTTAAACCGAAGCCTCCCAAATGCTAATCTATACCATTCCCATGACACCATATCCCATGTCCATCCAGCCACGGAATTATAATTCACTTTTCACTGTCCATATGACAAATAGCATGGGAAACCCAAAGACACCTGTCAACTTAGGTGACTTACTCCTGGTGGTGTGGCCCATTGTAAACTGCAGTCTATCTAAATGACCTTACTGCTCAGACTTTTTCACCCCATTCACAGCAGGGGCATGATTAATACCCAGAGCTTCCAGTGATGTCAAAAGATATTCAGGATTCATTTGAAACTCATGGCAATACAAGGGTTTGCATATCAGAGAGATAACTAACCCTCCCTTAAAAGAAACTTGTAATGGATAGGCTCAATACAACCACCATTTTCAGAGTAATCAGTGGTCATAATCACATAGCATAGACTTAATCACTTCTGAGGAATTTGGTCAGGCTAGGGACATTCTACATTGGTTGTTATGGTTGGTTCAGAGTATACATTCAGAGTATTTATGCATCCTGACTGGATGGATTCACTCTCCCCAGGCTTCTATTTCTCTGCAGGCATTCCTTTTGACTCACAGGTCACAGTGTGGTAGGGAGAGTGAAAAAGGCAGCAAGTATTTGTCATTTGGGGGCCACTGGGAGCTCAAGGGATCAGGGATATGAAAATCCTTTCTCCAGTTGATAAACCTCTAGAATGCTTCATGCAGGAATCTTTCTTTTGTTCACCACACCCTCCCACAGACCCTGTCGTGCATTCCAGAGTTTGTACTACTGACACTGCTGACATTGGCAAAGTTCGCTTTTGACCTTCAAGAGCTTCCACTTCATCTCTGTATTTCTCCACATTGGAGTGCTGCACTCTCGTGATAATGCTAAGCACTGCTGTTTCATTATTTTTAGGCATTTTATAGGGTATACTATTTTTTAAAGCCAAAGCTATTTGTTACTTCTATCATGTCATCTTTTTCTTTCAAGTAAACCACAAATTCTTTTCACCAATGACAAAATGAGCCCTTTCAAAGATTTCTCTGGGTCTTTTATCTTAGTCTTCTTATAAACATAGAGATGAACAAAATGTCAAATTCTGAATCACTATGCTATGGTCTGAAGAGCACCAAATTGGATTTGAATCCTACCCTTGCTTTCCAATGACCTTGAGCATGTGAAAGTCAGGCAAGGAATTACATATGAAAAACTGTCTGGTTACTTCCAGATCTAACTCTAACTCTTTAAAATCTAGAATTCTATGATTATCTTTGGAGCAGATATACACAGCATAATCTTTAAGATATTTTCCAAAGAAGTCAACAATGTATTAGATACTTGGGTGTTAATACTTATTTCATAACCAAAATAGCAATGTACCTTTTATTAAGACAAGGGAATGAGTCAGATCAGGATTTGAAAGCTATATCCTTTATCCAATTATTAAAAAACATTTCTGAGTAGCAGACCCCTCAATTTTAAAACAAAGGGATAATGTCTTTCCTCTATGATTTTTGTGAGAATTAAACAAGATAATAATGTATGTGCAAATGCCAAGAATGAGATCTGACACATAGGGGTCAGAAAATAAATGACAGCAATTCTTACTATTATTGACACAAAGCTTTGTTCTTTTCAAAGCCCATTTATATACATTATTTCATGCTAACAGGCTAAGCTAATGCTGCCAAGAAATGTCATATAAAAACATACACCAGGGTCAGTGACATTGCAAAATTCCCATCCTAAAATGGAAAGACTGTCAACTGATTTTAACAGGTAGCAACAAATTCGTTCATATTGTATGTTTCATTCATTCAAATAGCCCTTGACCCAATAGCCCTGTAGCAAGTCTGTCATATTTTATTTATACAGTCATTAGTACAGCAAATATTTATCAAATGGCAACTATGTGCATGGATTTTATCAGAAACTAGCTTTTTATATTGAAATAAGACCACAGGGGGGGAAATTGTTACAGTAGAAATGTGCTTAGTAGTAAGCTAATGGAAGGAGGGAAGGAAGGGGCAGAAAGGAGGGAGGCAGGGAGGGGGAAGAAGGGAGGGGGAGGAGAGGAAAGGAAAGGAAATGAAAGAGGAAATACTACGTTACATTTCCACAGTGCGGTAAGATTTACAAAGCCCCTTTTCTAAAATACGCCCTGGCTCCCCACTTTGCTCCAATCCTACTCAAAAATCACCAACATTCAAGCCATGTTATTCTCATTTCTCAACAAGACTATTAAGTACGGCTCCCAACCTGGTCTCCATGTGTTCACTTCCTGCATCCTTACATCCATTTTCTACAAAGCAGCTAACATTATCCTATAGGGTGAAAACAGATCATTTTACTTTCCAGTTGAAAGCTTGTGGCACCCTTCCGGTGTACCTCTCCAGCTCTGTGTCTGACAGCTAGGGGCTCCCTGCTCTTGGGAACCGCGCTCTAGTCACGGTAGACTATGGTCACTTCTGGAGCAGACAGATCTGGTCCCTGCCTCAGGGACTTCACACTTACTATTCACTGTGTCTGAAACAAGCTTTCCTCCATTTTCTGGAAGCTGACTCCTTTTCATTACCAGGATCTCAGCCTTCTTGAGCTCTTTGGGAAGGTGCCCCCTCCCTACCAATCACTGTTACACTCTATTGCCACTGTTTCTTTTCTTTTTTGTCTGTGACGTTTCTGTTGTCTACTTGTGCTCTGCTATGGTCAGACTTCTCCACTAGAAAATAAGCTCCATGAAGGAAAGGATGGCGCTTTCATTGGCATTTCCCTGACACACAGGGAAGCTGGCTGCAGAAAGGTTACGGGGCTTAATAAGCAAGTAAAGGAGTTTATAAATGGTATCCAGGATGAATAAAGTCTCATTCTATTTGTGTTTTATTACATTTCATTCATGCATATAAAAAAATGGCCTCTGTCTCAAGGAGTCTGAATCAAGTCCTTAAAACAAGATACTATCTCTTCAACAGTTAATGATCCAGAAGTTAGACTACAGGACAATAATAATGTAACAAGACTGGAGATGACTGTGTGCCAAAACAATGAAAGAAACAGTAAGTGCTCTGATTTTGCATACAGTTTAAACAAGTATGTTACAAGAAGTGTTTTTCTTTTTCCAGTAAATTCTATCTGTTGTTCCTTGAGTTCATGGTGCCTGCCTCTGTGGTTTATTTGATTTTTCTGTTTAACTGACTTCCATGTCTTAGTGTCTTCTAAAATTGCTGTATTTCACATATTTATTTTGTAAATTAAATTTATTTCAAATCAGCTATCTCTTGACCATTTTTTTAAATGTTCCAAATCCCTTGAAATAAGTGGAGATACAACACTGGTGAAATTCCAAAATCACTGTTGTGATAAGGGCAGCAGGGTGCCAGTGAAGTGGCCACCTGTTTGGAAAATCTTCACTTTTAGGTATATACTGATACCTATATATTAGTAATGACCAAGTGGAATTTATAATTTAAAATATAAACAATGCCATCTGTATTAGCACCCCAAAATATGAAATGCTTGAATATAAATCTATAAACTATATACAAGACCTATATGAGGAAAACCATAAAATGTGGATGAATGAAATCAAATAACTAAATAAATGGAGAGATATTCCATATGAATGGAAAGACTCAATATTGTCAAAATGTCAGATCTTCTCAACTTGAGCTATAGATTCAATGCAATCTCAATCAAAATCCCAATAAAAATATTTTAAGGATATCAATAAACTGATTCTAAAGTTTATATGGAGAGACAAAAAATCCAGGATAGCCAACAAAATACTGAAGGAAAGAACAAAGTTAGAAGACTGACATTATCTGATTTCAAAACTTACTATAAAATTACAGTAATCAAGACACAATGGTATTGGTGAAAGAAGTGACCAATACATCAATATAGCAGAACAGAGAGCCTAGAGGTAGACCCACAAATGTAGACGACTGATCTTTGACAAAGGAGCAGAGGAAGCAGATTGGCAAAAAGAGTCATTTCAACAAATGGTGCTGGAACAGCTGGCCATCAACAGGCAAACAAATGAATCTAGACACAGACATTACACCCTTCACAAAAACTAACTCAAAAAGATCTAGACTTAAATGTAAAATGCAAAAATATAAACTTCCTAGAAGAAAACACTGGAATAAATCTAGATGCTCTTGAATATGGCAATGACTTTAGTTACACCACCAAAGAAAGGCACCATACATTAAAGGACTAACTGATAAGTTGGACTTCATTAAAATTAAATCTCCTGCTCTGTGAAAGACAGTGTCAAGAGAATGAGAAGGCAAGCCACAGAGTGCGAGGAAATAGTTTCAAAAGATACGTGTGATAAAGGACTGCTGTCCAAAACATACAAAGAACTCTTAAAATCTACAATAAGAAAATGAACGAATCAATCAGAAAAAGGACAGAGTTCCTGAATAGACACCTCATCAAATAATATATACAGATGGCAAATAATCATATGAAAAGATGTTCAAAATCATATGTCATTAGGGAATCTGAAAATTAAAACAATGGGATACCACTACATAACTATTAGAATGGCAAAAATCCAAAAAATGGACAGCCCCAAAGCTTATAAGAATGTGGAACACTCGGATCTCTCTCACGGATGACTAGTGCGAATGCAAAGTGATACAGCTACTTTAGAAGACAGTCTGGCAGTTTCTTACAAAATTAAACATAGCCTTACCATATCATCCAGCAGTCATGCTTTTACCCAAAGGAGTTGAAAACTTATGCCCATACAAAAATCCCCACACAATTTTTATAGGAGCTTTATTCATAATTGTCAAACTCTGAAAGCAACTAAAATGTCCTTCAGTAAGTGAATGGATAAATAAACCGATACAGCCAAACAATGCAATACTATTTGGCACTGAAAAGAAATGATCTATCAAGCTATGAAAAGACATGGAGGAAACATCAATGTATATTGGGAAGCGAAAAAAGATCTGAAAAGGTGATTCCAGTTACACGGCATTCTGGGAAGAGCGAACTACAGGGCAGTAACAAGGTAACAAGTTCAGTGGCTGCAGGGGTTGGAGGGAGGGAAGGATGAATGCGAGGGTTTTTAGGGTAGCAGAACTATTCTGTATGATATTATTATCATGAACACATGCCATTCATTATACATTTGTCAAAACCCATAGGATGCATAATATCAAAAACAAACCCCAAAACAAACTACAGATTTGGGTGATAATAATGTATCAACATTGGTTCTTCAGCCGTGACAAACGTCCACTCTGGTGAGGACTTCTGAGATTGGGGAGACTGTGCCTGTGTGAAGAAGGGAGCATATGGGAACCCCATACTTTCTCCTTAATTTTGCTGTGAATCTAAAACTACTCTACAGTCTATTAAAAAGAGAAAATTAGGATGGATACTAACATGGAAGGATACTAAAAGTTTTATATATTCTTAAAATTGGTTATTTCTAAGGTAATAAATAACCAAATTTATCCAATAGAAGACCTCAATGGAAAAACGTATAGCAATAATTTGAACAGGTTATCAAAGGATTATTTGATATTAAGATTAAAAACTCAAGAGAGGTCATAGGTATTTTTACTCATTTTTTTCAAAATTTAAAGGAACAGCTTTAAAAAAATAAAAGGAATAAAGGCATACAAAAATATTAAAAGTGATATCTACAGGTGGCAGGAATTATTTTCTTTCCAGTTCAGTATTTCATTAAGTTTTTATTCAATTAATGTCATAACTGTGCATTTTATGTAAAATAATGAATATAAATTTTTTGACACTAAAATGCCTAAGTAGAAACTTTTGATTTATAGTCTATCACTTAAAAATAAAAAATGGCAAAGTCTATGTGTTATATAGAAATAATTTTATGAGGATTGGGCATTAAAGTCTAAGGGAAATGGAGAACTGAACCAAGAATCCAGACAATGACTTGGAAGGATAATACACATGTGATTAAAATATTCATGCCAAATTATGTAAGTTATCAGTAATGTCATCTTTTTTCATGGATAGATTGTGACCTGTGAGGATGTGTGCCATGTATCCCTCTGATCTGTATGTCCAATAAACAAAGTAAGGGCAGGAATTTTTGTTTGTTTTGTTCTCCTAGATAGCCCAGGACCTACAGCTGGGCCTAGCAAATTATACACATAGGTCAAACAGGTCTATTTTTCTTGAATGAACATATATCTGTTTAGTAAAGAATAAACACACAAACACACACTCACATGAATGTACAATTTCAATACTGCATTTCAAACTTAATTAACAACTTCATTCTTTAGTCTACCTTTGGATGTTTCTGTCGGCTTTATTAATCTGCTTATTTCTAACTGTGCTAGTCATTCCCGCTCATCACCAAATATTTCTGGTTCCCTGTCTTCCAGGAACATGGCAGGCTCCATTTCCCAGCTAGAAGGGGCCATTTCTGTCCAATAAGCTGTAACAGAAATGATAGCTACTGAAGCATTTCATTATTAATGCAAGATAACTAGCACTCTCTTACCTATCAGCCGTGGTAACCTGTACTATTCAAGGTGACATTGCTTCGTCAGCTGAATCCTTGAGTCAGGAGTTGTGGCTAGAGGTCTGCAGTGGCCTCTGATTTGTTTTGGCATAAAGCAAACCCTTTGTTGTTGTAGGTCATGACGATATTGAGGTTGTTCCCCAAAGTATCTTAATCCATCTTGATTGATATACTCACCCCTAAAAAACATGTTTTAATCAGCATAGTTTCAATTTCTGGTTTGGCACATTCGCCTTCTTGTTCTTTTTCATTATTTTCCTAGGTAGTCTTCCGTTTTATTTTCAGTGAAACCTATTTGTGTTTCAATTGGTATTGCACTGAGTTTACGGATGAATTTCATGTGAATTTAAACTTTTACTATATTGCATCTTCCAATACAAAAATGTTTAATTACTTAAAACTTCATTTATGACCTCAATAAAAATTTTAAAAATTTTATCCTCATATAAACCATGCATATTTCTTGTCTGTTTCCAAACAGTTCACCTTTTCTTTTTAATCACTATTGTATAAAGGCCCTTCCCTTCTATTATGATTTTATTTTGGTTATTATTTTCACATAAAAAATATATAAACATTTTATATATTAATTTTGAACTAGCTAAATAAATTTCCTCAGTTTTTCTAATGCTTTCTGTATTTCTGTTCATGGTCATGTTTTTAAAATTTATAGAAACACAGGAGAATTAATTTTGCTTCCTCCTCTGACATATTTATACCAGTATCATTAAAAAAATAATATTAAGTTGAAAATATTTACACAATGCAAGAGTAGAGAACAAGAAGCCATAAAATAAAAGTTCTAAATCAATAAGGCACTAACTGTAAGTGGTATAAATAGTTTTGAAATTAAAATGAAGTATTACTACAACTTAATAGGTCATTATGTTAAGGAAAAGGAATTTTCCATAAGAAACACTTGAAGCTCATAATTGCAAAAGCATTTTACTATTGCAAAACAATAGTGAAATGAGGTATTAAAATCTGTACATTTCACTAGTTTTGATGTTGGCCATAGTCAGCAATATGTGTCCTTACTTATATATGCAGATCACAACACATTGAACTGAGTGTTTCTACAGGGTTTCTGAAAACCATTGTATTTATGATTTGATTCAATTAATGGTTTGGTCTGGTTCTTAAGTCTAGAGGTTACAGGCATTTAAGCAAATTTCTCCCTGCAAATTCAGCAGTTGTCGGGGCTACACCAGCCCCTGCTTTCTTTCCTTTGGCCTATATTCTCTCTCTTCTTCCTGTCAGTTTCCCAGACATCATCTCTCTTACAGAACTATTTATGCCCAAGTACCTGACCCTCAATGGACATATTTCAGTATCTTCACTCCATTTCCATTTCTCCTGCTCAGAAAACAAGCAAGATTTGTGAGCCCGTGAATGTCATGTCGCTTTTACTGACACACAGACCTGAGGTCTGGAATTGAGGAAGGAGCCCTCAGGTGTTTGTGCAACATTCCTAAATTGCAACAATTTGGACCCCAGTAGTTGGTTTTTCCAGGCCATAGCTCCTTGCCTCAGGGGGCTTGACCACTTAGGGGGTGTATTTCATTCTCATAGTGAAGTTGGGAGGAGTTACTGGCTTTTAATGGGCATGGCCAGAAATGCCAAATACAAAGTAAAGAATTAAATTGCCCCTTAAAGCAAACCAAATAAACAAAAAATATTTGAAGCAGCCTATTTCCTCACCAAGGAAATAACAGACATTTTCTCAAGATCTGAATCTTACTTCTCAGCCTAGCACCCTGTGCCCCTTTCTACTTATGTAGGAAGTACTTTCTACCTCCCTTCAGTTTCAGCATAGCCTCATGATTTGTTTTGGCCATTGAAATGTGAAAAAAAGTGCTATGTGTCACTTGCAAGTGGAAGCTTTAAAAACTAGTGTAGAATTCTCTAAGTGTCTTTTTTCTGTTCTCTATACTGGTGGGAGAATGTGTCAAGAGAAGTCTATGACATCCTGGGTCCCTGAGAGAACCCAGGAACAGGAACCCTTGCCAAACCATACTGTGCCTATAACAGGAAAAAGAGACAAACAAATCACTAAGAGTTTAAGGTTTTTTGTTACTGTATTACCTCCTAGCCTATCATGACTGAGAGTTCCTCTTTGGATAACAGGAACCAGATTGCCTTTTTATACCTCTTAGGGACTGTACTATATCCACTCAAAATTCATAGACTGAGGCCTCAACCCTCAAAGTGACTGTATTTGGCGACAGGGCCATAGGAGGGGTGATTTAGGGTGAGGTCCTAATTGAATAGGACTGTGTCCTTAGAAGAAGAAGAGACATCAGAGGTGTGCACATGCAGAAAAAGGCCTGGGGCTACGTGAGGACACAGCAGAAGGCAGCCAACTACACACCCAGGTGAGAGGCCTCAGGCAACACCACCCTACCACTGTGTTGATTTTGTACTTCCAGCCTCCAGACTGAGAAAACAGGTCACTGGGGAAGTCATTCAGCCTCTGGTATTTTGGTGGTAGCCTTGACAAATACGGTCCCACAGTCTTCACAATAGTCTTTCTAATTTATTTTAATTACACAGTCAGCTACCACAGGCCAGCTTTGCCCTGATCTTAGACCAAGTCCAGGGTCCCAGGTCACTCTGGCCTCCTGCTTGCATGGGAAAAGTGCCGTAGGGTTTTATTTAAAATGCTAGCAAGTCCTCCAATCTGGGTTTGCATCCCAGCTCTTGATGTGTGGTGTTTGTGTTTTAATCCCAGCTCTATCTTAAATTTATTGTGAGACTTTGGGAAAATTATTTTTCTGTGCTTCAGTTTCGTCATTTTTAAAATGGAGATCCCATTAGTACCTGTCTCACAGTGTTCTGGGGAGGATGCAATGAGAATGAAAAATAAAACACCTAACAGTAGAGCTTTACTTGTACTGAGCACCATAAATGAATATTAACGCATACTAATTGTTCATATATTAATTCATTAGTATAACTTCTAGATTGGAATGCTCTCCACCCTTGGTTGCCTGAATCACAAAAACATTGATAAATGAATGCTGATGAACCTGTCATATTTTGTGCTACAAGTGTCAAGCTCTTTTTCCTTTACCAGCCTCCACAGCAAATGGCATTTCTGAGCCCAGGGTCCTACTCGGGGCTATGAACATTTTTAGGGTACTAGTTCCAGTACTACCGCTGCCAGCAGTGGGGTGGCAAGATTCTCACAGACTTGTACTCAATTCCATTCAGTTTACAAAGTAGCCTAAGATACTTTTAGTCTCGTAAACAACAATGATGATAAATTAAAGTTCAGTGGGCAATTTACCCTGGAAATCAGAGAACCTGTAAGTACACTTAGAAATGCTTGAAAGAGACAGAGCTTGCAGGGCTTGGTAGCAAAATGCTACCAATACTTTACTTGAATTTTGTTACAAGAAAATAAAGGCCAGAGATGTGTTCCTTTTCACACTAAAGGAAATAGCTTCTATCAACTAGATCAGCTCCAATAACTTCAGGGATCTGCTTTATTAGGTCTGTTGCCATTGTGATGGGCTAAGAAGTTTCTTTTGAAGAAAAGTAATTACTGTACCAGAGTACCTAGCCAACGAAATGCAATCGCATTTTAAAAAATCCACTTGCTCAGCACAGTTTCGGCTCTCTGTGCCTTCCAGTAAGCTGGATCAATAGCTAGCAGATACATAGGTCGCCATGATGCCTAGAGCTTACACCCTCTTGCTTACATTTTATAGTAAAGCACAATGAGAAAAAAAACACCGTGTGAAACCTATTCACTGAAAGCTATATTAGCACTTCATCACATTCACAAAGTAGTCACTATTATATAACTAGGGGGTTAAGCAGAAAAGCGTAGGACAGAATATTTGTTGAACATGTACTTTTGGCTAGGCACTTCAATACATGACATATTTGATTTATGTTATTTGAAGTACAGGATTCTTATTGTTACCACATCAGAGTGGGTGGATAATGCCTGACTCACCCTCATTAAAATACATGAAACTAAAAGGAAAGAAAAGAAATCTGAACCATTGCAGAACAATTACCCAGCTAAATTTAGTAAAAGTTTTCAAAAATTGATGTTTCCCTATAATGTATTCCTTAGAGCTGGCATATATATGAACATCTTTATCGAGAAGCACAGTAAACTGTATAGGATTTGAACAAGGGTTCAATTTTCTTAAGTAACCCCTGTATCATCCTAAAACCCTTTTGAACCATACCTTCCTTTCTACTATGAAAAGATTCTGATGAGAAAGATGCATTTGAGATGATAACAGTGAAATTTCTTAGGTAACACATTTTACTGAGTGGTACTTTCAGTCTTATTTTTGACATTTTATTTCTAGAAAATATTTCTAGTAAAGCGAGGTCCAAATGACACAGTTCTTTTCAAGTTTTTTTCAATGAGTACAACCATGTGCTCAGTGTTGGGAGGTTTATGTTGCTTTGGAGTCCTAAATTTCCTTCCATCCAACTCAGTGAACCCCTCAAAGCAAGAACCTTCATTTAACAAATTCATGCAGAACAAATTCAGTTTAGCATACTTGAAGATTCAACTCTCATAATTCTGAAATGGGGAATACCAATTAAAAGTAAAGTGATATCTTCTCTAATGTTAATGTGTGGCAGGCCTTGATTTGAGGGGTGGGGGGGAATCTATCTGGCCCTAGTAAAGATTTGTTCTTCATGGGTTGTTGGGGTATATTGTTTCTTTTACATTTTTACAGTACGGGCTAATTTTCAGTGCTGTAGAGCTAAACAATTTATTTTATTTTGAAAGAGATTAGTCTTACTGATTCCCCAAGCCTTCATTAAAAACTAAATAGTAAGTATTGAGCATCTCCTCTGAGATAGTGTGATAAGTCCCATACCAGAGAGAAGTGAGATGTGCAAGCAGGAGAGAGCCTTCACCCAGCCCACAATTTAGGTGAGCTCCCCAGAGGACAGGGACCCAGGTCAAATTCTGAAGACAGGCAGCAATTATAAAGAATGAAGAATGGGAGGAAGGGCTTTGCAGGCAGAATGAGAAGTGAATGCAGATCATATTCCTGAACTTTCATTTTGATGCATGTCCATCTACATTTACCCTGTATGCTCTCAGATGTCTAATGAACATCCCTCACCAGCAGCCCTGCCCATGTGCACCTCCACCTGGATTCCCCACGCAGCAATGGCACCATGAGTAACCATTCCCCAACACCATAAAGTGTGAGTCAAACTTGATTCCTCCCTCTTCTTGTTTTTAACTACAGTGTTAAAGGAATCACTGCAAGTTCCCTATCCCATCTGCTAGGCGTTTGTTTAAGTTTTGTCTTCATCGTCTCCAGTAATATTTGTTTATTTAAACGCCTCTTGCTCTTTAATCTGGACAATTGCTATAGTTGGTTTTTATTAAATAACTATCATCACTTAAATTTAGCAGTCATGGGCAGTTATGCTAAGGTATATACAAAGTGCTGGGGATAAAGCAATGAATGCAACATGGCCACAGACTCCAAAGAGATCATATCTAGTGGAAGAGACGGAAACAAAGAGATAGTTTTGATACAAGGTTTGTTAGAGACACACAAAGAACAAATCAGGAGGAAAGATAGCTGAAGGCCTCCCAGGTTGATCCTGTGGTGAGACTTCAAGGAGGAGAAGGAAACACAGAGAAACTACTCCAGATAAAATAGGCAGAATTAGCAAAGGCATGGATACAAAATACAATGAGTTATATTCAATGTTGCTGAAACTTAAGATTTTGGGAGTAGGAAATGATAAGAGGTAAAGGGAGAGGAAAGCATGTGGCGGGAGAGGGGGCAAGACGTGCAGAATCTTGTATGCTATGTTAATTACCAGCAGCAGTAATTACATCAGCCACTGAAAGCCTATTGTACTTCCTAAAATGATTACATACTTGGGAATTTCATCATAATAACTATATGTTGAAAAAGATGTTATTTCCATTTTACAGACTTACCAACTAAGGCTCCAATGTAAGCTAAGTTGCTGCTGGCTTCTGGTGAACTCAAATTCAAATTCTAATATGATTCACAACTACATTATTCCACTTCTGCATTTCCACCTTTCCCAAATGTCTCTTTAATTTATTAACAGATACTTTTGCTTCTAATTTCATATTTCTTGCTTCAATTAGACCCAGTCACCATGGGATTATGTCATTCCTTTGGTTGTTGATGGTCCTCCTTTCCCTTTTGCAGAAGTTCAAACTTCATGTGGCTTTCAGAGCTGCTTATGTTTTACTCTCCCTTCATCTCAATTTCTCTACATTCACCTTACACCCTAGAGACACTTAGCTTCTTGAATGTCCCCAAATATGTCTCCATATCATCACACGTGCTGTTTCAGCTTGTTCAAATGCTCACCCTGACTTTATATCTTCCTTGATCCCTGGAAAATACATATTTATTCCCCAGCACCCAGAGAGCAGAAACCCACGTCAGTATCTGTCACAATGTTATATCATCAAAAAATGAGGATTCACTTTCAAAGTATGTAAAAATGACTATGAAGCCATTGAAATGTGATATTTAACCAAAGATCATGTAAGAAATATAACCTTCTATAAAGTCATCAAGGTAACTGTATGAGGGAGTATAATAGACAGATATATTTTTCTTTAACTGGTACAGGAGGAAAGTATAGCCATTCCCACTGATATATGGCTGTCTCTGAATTTTCTATGCCTGTGTTTTATAATCTAAGTACTTAGAAGGATAGCATGTATGGTCTAGCCCAAGGCACTGTACAAATCAAAGCATGACCCATCCATTTCTGTTCTGTCACATGGAGATTGCAAAGGGTGTACTTTTCATGTTCCACATTAGCAGAGCCTAACACCAGATTCAGCTACATAATGTCTGTGTCCGAACAGGGGCACAAAAGTTGAGATATTCAAAGGTGTGTATGGACAGCTGAATCACAGGTGTAATGTCATTTATGCTATCCTTCAACACCTATTTGTTGAGGACTTACAAAGTTCCGCATTACTTTGAGTAGAGACGTAAGACCAAATACCCACCATAATAAAACTCGTGATCTTGCTGGGGAGATAGACCATAACATATGAAATAAAACAAATAATGTAAAACAGCAATACAAGACATTTTGTTCTATAAGGAAAGATGGTAAACTAAGCAGTTTAAGATAGCTTTGTGAATAATGGAAAAAGCACTGGTGCCAGAAGTTTGGGTTTTAGCCCCAATTCTGACATATGATAGCACTATGACACACAACAAGTTATTTAAACTTTCTGACTTTTGAGTTCAGATAAATATATCTGTTATACAAACTTCAGTGGGCTTTGGAAAGAACCAAATGAAAATCCTTTTAAGACTACAAAAGAATACAGAGAAATATGACACAAGATAATTTCCATCTTAAGAACAACATTTTAGTGGATCATGTACTCAGAAGAACTACATGCATTCTCTTCTCCATTCACTTTCAAGTTGGGTTCCTTTGACAGTACTTACTAATCCCTCAACTAAATATGATTTTTTAATTCATTAGTGATTTATTGAGCAACTATTATATGCAAGTCACTGTGTACAGTGTTGGTGATTCAATCATGGATCTGTCACATAAGGAGCCTGTATCATGCAGAAACTGTCAGGCAAATAGCTAGTGCTCAATAACTTTAGTTTTACATTTTAAAAAATTACACCTCGTATCTGGTGGTACATACAGACAGACAGGCTAGAGAAAGTAAAGAAGAGTTTTGCATGATTTAAAAATTGCCCAGAGAGAGGAAAAATGTTTTATTGCTGTGACAAAGATTTGCACTACAAATTATGTTAGAACTGATAAAAAGAAAATTCATTCTAAAACTTCAGTAACTGAAAGGCAAAAGATAGAAACTGGCAACACACAACAGGGACAGTACAAATAGCAGATTGAACCCTGATCATTTTGGACCATCATTAATTAAAAATGTGTGCATCTACATATGTCTATATATATTTATATACTCTATATGTGCAAATATGTTGTGTATATATATGTTTATATACATACAACTTAATTAAACAAATAACAGCAAAAAAATAGCAAGTGCATATACTCAACATCGGAAAGCTGTGATGAAATAGATATATTTTGATTGCTAATAGATTTTTATTACACTTAGGCATACAGTCTTTCTGGAGGGGAGTTCAAAAATGCATTGCTATAGTGGAGTCATGCTACTATATGACCTAGTAATACTATTGATTTCTATTGCTCCATGAAAATATTCCTACACAATTAGCAGCTTAAAACAACACAGACTTGCTTTGTTACAGTTTCTGTGGGCTAGGAGTCTAAGCTTGGCTGAGAGAGGGTTACAAGGCTGCAATCAAAGTGTCAGCTGGGCTGGGGGGGGTCTCATCTGAGGCTCAACTGGAGAATAACCCCCAAGCTCACTTGAGTTGTTGGCAGATCAGTTCTTCATGGTTGTGAAACTAATGGCATCAGTTTCTTGCCAACTAGAGTCTGCTCCCACCTCCTAGAGACCACACGCTCATCGTTCCATGCCACATGGGGTTCCTCATTGTAGCTGACCACATTTTCAAAGCAGCAAGGGAGAGACTATAGTGGATGGGCATTATACCTTGTGTAAAATAATCATATACACATAACCACATACATTTCATCAACTTTCTCATATTTTACCATTTAAAATTAAGTGAAGGACCACCACTACACTTGAAGGGAGGGGATTACTCAGGCTGTGAAGAAAAACAAAAGGTGGGGTTCAGGGAAGCCACCTTAAGATTATTTCTGCTACAACCATATCAGGGAATATATCCCAAGGAAGTAACTCAACATAAAAAAGAAGGACTTAGACAATATTGTTTATTGGTTTACTGTCTATTACTTCTGATAATTGGGAGCAATTTCAATTCATAAATGTGGGCAAGAAGAGAGGCTATAAATGGCTAGACACTTGAAAATTAATCTCATTCTATATTATGTACCTTAGACATGAAAATTATGAGTTTCACACATATAATTGGAAAAATAACCAAATGAGGCAACAATAAGGGTGAAATGAAGTTAGAGCTATGAATATGTGATCACATACCAACTAAAGAAACATTTATTTGAATAATATTTAGAGTAGGAGAGGCTGCAATACTTGTGAATTATTTTTTATCATTTTTCCAAGAACATAGGTACTGGCTAGTGTTCTTAAAAATCAAAAGAAAGTTATTTATAAAAACGTGAGATTCATGATATGTAGAAAGCAAAAATAAATTGTAGAAATGATTTTTTAAGACCCTACAGTGTAATCTTTTTAAAGATCAAAAAGTGAGAACATTTTAATTAAGAAAAACAAAGAAAATAAAAATACATATTATTAGGAATGAAAAAGGAGGCATAATCATTTATGCAAGGGTTTAAAATATTTAAACACAAATACTATGTGTAAAATTAGGCAACTAATTGGAATATTGAAGAAAAATGGATGCTTACCTAACAAACTATTAATTATCAAATTGATCCCAAAGAAAGTACAGAACATAAATAGACAAGTAACCATAGAAAAGACAGTGGAATCAACTAAATACTTTACCACTTGTAAAGGTATTAGCCTAGATGCTTTTATAGATGAGCTCTATATAATTTTAAATAACATGTGATTCAGTGCTATTAAAAAAAATTGTACAGATCACAAAAAAATGAAAGCTTCTCATTCCATTTTTAGAAACTGAGGAAACCTTAATATCTTAATATGAAGACAAAAGATTTCAAAAGCTTTACACCAATCATTCTTTGAATAATAATGCACAATCCCTTGATTAAAAATTAGAAATTGGGAAGTCTGCATACCTCCTGCTCAATTTTGCTGTGAATGTAAAACTGATAACCTAAAAAATAAGGTCAAAACAGGGTAAAAAAATTAGAAATAGAAAATAATGCACAATACTACAAAATCATAATAATGCAGTCTAATAAAATCAAGCTAAATTATTCAAAGAATTCAAGGTTGGCTGCATCATATTATATGCCATCATTTCAAATACATTATACCTAAAAATGTATTATATTTAAAAATTCATTTGATTTAATTCATCGAGCATTTTAAATTAAAAACTAAAGAAAAACAAACAGAAAAGATGTAAATGATTAGATGCAACATCATTGCCATTAAGATTAGGGATAAGACATAATTGTATATTGTTCTAGAAATACTAGTATGGCAAATCAAAAAATAAAATTACTTAATTCACATGACCACTGAACAAGAAAATTATCTCTCTTCATAGATCATACTTACATACCTAAAATTGTCAAAATAATATAGGGTAAACAAAATAACACACACGCATGCATTCACACACAGAGAGAAAAGATGAACCATTAAAATTATAAAATGATAAATAGTCCAAGTATGATAGTCTTTCTGTGTTCAATGAGTTAGAATGAAAATCCTTATATATTTATAAAAGAACATATAAAAGTATATTCTGATATATTCTGTTTATAATCCTGTTTATAAAAGTGATGTTAAATGACGTAATACTAAAAGTTTGCAAAAATTGTATAAAATCACAGATGAAGAAAATAGCAAACAACAACAAAATCCTCCCAAATGAATAAGAATAATGGATGAAAATTTGCCAAAGTAGATACCAAAAGTTACAATAAGCCCATTATAATAAAAATGGTAGGGTAATTAAACAGGTATAGACAAACTGGTCAGAAGAGATAGTTCAAAAGAGATCTATCTGAAAGTATGATGGAATGTATGGCAAGTCCAATCATCATATTGAATAGTTGGTATATATAATAGGGTAGCAAAATGGAGGTTTATTTCATAGCCAGTACGAGTGGTTAGTTATCTATAAGAAAAAAGATGGCAGCATGAGAAGTGAGGCAGAAACCTACTCCCAAAATCACTTATAACATGAAAATACAGCAAATACAACTATTCCTGAAACAGTGACCCAAAGACTGCAGAACAGACTGCCTAGGTCTGGGAAAAAGAGAAGACCTCACAGAAAAGGGTAAAATAGCAAAGCTACAATCAGGCAGGACCAAAGCCCTCCCCTGACTCCAGCCCATAGGCAGGAGGAAGAAAAATCCATCAGGGGAGGGAGTAGAAGCCCAGGACTGCTGAACACCCAGCCCTGGACATCTGCTCCAGGAGCACAAACCCACATTACATGGTACTCCAGAGATTAGTGGAGTTTGAAAGCAAAGACAGGCAGAATACTCAGGGAGACTGAGATTCCAGCCACTGTGAAGAACAGGTACCCAAAACCAGCCATCCTGGAACAAAAGAAAGGTGGGCGATATGAAAGACTTCCGAGCACTGAGAGTGGCTTTAAAGGGGCAAATATTACACAGAGATCACTGCTCAGGAGACAGGGCAGGTGGACAAAATCATCCTGGCACACTCAGCCAAGCAGGTTGGGAATTTTCAAGAGCTCCAGGAGCTCCATCCCCTGGCTGGCAACACAGCGCCAAGGTTACCCACTGCGATATGCAGCCTGCTGCTCCTTCCTCCCAGCAGGGACTGTTTCTGCATACCTGCTGTCCCCACCAATGCACCAGGCTATCCAGAGGGTGGTCCTGCCTAAGGCAGCTACAAGGGCATAGCACAGATGCTCCCCCCTGCGCACTTGGCCCATTGGACCTGTCAGTGGAGGCATGTACTTATTATAAGTCTATGTACTTACTATGACTGGGAAGACAAGGAAAAGCTCTATCCTCCTGGCAGGAGCCAGTTCTGCTCACTTACAACCCCTGCTATTATTGAAGGTGCTCTGCAGCTACAGAGAGTAGAGCTTCTGGGTACTAGAGGGTACTTCCTGTACAAATCTATTATCACATAAGAAACCTCCCACCCCTCCAAAAAATGAAGAGACAGAGGAATTTCTTCAAAAAAAAACATTCAAGTAAAAACTCCAGAAAGAGGGCTTAATGAAATTGAAATTACCAATCTTCTTGATAAAGATTTCAAAATAAAAATCATAAACATGCTCAGGGAGCTACAGAAAAATATTCAAGATCTCAGGGAGGGCTCAATAAGGAGACAGAAACATTGAAAATTACAGTATCTGAAATTAAACATACAATGGAGGGATTTAAAAGTAGATTAGATGAGGTAGAGGAGATGGTAAATGAAATAGAAATTAAAGAACAGGAAAATGAAGCTGAAGCACAGAGATAAAAAAGATTTCTAGGAATGAAAGAATAATAAGTGAGCTGTACAACCAATCCAAACAGAACAATATTTGCATTATAGGGGTACCAGGAGAGAAAGAGAGAAGAAAAGGGATAGAAAGTCTCTTTGAGGAAATAATTGCTGAAAATTTCCCCAATCTGCAGAAGGAAATTGTCTTTCAGGCCATGGAAGTACAGAGATTTCCCAACACAAGGAACCTTAGGAAAGCAACACCAAAACATATAATAATTAAAATGGCAAAGATCAAAGACAAAGAGAGAGTATTGATATCAGCCAGAGAAAGAAAAAAGATCACTTATAAAGGAAACTCCATCAGGCTATCAGCAAACTTTGCAGCAGAAAACATAAAGGCAGAAGGGAGTAGCATGATTTATTTAATGCAATGAAACAGAAGGGCCTATTATATAAAGAGTGGAGGAGGAAGAAGAAGGGGAGGAAAAAAAGGAACCTTTAGAATGTGCTTGAAATAGCATAATAAGTGAGTTAAGACAGACTGTCAGATAATAAGGAAACTGTCCTTGAACCTTTGGTAACCATGAATATAACGCCTACAGTGGTAATAAGTACATATCTATCGATAATCACCCTAAATGTAAATGGACCGAATGCACCAATCAAAAGACAGAGTTACAGAATGGATGAAAAACCAGGACCCACCTAAATGTGCCTACAGTAGACTAACTTCAAACCCAAAGACATACACAGACTAAAAGTGAAGGGATGGAAAAAGATATTTCATGCAACTAATAGGGAGAAAAAAGCAGAAGTTACAGTACTTGTTTCAGAACAAAGTAACAAGAGACAAAGAAGGACACTACATAATGATAAAGAGGTCAGTCCAACAAGAGGATATAACCATTAGAAATATCTATGCACCCAATATAGGAGCACCTAAATAAGTGAACCAAATACTAACAGAAATAAAGCGGGACATAGAATGCAATGTATTCATTTTAGCAGACTTTAACACACCACTCACTTCAAAGGACAGATCAACCAGACAGAAAATAAGGAAACAGAGGCACTGAACAATACATTAGAACAGATGGACCTAACAGACATCTACAGAACATTCCACCCAAAAGCAGTAGGATACACTTTCTTCTGAGGTATACATGGAACATTTTACAGAATAGATCATGTAGTAGGCCATAGAAGAGCCTCAGTAAATTCAAAAAGATTGAAATTGTGCCAACCAGCTTTTCAGACCACAAAAGTATGAAACTAGAAATAAATTATGTAAAGAAAACAAAGCACAAACACATGGAGGCTTAACAACATGCTCCTAAATAATCAATGGATCAGTGACCAAATAAAAACAGAGATCAAGCAATATATAGAAACAAATGAAAACAAGTCAATAGTCCAAAACCTGCAGGATGCAGTGATTGCAGTTCTAAGATGAAAGTATATTATAATACAGGATTTCAAGAAAGAAGAACAATCCCAAACAGTCTAAATTCACAATTAATGATACTAGAAAAAGAAGAATAAGTCCAAAAATCAGAAGAAGGACGGACATAATAAAGATCAGAGCAGAAATAAATAAAATTGAGAAAAATAAAACAATAGAATCAATGAAATCAGGAGCTGGTTCTTTGAGAAAATAAACAAAACAGATAAACCCCTAGCCAATTGGATAACCTAGAAGAAATGAACAACTTTCTAGAAAAAATACAACCTTTCAAGACTGACCCAGGAAGAAACAGAAAACTTGTACAGACCAATTACCAGCAGTAAAATGGAACTGATAATAAAAACTACCTAAGAACGAAATGCCTGTACCAGATGGCTTCACCACTGAATTTTATCAAACATTTAAAAAACAGCCAATACCCATCTCCTTAAAGTATTCCAGAATGTAGAAGAGGAGGGAATACTTCTAAACTTATTCTATGAAGCCAGCATCACTCTAATACCAAAAACGGACAAAGACACCACAAAAAAAACCAGACCAATATCCCTGATAAACAAACATAGATGCAAAAATACTCAACAAAATATTAGCAAACCAAATTCAAAAGTACATCAGAAAGATCACCCATCATGACCAAGTGCGATTTATTCCAGGGATGCAAGGATGATACAATATTAAAAAATCAATCAACATCATATACCACATCAACAAAATGAAGGGCAAAAATCACATGATCATCTCAACATTTGCTGAAAAAGCATTTAACCAAATTCAACATCCATTCATGATAAAAACCATCAACAAAATGGATATAGAAGGTAAGTACCTCAACATAATAAAGCCATATATGACAAACCCACAGCCAACACCATACTTAATAGTAAAAAGCTGAAAGCTTCTCCTCTAAGATCAGGAAAGAGAGGGATGCCCACTCTCACCACTTTCATTCAACATAGTATTGGAAGTCCTATGCACAGCAATCAGATAACAAAAAGAAATAAAAAGCATCCAAACTGGTAAGGAAGAAGTTAAACTGTCACTGCTTATAGATAACATGATACTGTACATAAAAAGCCCTAAAGAATCCACCCAAAAACTAATAGAACTAATAACTGAATTCAGAGAAGTTGCAGAATATGAAATTAATACAGAGAAATCTGTTGCATTCCTATACACGAACAATGAATGAGCACAAAGAGAAATCAGGAAAACAACTTCATTTACAATTGCATCAAAAAGAATAAAATACCTAGGAATAAACATAACCAAGTAGGTGAAAGACCTATACCCTGAAAACTACAAGACACTCATGAGAGAAATTAAAGAAGACACCACTAAATGTTACACAGCCTGTGCTCATGGATAAGAAGAATTAATATTGTCAAATTGGCCATCCTGCCTAAAGCAATCTACAGATTCAATGCAATCCCTACCAAAATACCAGCAACATTATTCAATGAACTAGAAAAAATAGTCCTAAAACTCATATGGAACCTCAAAAGAAACCAAATAGCAAAAGTAATCCTGAGAAAGAAGAACAAAGCTGGGGAGGTTATGCTCCCTAACTTCAAGCTCTACTACAAAGCTACAGTAATCAAAACAATTTGGTACTGGCACAAGAACAGACCCATAGATCAATGGAACAGAACAGACATACCAGATATAAACCCACACATATATAGCCAATTAACATATGATAAAGGAGCCATGGAAATACAATGGAGAAAAGAGAGCCTCTTCAACAAATGGTGTTAGCAAAACTGGACAGCTACTTGTAAGATAATGAAACTGGACTATTGTTAACTTCATACACAAAAGTAGACTTGAAATGGATCAAAGACTTGAATTTAAGTCATGAAAACATAAAACTCAAACAAGAAAGCATAGGCAAAAATCTCTTGAATATAAACATGAGCAACTTTCTGCTGAACACATCTCCTTGGGCAAGAGAAACGAAATAAAATGAACAAATGGGACTACATCACACTAAAAAGCTTCTGTACAGAAAAGGACACATTCAGCAGAACAAAGAAGCATGCTACAGTATGGGAGAATATATTTGTAAACGACTTATACAGTAAGGGGTTAACATCCAAAATATATAAGGAACTCACACACCTTAACACCCAAAAAGCAAGTAACCCTACTTAAAAATGGGCAGAGGATATGAACAGACACTTCTCCAAAGAAAAAATGTGAATGGCCACGAGGCACATCAAAAGATGCTCCCCATCACTAATCATCAGGGAAATGCAAATTAAAACCTAATGAGATATCACCTCACACCAGTAAGGATGGCTGCCATCCAAAAGATAAACAACTACAAATGTTGGCGAGGTTGTGGAGAAAGGGGAACCCTCCTACACTGCTGGTGGGAATATAAGCTAGTTCAACCATTGTGGAAAGCAATATGGAGGTTCCTCAAAAAACTAAAAAATAGGAATACCATTTGACCCAGGAATTCCACTCCCAGAAATTTCTCCAAAGGAAACAAGATCCCTGATTCAAAAAGACACATGCACCCTTATGTTTATTGCAGCACTGTTCACAATAGCCAAGATATGAAAGCAACCTAAGTGTCCATCAGTAGATGAATGGATAAAGAAGAGGTGGTACATATACACAATGGAATACTATTCAATCATGAAAAGAAAAGAAATCCTCCCATTTACAACAACATGGATGGAGCTAGAGGGTATTATGCTCAGTGAAATAAGCCAGGTGGAGAAAGACAAGTACCAGATGAATACATCTGGGGAGTATAACAACAAAGCAAAACTGAAGGAACAAAATAGCAATAGGCTCACAGACTAGCAGTTTTCAAAGGGCTGGGGTTAGGGAGGGTGGGTGGGGAGGAAGGGAGAAGGAGATTAAGGGACACTATAATTTGCAACACAATGTAGGTAGGTCACGTGGAAGGAATACAGCAAGGAGAAGACAAGTAACATCTCTTTAGCATCTTACTACTCTGCCGGACAGTGACTGCAGTGGGAGGGTGAGGACTTGATAATATGGGTGAATGTTGAAACCACAATGCTGTTCATGTGAAACCCTCATAAGATTGTATAACAATGATACTTTAATTTTAAAAAATAAATAAAAGAACATATTAGAAAAATTTATGACTTCTCATGTAGCTTTTTGGGAAATACAGAATTACCAAGGTGAGAGGAAACCCAGATGTCATAAAGGAAAATGGAAATAAAATAATTCCATAAACAGAATCAAATCAAATCAAATATTTGCAACTCATGTAGTAGATAAGTGATTACCATATTAAATGTACATAAAACTCCCCCTCAATAAGAAAAAATACAAAAATGAAAAATAAGGAAATTATATGAATAGGCAATTCACAAAATAAGTAATACAAATGGTCAGTAAACACAAAGATCATTAGTCTCACTGGCAGTTGGAAGTTGAAGACATGATGAAAAACTGCATTTCACCTCTCAAATTGTAAAATAATGTAAAATAAAATAAAGACTGGTTCTAGTGACTGGATGGGGTAAACAGGCAGTCACATGATTGCTGGTAAGAATGTGAGTTGCTACTGCAGTTTGGAGAGTAATCTAGCAAAATCTTTTGAAAACGTAAGTCTCACAACCTTTACATTTTCATTTCTGATTTTCAGTATTAAGGAAGGAAAGCTCAGATACACAAAGCAATATTTACAAAGATATCTATCATAGTATTTGGCGTGGGGGGCATGGGGATGCCTAGCAACAAAGCAAACAAGTAGGAAAAAAATGATAAAACATGAAACAACCTAAATGTTGGTTATTTTTCAGGGAGCTCAGTGCATCAAATATTATATAGTATTTAAAAATGAGTTGGTTTTCAATTTATTGACCTAAAGATACATTCATGTTGTATTATTAAGTGAATAAAGCAGGATGAAATGAAACATGTATATAAAAATCTGTAAAACCCTTATGAGTATGTGTGTGAGCTTCCCGGAGCAAGGAGTTAGACCTGGTACCCTGTCAACCGGGGGGTTAGCATTGATTTCTGCCACATGAGGTGGCATGGGTGGTTGAGTTGCCTCAATGGTTGTCATGATCTCATTTTTTTTTAATATTTGAGAAAAGAATAATAAACTAACTCAGAAGAAAAATGTACATTTAAAAGATACCATAAGGTTTGTAGATTTGCAAGGGTTGAGATTTATAGCCATGATGTCCCGTTGCTATTGCAGTGATCTTTTTCAGCTCAGTGCTTAGTATTACATTTAATAAAAGAACGAAAAATTGAAAGGAAACTGGCTGAGTATGAGAGGGGATGTGAAGAGAGAAATTTGGGATAAATGCCCACCCCTTAGCTACTGGGATTCCTCAGCCTTCTGCCCCTGATCCTCTTCCCTTGCCTGGTGACAGATAGAATTGCATAGCATTCGATTTACCTTGTGACTTTCTGATTCTCCCACGGGACTTCAGGGGTTCACATGGCCAGGGATGATGACTTTATTATTTACTCCTTTCTCCCTGAATGTAATTAGTAGCTATAAACTAGTAGGTAATCAACAGATAGGTAAACTGGGGGAAGAAACTAAGAAGAGAAGGAGGAAAGGTGGGAAAACACAGAATATCTGGCATAGTACCTGACACACGAATGGTCTTTACAGAACGTGATCACCCCCACGTCCCTTTCTCACTCCAATCCCTCTGTGCCCTCATTCCTGAGTACTGCTCACTTTCCTGATTCAGATGCCATACCCAAGCAGCAAAAAGGTTATCCAGCGATCCATCAATTCATCACCTCCCATGCTTCGCTTTCCTGGCTGCATTTCAGCCCCTGGTGGGAGATCTACATACAGCCTTTGGCTCTGCTTACAGAATGGCCAAAGAGCACATCTGGATTGAGCATTTCATTTTCAACCCAAACTTGGTTGTATTAACGCTCTGTCATATTTAATATATACTGGGCAACATGCAGTCTGCTAGATTTGTACTCACTGGAAAAAGACAAAGCACGACATTGTTGAGGCCATACCAGCAGGGGGTATAATTCTTTGTAAAGCTATATAGTATGTTCCAAATACATTGCAGCTGTTGATAGGTTTTATTACATTTGCAGTTAGGGACCTTATTATATTTGCTGGAAAGATTTATTATATTTACTTTTATTACTTTAGCAGTTTGGGATATTTTCATATTTGTCATGAACTTATTCCATTTAGGCTCACTGAGTTTATATCTTAAGGTTGCGACATGAGCAGTCTATGAATAATTTCACCTGTTGTCATTATGCTGCAGTCAATTTTCATTACCCCTCCGCTAATATTTCACAATCTTTGCAGGTGCTGCATATTACATTAGTGGTGTGAATATTTAAAGTCAGCAGGAATGAGGCAGTACAATCAGCTGAAGAAAGGGCACAGACCTTGCAAATGCTCAAACTCTTGGCAGATGGAGGGAAATATGCTGGACTGCAGCAGTTGGCTATGATAAGCAGATTCATTTTAGTAATGTGTGTCCAAGGAACTTAACCCTTAGTCTGACGTGCTCTGGCTTACACACTCCAAGTTGTCTGTATATCTTATTGCTTCGAATTTGCCACATTCTTCCATGGATTTACTAAATGAAGATAAGAAATAAATACTGAGATTATGACAAATTTATGTTTTCAAAGTGATTCCTTGCCTGAATTAGCTCTACCTTGAACAGTTAGGTGATAGTCCTGTAATTCTACATTATAGGCAAATATAAGGAGATTATTCAGCCTAATTCTTAGATTTAGGGGCAGGATAAACAGCTTGAGAGGCTTTCACCATTATAGCCACTATAGTTTATTCATAAATGTAACATTGATGCAAACCTTTGTTTGAAGTTATGTAACTTATTGTTGTTGCTAATAGAACCAAGAAGAAAGGCAATTTGGGGCAAGAGGAAACCTCGTAATTACAACACATGCTGGCATCAGCAGTTGCAGAAGGAAATAATAATAATAATAACAACTTAAGTTTATTGAGTGTTTACTACTTGCCAGTCAATCTTGTAAAGCAATTTACTTGTACTAAATTAATGAATCTGTATAACAACCCTCTGAGCTGTTTACAATAATTAGCTCCATTTTACAGGTGAGAAACAAACTCACAGATAAGTTTAACAATTTACCTAAGGACACAAGGTAGAAGAGATCCAACCAGGTTTGAGCCCAGGTAATTTGACTTCAAAGTCGAAGGTCTTAACCTTTGGAGGATATTAATTCCTAGTTCCCCAAGGAAGATAGCCCCCTATTCCTTAACTAATTACTTTAATGTAGTTTTTATTCATGTTATGGATTATGCTATGTTCTCTGGACTTTCTCTAGCTCTATATAGTCTATTTAACCAATATTTAAATATACTTTCAACCAATGGGAATATATACTTTTCTCTCCCAAACTACTTGTAATAATATGGACATCTATTTAAAGGCAGGTCACAAATCTGTATCATCCTTGTTACCCCTCTGCCCCCAATATATGCTAAACTAAGCTATGCTGAAATTAACCATAACAGGAGCACAATATATCATTTTGAAATCACCCCTTAAACTAAAACAATGAAAGATAGAATCCTGAGAAAAACATGAGAAAACCTATGTGTGACTAGAATAGCAATTTCTGATATTGCAGAATATCATTTTCCTCACCTATAAAATCAAATAAGATGAATACTTGCTCTGCCTCCCTCAGAGGTTGCTGTGAGGTCATAGGGTCATCAGATTCAACAAATAAAAATACAGGGAACCCAGTTAAATTTGGATTTCAGAGAAACAAATATGTTTTAGTTTAAATATGCAATATTTGAGATACACACTAAAAGCATATTTGTTGCTTATCTGAAATTCAAATTTAACTGAGCATCGTGTATTTTATCAGGAAAGTCTATAGGAGAACTAAGTGAGTTGCTGCGTGAAAATACAGTTGAACCTTCTGACATGCTGACACAAGACACCAAGATGGTCATACGGCTCATCCTTCAAAACAGGGAAAAATGCAAAAAAACCTTGGAGGATTTAACACAGAGTCCCAATGCTGATCACCTCCTAAGGATTTGCTCCTCAGTAGGTGGAGGGCTGTTTTGCGGCTACTTTGGAAAAAAAAAACTGACTCTCAGCCAGAGAACATGCAAAGTCAGGGAGGTGACAAAGATCCTTTGGGGCAGAGGTCTTTTAGCATCATCTGCCAGCTAACGCTGGGTTGGCTGCCCTTGGAACCACCAGATGGGAAGTTACTACAGACACACCCTCCTAGACCCCCTCCAAGAATTCTGATGTATACCTCTGGGTCCAAAATTCTCTATGTTCAGCAAGATTCCCAGGTGATTCTTTGCAGTAGGCAGGTTTGGCCTATTGTCAAAGAGATTTTCAGGGATATTAGATGCTTTTCTCTAGAGCGCTAATGACTGCAGCCAGTGTCAATGATTGGAACACCCTTGTACCCAGGTGGCCCTAATCCTGGCATCTACATGGGACAGTTGAGGGGCACTGGCTGTCATCCAGAGCACAAATCCTTTGAAAGGGCCCAATATCTGTCCCAACAGTGTCAAATGGACTAGATGCATTTGATAGAGCTCTTACGGTTGAAAACAACAGAATCCTAGCTCCAAATAAGTTAAATTTAAAACAGTAGAAGCCGTGTTGCAATATTCCTGCACTTATGATATTATGTCACCAGGACAATAATGATCTCATGTTCTCTTTGCCTGCCTCTCTTCCAGAACACCCCCCAGCTAAATTCATTGGTCCAGCATAGGTGACATGCCTATCCATACAGAAAAAAACACAAAAATCAATTAGCCAGTCATGAATCACATGCTCACCCATCCTACCCACACCCCATAGACTAAGACAGGAGGGAGTGATTTTAAATGCCAGAAAGGATGTCTATTACTAGTATAAAATATGCTGGGGAGAAGTCTGGTTATTATGAGTATAAAAATAATGAGATGAACACTTTTCCAGAAATATGAAAGACAGAAAAGCAGAAAAAAATCTTGTGACCCTAATTTTTCAAAACATATTCTCTAAAACCCTAAAAATCTCATTAAATATTCTGGATGAAACATGGTTCCCTGCTCAAGAACTTTGAAAACACAATGTACTGTATGTGCGTCTTAGAGATTAAAATGGGGACAAACCATATAGTCTCTGAAAAGTGATTCAATACAGAAACCTGTTTACCTTGATTTAACCCAGATTTCTGAATTTGAATAGAACATGAAAGATTTTTAATACTGGGGTATTATGGACTGAATGATTATGTCCTTCAAAATTCATGTTAAAACCTACAATGTGAGGGTCTTAAGAGATGAGGTCTTCAGGAACATAATCAGGATTAGCTGAAGTCACAATGGTGGAGCCCTCATGATGGGATTAGTGCCCTCATAGGTAGAGACCAGAGAGCTTGCTCTCCTTCTTCCTGCCGTGTGGGCTCACAGCAAGAAGGCAGCAGCCCGCCAGAGAAGAATAGGGCCCTTACCAGAGCCCAACCCTGCTGGCATGCTGACCAGCGACTCCCAGCCTCCAGACAGGGAGAAATAAATGCACTGTTTAAGTTATCCAGTTGACGGCCTTCTGTGAAAACAGCCCAAGCAGACTAGGGCACAGAAAATATCACAGAACGTGTGTCTTAAGGCAATACTTCTCAATGCTTAATGCATACACTTATCACCCACGGTTCCAGTAACAACAAAGATTTTGATTCAATAGGTCAGGAGTGGGGCTTAATAATCAGCATTTTAACAAAATGCCGTGGGGACCACACTTTCAGTAGCAAGGTTCTAAGAATGGTACTTTGGAAAATAAAGCTCTGGCTACAACCTAGGTCCTTTGTGGCCATTTTCGTATCTTCCTCCTCTGAGTAGCCTGAGCTCTTGTGCAGGGTCTGACATGTGGAGATGTCCAGAACTATTTTAGGGTTAAATGGGCATATGAAAGAGTGGCTCACTTGAAGCCTTGCTTTCTGATAAGATTTACAAGTCAGGCATCCACCTGTACTCACAGGTTGAGCAAAGTACCCTCATGTGGGGTACCGAAGAGGGGGCAGAATGGGAGGGAAGATTTGCAAGAGGCAACAGACGTTCTGTAGCTGAAGGGTAATGACAAGGTGCTGAGACAGCGGTTTCAACATGAGGCCAATGGATGGCCTGGTGGGGCCATTCCTGGGCACGGTGATGGAAAATTAACCCAACCCTGAAGCAACTGACCTCCAAATCTTTTCAGGCCCTGTGAAAAAATCCCTCCCCTTCTCCTTATTCTGATATGCGACCACACTCCTCACTACCATATACTTAGGAGCATTGGTCCAGAAAAAGCACCAAAGATTTTTTAAAAGATAGTGCTTCATAGGGAAGGTTCTGTTTATTATCCTAAGTCACCAGCATATTCTAATCACCTTCAGCACCATCAAAATAAGCAGGGTGAGAAAAGATCATACCAGCTGCCTATTTATAAGAGCATCATTTTCTCTTTTTGATATTAGTATGCAATTAATGAACATTAGTTTCTCAGATCACTTAAGTTCTTGGTGCTTATTTCTCCCTTTAAGAAATAAAGTTCAGAAACATGATATTTGTTGGCAGCAGAACAGTAATTATTTACTCCTTATGCTTCCATGTTGAGAGACTTTAGCTAAAAGAACTCTCTTCACTCTGTTCCCACCCACCTTACACTTCCCAGTACTCAGAGAAGCCAGCCAGCTGACTGGTGTGGTTAGGAGCAAAAGCTGAGCATTCCTGCCTCAGTCTTTCATTCTGTTCTATGTGGCATCTTCCTGCTCACACAGAGTTGCATCCTGCTTTTCCAGGGAGTAAATAATTTAATAGGTGGGCTCTGCCATGTTGGACAAGGTCTTCCATCCAGTGGTACTGCCTGAGACAAGGTAGATACGTCTGCTCAAGAGTAAAGAATTAGCAAGCTCATTGGCCCAGAGTCCAGTGTCCCCATTTATCTAGATATCCAGAAAGCAGATACTCTCATGCTCCATCTTTCTGTATCCTGGACTTCATTTTGTTCTGAACGAAGGTTAAGAATAAAGTTATTTATTAAGCACCCCAAACTAATATTTGCATGTATTAGATCCTTGAGAAAAGGCAAAAAATAGCGTTGGGAAACAAAATACAAGGCAGAGAGAGACTGGCTGACAGCTTTATTCTTAAGGCTTTGGCCACAAGCGGAATTTTGTCCTTGGTGGATTGTTATGGTTTATGGAGGCTTATTTCATAGACAAGTGACTTCACTGATATAGGCAGAGCTATTTTTAGCAGGCATAACTCATAGAAAATATAGATCTTTAGCAAACAAGCCTTGAAAGGACCTGCAAACTTGGACAGCTCTACCTTACTGAGATTTACCTAACTGCATTTCTTCTTCTCCACGTTGGCCTGGAGTATACATCAGTGCAGCTTGATCTTGAACTACAAGATTGTGGCTTGACCTCTGCAGAAGCCAGTGAGGCAGAGATTAGACATAATATGTAAGATGTTGCTAAGGTGAAAAAATAAAAATCAGAAAAAATCTCTGGCAAATCTGACCTTAAGTCATCCACAAACCAGAAAAGAGAGAAAGGTAGTTTCCTCTGGTGGGGCAGGGACGCCGTGCTGCAAGATCACATCTGGGAAAAGGCAAAGACCCAAGGGAAGTCTGGTAACATTACGTTGATTTGGCAGTTTATTTTGCTGGCAACCCTCCAATTAATCCAAATAGAATAATGCTAACCTGGTTGTTCATGGCTTAAGGCTGAATCAAATCATAAGGCAGTTTTAGAACACCCAGGCTTATGGATGGAATGAGAGGGACTTCACAGACTCAGACCATGAATTCACCCAGAGAAGGGTCATAAGTCTTATTAATGAACAAATGAAAGAATTGAACTGCATTCTGAGAAGTGATACAGTTGATATTTTTTATCTCTGCCAAATTACTGTATCTTAACCTACTGGTTAAGATCTCAGGTGGAGAACGAGCTTTTATTAATTGCATCTCCAAAATCTCAATAATAAACCTTTTAGCTAATTTTCTTGTATATTCATCTTATCACAACGATGCTACACATGACATATAATGATGACAGTAGTCAAGGAAGTGACAGTGCAATGGTGGAAATGGATGGATTCAGAATATATCTTAGAAGCAGGGGCAATGGAAGTGATGGAGGTATTGGATGTGAAAGAGAAGAGGAAATGCAGGGAATACTATTTTCTGTGTTGTAATCAATTAATTACATAATTACAATTAATTGAGATGGTAAAGACTGCAGAGGAACAGGTTTGGGGAGTAAGAGAGGGCCTGTATAAATTCAGGTGAATGTTCATTTAGTTTTATTATATTTTCAAGTTTGTCAAAAAGGATTTCTAATTGTGCTGTCCTCCAAGTTATACCATGAGAAGCAACTAAGACATTCTATGGAAAAGTGCATTGGAAACATGCAATGCCTTCTGAAAATACAAACACCTAACTCAGGCAATTATCCAGGTAAGAGAAAAAGTAATTCTCCCTTGTTCTGAATTATCTGTAGATGTGAGAAAGCAAAAACTACTCCCATTTAAAAATTTTGTGGAATTGATCTTTGGCTCTTGAGAGATTCCTAAAGAGATGATTTTAATAGAAACAGCAACAGAATCTTCTCTAGTTCTCTTTTTAAAATACGAGTGGAAGGATAGGAATCAAACATGAAGAGAGTAACTAATATGTTCTAGACTCAGGTAACCCACTTCATAAGTATTAGTTTATACTTACTTAATTACTTCATCTTCACATTAAACCTGGATTACTATTATTATACCCATTTGTCAGATCAGAGTCAGAGAAAAAGAGTAGCAGGTACAAGACCACAATGCTAGTAAATCAGTAAATCCAGGATTTTATCTGAAGTTTTGATAACAAGAAAATGCATTTGGTTCAACAAATAGATCCTAAGAGCTCACTCACCATACGCCTGGCATCCTGGCCTGGCTGTTTATCCCAGCAAACTTTCCCAGTTACATAACAGGAATTAAAAATAAGCAGGCATAAAAAATGTGGACAAGACTCTGGGCCATAATAAATATTAATTATAGCTTTTTACCTTCAGGGATGTGAAGTCTTGCTAATGCAGATGAAATAGTTTTGGGTAGCAATTCTGGACCATAAATCTAGGACTAGAAGCTGTAAGTTTTTGTCCCGAGTTGAGCTGACAATTTTTCCTTCCTCCCAGGTAAAACCTTCCCCAGAAATTACATACTTTGCAAAGTTTATTTTTGTAGCAAAATTGACAGCAAGTGCTGAGAGGCTCTAAAGGGTAGAAAAGGTGAAAAACTCATATGCATTGCCAGGTTCCTGTGGTTCCAAGACAGACATAAGCAGAATGATGATTCAGACTAACCAATCCTCCCTTCTTCCTATAAACAGAACAAGTAACAAACAAGTCATCATTTTCCAAAACATGCCCTTTGAAAGCATTCCTGCCCACTGCAGTACAAGGGCCAAGGGCTATCTGTACCTATAATCAGAAGGTGAGCCTTGTGTAAAATACCAGATTCCTCAACTTAAGAACCAGGTTAGAACTTCAGACCACTTCTGGCCATGAAGCACCTGCTTATGGATGTATCCAAAATCCAGTTCATTTATTTTTTCTTTATTGTGTTGGAACTTCTATTGGAGCATATGATTCTGTTGATGTAGAGCATCACAAAAACAATATGATCCAGACAATATAAAAGATGCTCCATAGATACCCATGGACTTTATCATTTAATACTTCTTTTTTATTACTACAGCATTTTCCTGCTTGCAAACCACTTTTACATACAATAGCATAATGATTTTTTATGGGGAAAAAAAATAGGACATATATTATCATTTCTATCACACAATTAGGAAAATCCTCGCAGAACTTGGAATTACATTTTCTAGATTTTTCCAAAACAAAGTTCTGTGTTAGTCTCCAGTAAATATATTTTTCTTGGAGAATAGGAAAAGATGTATTCATACAAGCATGTGTATTATTATTATTGTAAAACATAAATCATATATTTTAATTATGTGAATTTAATTATTATTAATTATATGTCTTAGTCTGCTTAGGCTGTTATAACAAAATACCTTAGACTGAGAGGCTTAAACAACAGAAATTTACTTTCTCACAGTTCAGGAAGCTGGAATTCTGAGATCAGGGTACCAGCCTGGTTAGGCTCTGGTGAGAGCTCTTTTCCTAGCTTGCAAACAAGCCACCTTCTAACTGCATCCTCACATGGCCTTTCCTCAGTGCACACATGAAAGCAGAACAGAAACAGAGAGCTACCTCTCTCTGCAAGGCCACCAAACCTACTGGATTATGTTTCTAGGCTTACGACCACATTTAATATTTTTCCTTTTTTTTAATTGAAGTATCATTGGCATAAATCTTATTATTGGTTTCAAAGTAACCACAACACAATGAATGGTTCAACAGTTACCCATATTATTAAATCCTCAACCCCTCTACTGCCTTTACCATCAGTCGACATAGGAAGGTGTAACAGAATCACTGGCTTTATTCTCCATGCTGTACTACCAGCCCTGTGACCAACTTATATTATGATTGAGAATTTTTGTGTCTCTTTATCCTCCTCACCCTCCCCATCCACCCACCCCAACCCCTTTCCCATGGTAACCACTAGTCACTTCTCAGTGTCTATGAGTCTACTGCTATTTTGTTCGTTCTGTTTTGCTCTGTTTTTATATTCCACAAACAAGTGAAATCATGTGGTATTTGTCTTTCTCCTCATGGCTTATTTCACCTAGCAAAATACCCTCTAGGTCCATCCATGTTGTGGCAAATGGCAATATTTCTTTTTTATGGCTGAATAATATTCCATTGTGTATATTACCACATCTTCTTTACCCATTCATCTATTGATGGACACTTCAGTTGCTTTCATACTTGCCTACTGTAAATAATGCAGCAATAAACAGGGATGCATGTATCTTTTTGAATCATGGATTTCGTTTTCTTTGGGTAAATTCCTACAAGTGGAATTAGTGGGTAGAATGGTATCTCTATCTTTAGTTTTTTGAGGAACCGCCATACTGCTTTCCAAAGTGACTGCACCAATTGACATTCCCACCAACAGTGTAGGGAGGTTCCCATTTCTCTACATCCTTGCCAACACTTGTCATTTCTTGTCTTTTGGACAGTGGCCATTCTAACTCATGTGAGGTGATATCTCATTGTGGTTTTGATTTACATTCCCCTGGTAATTAGCAATGTGGAACATCTTTTCATGTGCCTGTTGGCCATCTGTATTTCTTCATTGGAGAAATGTCTGTTCAGGCCCTCCACCCATTTTTTAATCAGGTTATCTGTTTTATTGATGACCTCATTTAACTTTTATTGGTTCTTAAAAGCCCTATCTCCAAATACAGTCACACTGTGGGCTAAGGGATACAACATATAATTTTGGGGGATTAAATTCAGCCCAGACTTTAATACAGTGAAAAGCATTTCAAACATTCCCAATGTAGTTTTATCAAATCATTGAATGCACAGTAAAATTTCTCATGGTAATTCAATCTTATACATATTTTTACCTTATAAAAATGCTCTTTATTAATTTCTCATAATATTACTAAACTGAAATATGTTTTAGAGTGTTCAAATTATGGATTATTTTGCTTTGTTAATTCTAAAAGGTTGATGAGAAAAATGCTCATTTTCATTTGAAAATTTACTTTCCATTTATTTTAGTTAAATGTGCACTTCTAGTGTTCACAGAAACTTGAAATGAGGTTATAGTTTTACTTAGGGTTCACAGTTACAAAAAAGTCTTATCTACTATAAAAAATAAGTTGTTCTATTGATTTAAATGAGCTGTTTATCCAAGAATAGGAAGGAAAACTATAAATCAACACAGCAGAATTATTAAACTTATTGGTAATAAAATGCATATGGATTAAAAATAAAAAGCACATTTAATATCTACCAAATAACCAAAAATCATAAATTTCCAATGATGATAAATTTTAAAAAATCACTATCTTCATACACTCACGTTTACATTATATATTAATGAGATGCAGTCTAAAAGTTATAAAAATGTTCATAACTTTGACCATAAAATTCTCTGTGAGGAATATTTCATAAGAATATTATTCAAAATTTTTTCTAGATTAGAGAAATAGGAGGATTTATATGTTTAAAATGAAGAGAAATGCTGTGAACTTTATCTAAATAAAAATTTATGGAGCCAGTTAAATAATTATGAAGACTACAGAAAATAGGGTATTTTATAATAAGTGAAAAAGGCAAAATACAAAATTGTAAATGCCTTAAGATTATAAGAAGGAAATACGTATGCAAACAAGAGCTAACAGGCAACATTCAAGTGTACACACACACATAACTATTGATAAACCTGAGTTTTGGAATTTTTGAGTCACCTATTTTCTTTTGAAAGATTCTTTTTTATTTTACTGTAATGCTTGAATAATAAATAAAATCTTATTAATATAAAAACAGATAAAATAAGTAAAAATGAATATGGATTTAACAGGATTTTATATACTCCATATTTCTCTCCCGGCAGAGTTCTTCTTCAATTTAGCTCTAATGACAAAAGGAAAGCCAAATGAAATTGACTGTCACGAGGCATGATAACAGCATCCAAGTTTATACTAATGATCAGATTTTATTATAGTAAGGTCAATAGCAAAATTTACAAATCCATATATGATGTATGGGAGAATACAGAGAAGCAGAGAACAGTTTAATGTATCTAATATTCTTTAATTAATTTGTTGTCTGTTGCTAGTACTATGCCTTGGATAATGTAAGCACTCAATAAATAATTGTTAAATTGAGTTGCATTTTATAAGAAGCATATCACAAATTAGATATTAATATGTCAGTGCATTTACATGAATAATCTTAAATATTAATTTTTGTAAAATATAAGATACTTCCATATCTCCTGTATAGATGAAATGAACATAAGAGAATATAAACTTTGGAATCATACATAGTAGGCACACAATAAACATTTATTGAATGAATAAACAAGTTAATGACTAAATTAATGTAATTTTCTTGCTCTTCTTTAGGTTGCCTCATTCTGTGGAGTATTACCTGTGTTACTTTTTCTCAAAGTGTGGTCCCCAGCTGTCAACAACAGCAACACCTGAGAACTTGACAGCAATGCAAATGCTCAGCCCATCCCAGAAATTCTGGTTTGACAAATTGCCCAGGGGATTCGGATGCATTTCATGTAAGCTCAAGTTAGAGAACCAATTATCCAGCCCAACTGACATCGCTTAGACAGTGCATTCCACAATCTCTAACCCAATAAAACAAGAGGAAGCAATGGGGTCACAAAATATACACTTTCATAAGATTATATGTCAATGGGAGATTTAGTTTTGAATAAAATAGCCCATCTTTAAGAAGAGTTGCCATAGAACTTCAGTAAAGAAGTCAATGATACATAGCCTCAAAATCTGAAAGATCACAGATAACCTAGTATTTACAGGAAAGCCCTCAAGTAAAGAAAAATAATTAAAGACTGCCTGAAAATGAGTTTTAACTGGCTCCTAGGTCAACATGTTATCAAAATATAAGACAAAATCTACATCAGGGTAAAAGCCTGAGAAGCTAGTTTGCCAAGAGGCCAACTAAGGGGTCCCTATGGGGAGAAAACTTATACTTCAAATACTTATAGAAAAAATGAGTTTGGAAATCAACTTTGTCATTCATCAGAGAACTCACACAGGGGGAAACTCTATAAGCATTTCTGTTGTGAGAAAATCTTTAGACAAATGTCTAAATCCCATTCCTCCAGAGAATCCATTTTGGGGAGCAAGCCAATAAATGTGATCACTGTGGGTAAGCATGCTGTCAGAGGTGATATTTTCATATTTACTCATGAGTCTGAACAGGAGAGAAGCTAGATGAAATAAAATCAGCATGAGGAAAGTTTAACTAGACATCTCTTGCAAAAGCCACATAAGAAGCATTCCTGAACATACGCAAGGAAGTGGTGGGTTGCCTGCTCCTATAGGGTACTTACGCTACTGTGTCTCTGAATTGCTGGTGGTAAATGAGTAAATTATATTCAATGCAATAAAAATTACATGTGCGGTGACTATGTTTAAGAATCTTAAAGTTTACAAAGGCTATAAAAAGTGAACAAAGCACAGAGCCCTCCTTCCAAGAAGACTGAAATTTATCCACAGAGATAACTCAAAATACAACCAATATTTGTTGTGGTTAAAATCTAAGTAAATCAGGCAGTTCAAAAAGTAACAAAATACAAGGAAAGGAGGCATTTTTTCCCAGTGAATGGAATCTAGAGGAGTTGAATATGAGATGAATTTTGAGGATGGAGGATAGACTGGGTTTCAAAGGGTAAAGTGGTTTAGAGAGAACATTTTGAGGTGGAAGAAAGGAAAAAAGTGGGAAAGAGTAAGCACGAATCCAGAGAGAGAGAGAAAACCAAGGTATGGCGGCAGATTAATGCTCCCTCCAGATGGTGTTCGTGTCCCAGTCTGCAGAATGTGTGACTATGGAAGGTTACACGGCGAAAGGGACTGAAGGTTGTGGATGGAATCAGTGTCACATTCTGCCTTTAAAATAGGGAGATTATCCTGGATTATCTGGTCGGCTCAGTGTAATCACAAGAGTCAAAGAGATGAGAAAAGGAGCACGATTCAAGCGATACAGCCTGGGTTTTGAAGGAGGAGGGAAGAGGTCACGAGCCAATGAATACCGGCAGCTTTGAAGAGCTGGGAAGGCAGGAAAATGGATTCTCTCCTCTAGCCTCCCAAAAGAAACACAGACAGGAAGACCCCTTAATTTCAGCCCAGTGAGATTTGAAGTTCTGACTTGCATAACAATGATAATAAATCTGTCTAGTCTTAAACTGCAAAGGTTGAGGCAATTTGCTAAAGCAGTGATAGTAATCAGTACGGATTGTGGGAAACAGCTGAATCACAGTGTGCTGGATAGATTTAATGCAGTACACGGAAGGCAGACTGGTGTCATGGCGAGAAGTACTTTGACTCTCAGGGTGTGGCAAGTCTAAATTCGAAATTACAGTGAGAAATCACCATAAATTTTGAGTTAGGGATTTTTGGGGTGTGGCAGTTGCATGGATTTATTCTAGAAGCAGTGTATAGGATGGATTGGAAGAGAGAAAAATAAGAGACAGGAAATCTCCACTGGAGGCTGACAGCAAACTTCAGTTTAGATGGATTCAAGGTCTAAAAGGCAGTGGTAGCAAGAATAAGGAAGGGAAGATAGACTAAACATTACAAAGACTTGTCTACTTCTGTGTATGGGGTTTGGAACCAGGGGTGAATTGAAGGAGTCAAACATCTTAAGGACAGATAAATAAAAAATATACATATATTAATAAAGAAGTCAAAAGAAGCCAAGGAAATGGAGAAGACCATAAGACAGTATACATTTTGAACATCTAAAAAGGGAAACTTATATTTCTTATATTTGTAAAGTGGAAGGTGTATCAATCAGATCTATCCAGTAATTTATACATCTGGAGCAAGTCAGAAGCTCAGCTGTTCACCAAAGTCAATTCTCTCCTTCCATCAAATGGCTGGAAACAAATCTAGACTACATTTCCCATTGGAATGTGGGCAGGAATGATGTAGGAAAATTCTTGGTCTGAATTCTTGAAAGAGTTGGTGTGCCATTCACACTTCCGTTCCTCTTCTGCTCTGAGGGATGGCGGACTCACAGGCGGGAGCGGGGCTGGGTCCCAGCAGGTCTGAGGGGAGGAGAGTGACTCTGTCTACTTGACCTCTCAGAACACTTACGTGAGGGGGAAATGAGCTTCCATTTCGTCAAGTCACTGACGCTTTTGTTTCCACAGCTGAGCCTACCCTAACAAATTCATGAAGCACACTTTCTGGCACAAAATGTAATGTCAGTTAAACCCAGTTGTAACTCTTTTAAAAATAATGTCAAACTCTATGCAGAATTAAACACACAAAGTCACGCATGGGGGGTACACACAACTCCTTTAAATGCGAAGTTACTTCATTCATTTGCAAAGACAAAAATGGCAACTAACTTTTCAGAAACATTATATTACATAAATTTAAATAGAAGACAAACCTATATTAAACATAACAGAAAGGCATAAACAAAGGACCAAGTCAAAGGGACAGTGAAAAAAACAACAGAAAAAAAAGAAAGATAATTATTATTACCCAACTGAGGGACTTCCAGGAAGCTGCATTGTTATATTTTCACAAAATAAAGATACAAATATATACAATGTAAATTAAGAAAGATTCTGTTACTGTCTCAATGATGATAATAGTTCATATATGATTTGGTTTCCCACGAGGACCACATTTCTCCAGGATGACGAGGCAGGACCCAAGGGGATGGCTTCTAGAGGAAGATTTTCTACACAAAAACTTCATCTACTTTCATATCTCTTAGACTGAAGTACAAACGTATCACCTCACAGCTCATTAGGCTTAGAGAAGGAATAATTTGGCTAATCATTACCCAGCCTTAATGATGCATGGAAATGGGCTGAGCTCAGCTCCAGGCAGGCTGACCTATTCCGAGGAAAGGGCAGCCAAGCCATGGCAGCGACTTCCAGCTGCCAGCAGACGGAGAGTCAGATCACCCGACGGCAGAGGGCAGGGAAGGGAAAGAACTCCGTTCAGTTTAGATATTTCAGTATTTTTACATTGTCAGAAGCTCCACATGCTGGCATCCAAAGATTAAAGTCTCAAAAGACAACTGGGTAAAAGAGTAATCTGAGCATTCTGTGCTTCTAGGATAGAGAAAAGAGGGAAGGTAGAATATTGACTAGGTGTTTATCAATGAGATTTTATGCAGCCACATTGCCACCCTGCCTTGATTCAATCTAACAAATTCCATTTCCATCTCAGCCTCTCCATCTCCTCTGCATGAATTCCAGTTGTTCCCTAGCTTATCTCAGGTGCTTACTGGTTTCTTTCACCATTCTTAGCATTCTTAGCACCAGTGCAATAGAATTATCCATTCATCTGTTGGACTCTATGTTTCCTAAGAGCAGGAAATATATACCTCACTGCTCTGCACATTAATTTCCTTGTCAGAAAAAAAAGATAATTATAATAAGATTACTGATCTCAAAGAGTTGTTACAAAGGTTAAGTTGGTTGATACACGCAAAGTGCTTTGAATGGCGCTTGGCATATTATGAGTACACTAGAGGTATTTGCCATCATTGCTGTTGATTTTAATTTTTCAAATGAGTTAAAACATAGTCTTTATAAGGAGTTTCAATCTATTTAGATTTAAATTTAAATTAACTAAGTAAAAAAGCTTGGTTCCTCAGGCACACTGGACACATTTCAAACGTTCAATAGCTACATGTGACAGCAGTTACTGTATTGAACAGAACAGATATAGAACATATCCATCATCACAGAGCCTTCTGTTAGACGGTGTTGCTCTAAGCTGCTCTCTGATCAATTTCCTAATTCCCTTTCTCTTTCATGAAGAGAACGGATCATATCTATTTCATCTATCACTTATTTCTACCAATAACATATTTTTATTGACTGAATAAATTCTATAGGAGTCAGCTTAGCCTATAAATTCTCCCCCCATATTCAAAAACAGCCCAAATGTTTTTTCCAACTTACAGACTTACAAACCAAATTTCCAATAGAATGCCCTACAAAATTTTGCATTAAACATTTTCAGCATCCTAACAACACTCTTCTTGTATATGGTGGATATTAGCTAGGGACACCAGTGCCCACGCACAGTTAAATGCCAGAAACCTTGAAATTGGAATTTGTTTCCCTCTTCTTCACCTGGATACATGATTCAATTATATTTCCCTGCCTTCTTTGTATTCAGATTTGACCGTGTGACTAACACACAATGCAATGTAAGCAGAAGTTGTATGTGTCATTTTCAGACAAAGATTTTAGGAAGTATCTCTTTCTCCTACATGCTCCATTTCCCCCTCTGCCAGCTGCATGAAAGGATCCCAAGGTGTTAGGGAATGGTAGGAGCCGAACATGATGTATTTGGGGTCCCTAAGTCGCCACATGGATAAAAGACACTCACATGCCAAGAACATCTGCTTTGGAAAGTTGTGTGAGAATAGTTATATTTTATTAAACCCTGCCAATTTGGGGGCCAATTTTTTATAGAATCTAACATCCTTTTTACAAGTATATCTACCTTTCTTCATTTCTAACCCTCATGTTTCAAATTCAAATGTAAATTTTGCTGGTCATATACCACTTAAATATTTTTCATATTTATTTAGTATCTTTCAGTATCCTGTGTCTCCCATTCCAATTCTTACTAGTTATGGTATCTACTTCAAAAAAACTCTCTATTTTGTAAATTAAAAAAATAATCATCATGCCATTAGTTAAAACCTGAATCAGCTTTTCTAATATTCTTCTTTTATGTTTATCTCAAATACTGTGTCCCCACCAAACAAGATTGCTAATTATTTTTTGTGTCCCCCCCCCACCCCATATTCTCACCTCTATGCCATTGTTCAAGATGTTTATTCTGCCAGAATGCCCAGAGCTGCCTTTCAAAATTATACTCACGTCATTTAAGGTGACACTTATATTTCATTACTTCCATTATATTATTTCTTCTCACATTTTCCCATTTGTAGCTATTTTCTTATGCCTTTATTATCCCTGATATGTCTTCCTTAATCATCATCCCTGGGATACTACACCATGAGAAAATGAGTGACTATACATAATGGTTCTGTCCCTAACTGAACTACAGTAACCATCTCAAGGAAAAAAAAAAACGGAAACAGTGTCATGAACATATAGATTGTTTTGAACACTAAAAATAAGCAAACACAGTATAACATCCAAGTAACAGCAAAGCCTTTGAAGAAGCCACTGGGCTGAATCAGAGCCCCCTTCTGCCTCCAGGAGCTCCCAGGCTGAGTCTGGCATCTGGAGGGACTGACGCCAGAAACCCGGAGAGCATCCTTCACATCCGGCATTCCCTTAATCCCCCAAGCTCTCCATCCATTAGAAAGTCTCATTAGTGTCACCTGCTAAAGATACCTCAAATCTGGCTCATTCTCTCCATCTAACCAAAATTACCATCACCTTTCTCTTGGACACCATGTGACATTTGACATTTGACTCTCATAAACTAAAGACACTGTAATTTAGTTCTTCGCTGATATTGCCACCTCCCTCACTTTGAAGCTTCTAGCAATTTTCTATTTCTCTTAGAATAGAGATGGAACTCCAAATAGGTCTGGTCCTTACCTCTCACTCTTAGCTCACCTGCAAAGTTCCCCTTTGCTCTCTCTGTTCCAGCCATATCACCCTTATATTGGTTCCACAACCCATCACAAGGTCTTTCCTTAGTGACGTCTTTTCTTATAACTTGGATTCAGCCAAATTGCCCTACAGGTATCCTAGCACTATATCCTCACCATCCCTGAGTTTATCATGGTTGTAATAATAAACTTGATTATAAGTTTACTTGATAAATGTGTACCTCACCACTGTGAGAGAGGTCCATGTAAGTTTGATGACAGCAAGGACTGTGAAGTTTTATTGATAGTTGCTTGCCTAACATATGGAAAATGCTCCATAAATATGTGTTGAAATGAAAAATATATGAATAAATAAACCTGAATCTATTAATCCTTTCCTTTGTGAACCTTTCTCTTGAGGAGCTCATGCTAGGTTGATGAGTGAGACATGTGAACTAGAGTTGCACTGCATTATTACAGAAGTAAATGAAAATAATTTTAACGATACAAAGAAGCTCCTAATTTTACTAGGCAGTACAGGGAAGTTCAAAATACAAAAACTCTTCAGCTGAATCTTAAAGAATAGAGCAGGCTGTATCAAGAATAGGTGTTGTAGGATGTGCAAAGGGCATACAAGTCAAATGGAGTCATTGTATGAAATAAAATCTATGAAAGAACTTTGCAAGGGGGGATTCACATTCTGAGAAATGTAAGTACAGGCTACAGAGCCGTTACAGAGAGTCATAGAAATAAAGATAAATGCAGGCAGTTTATCAAGTGACATGGAATCTTATTTGTTCTGAAAATTCTATTTCATCTTAATTTACATAAATATAATTACCCATCCATACAAATAAAATTGATATAGGTTATAAACAGAAATTTTGTTTAACCTGGTTTTTCATGAAAAAGTCTCCCATTTGGAGTATATGTTCTAAGGCATATATAGTTATACTTTTACAGCATTGACCACAAGTGCTGTTTCTGTCTATTTTATTTTCAGCTCGAAGAACACTACTAAAATTGCTGTTTTTGTTTTCAGGTATTGGTGGCTTTTTCTGCAAGAATGCCATGGTAACCATTTCTTTTAATTATCACTGAATATACTCGTCAACATTTACTTAGAAAATAAATTACTGTTGCATATTTTCTGGTTAATAACTTTATAGAAAAATTCCCAATGCTGCAGCTACACATTTCTTTTGTTAACAACCCTTTCTTTAAAATACACTCATACTCACACACACCAGACATACAATGTTCTCATTAATTGCAACCTCTGTAAAGAGGATTATTCAAGTTTTTTAACTAGTAAAACCATTTCAAGGATATTGTACAGTACAGTACAGTAAAGTTTACTCTTCCCACCTCTTACTTGGCTTTCTGTTTAGTAAGAGAAATACATTTTGGTTACAAGAAGTTTTGGCCAATCACAGCAGTGACAAACTGTTGAAAGGAAAAATTACACAGTGATTACTAACACATTAAAAATAATCAAGAACAATCCCTTTGATATGTTAAGGACTTTATAATTTTCTATGTATTTGTATGTGTGCATATGTGTGTGTGTAGTCCTTCTATATTCTGCTAAGATACTTGTGAAACTGACAGTGATATCCATATATAACAAATGAAGACAAAGAGACTCAGAGAGGTTAAATGACTTGCCCAAGTTCACCCAAGTTAGAAGTATTTGCCAACAGGACCTCTTTGTCATCAGCCTTTTGTAAGTAGTCTTGCTAGAATTCCATAGCTGCTACCAACAGGCATGGAAATATTAATGTAGTGCAATGTAGACAGACACCATAGGAGTATCTCTTCTTAGTTAAATATGTTAAATAAAGTTAAATACTTTCTTGGGTCTCATAGTTTCTGGTATTATTCTTAGTTCAAGCAACAAAATAAACATTCTTCTTGAAGCTTTTATGGTTAAAAAGATAAACTGAGTATTTCATTACTTGAAATCTTTGCTACAAATGACTATAATAAAAGTCCCTAGGTTTGCTACATGATGTTATGTTTATGGTATAGCCGATAAAATGCTTTTCATTTGTAATACTTTGTTGAGTAGCAATTGATCGTTCTTTCTATAGGGATCAAACTTCTAATAATAAAGATTAGCTTAAATATGCATTTCCATTTCTGCCTTTCACTAATTGATTTCTATTCTTTCCCCTGGACCTGTGGTAATAATAAGCAGACGAATCAGTATATGAACTTTCTTTCTTTTGAGTGGCTTGGATTTTGGATTTATACAAAAATAATGCAAAGAGTTCTTTAACCTGATGAGCCTGGTGCAGTCTTGCAGCATCACCCTTGTTTACAGGAGTTTAATAAATTATATGACATTATCATTTAGAAGAAAATAGTCTCAAGTCTCTTAGGAAACTAGTATTTTTGTCTTACGCAGAAAACTGAAACTTAGAATTAGATGGTTGATATTGGATAAACTACTTAAACAATTGAGAGTTTGTTTTCCACATCTATAAAATGGGATTACAATTCCTAAAGCTAAGTGTTGCAGTGAGTGTTAAAAAACATTAAATATTAAATAATGTTAAATAAGATATTATTTAAATAGTAATCAGTAAATTAATTTAAATATTAGTTAAGTAATATAATCAGTATTTTATTTCACTGTATAGGCTCTCACTTCTCAGGCAAATATAAGATATTATAGAGAACTTACTATTTTTAATAATTTTCCTTCTCAAAATGTTTTTTTGACATTACTATTTCCACCCACTATAAAATCTCATGTTCGTTTTCCTTTGTGGTATCCTTTCTCAACTCTATCTTTCCACAATTGCTACAAGTTGTGGGGAGCTTTGCCAGTATGGAAACATTATCTTTGTTGACTGAAGCAATTTTCTTAAAATAAACACAAACTTTGTGGCTACCCAAGAGTCCTCTTTGTGTGTATTTGGAAAGAGCTAACAATGTGGTTAGTCGAAAAGTTTGGGAGCAAAGGACAATGCAAAATAAATTTTTCTGAATTTTTGATGGTTAAGTAAGTAAGTTGGAAGACTTATCTTGTACAGTTTTTTGAGTAACTCCTACTTTAAGATGATTAAAGTAAACTGACATATCTGGTCATTTTGTTCCTTTAGTCAAACAAAAATGTGTTGTAGAGGTGCCACTGAAATACAGATGGTGGTGACATCTGCGGATTTTATTTGTTTAGTAACTCCAGTAAAGCACATTACTTCCCATGGATCAATGACCTGACCCCACCCTAACCCAAATTCACCAGGTTCTGATTCTGGGGAGAGATCCTTTTCCTCATACTGGCCCTGAAACAGGTTTAGAAACACTAGGCAAACTTGGCCGATAACAATCACATTTCTCACAATTCTTCTGTGAATCTAGCTCTGTTATCTATCTGTCTGTCTGTCTGTCTGTCTATTACACATCTCTCTTTCCTCTGCACTCCCTAATGTGAAATGATGTGAGGGCAGCGGGCACTATGGCCATAACTGATTCCTTCCTCAGTCACACTGGGTAACCTACATGCAATAGGTGAGAATAAAGCTAACAGAGAGTAAAGCAGAACCCATTCAAGTATTCATTCCGTTCATCAATCATTTATTCAACCACTGTGGACACAGAATCTACTATAAGCCAGTTTCAGGTACTTGTGTTACATCAAAAACTAAAGAAATAAAAACCCTTCCCGTCAGGAGCTTACATTTTTGCAGGAGAGGGAGCTGAAAAGAGGGAGAGTTGGGATGGAGGAACAGATATTCAATAAACACAGTGAAAAGTAAGTCATAATACATTTGAAGGTGATAAATGTTACATAAAAATCAAGCCAGATTAAGAGGGATCAGAAATGCCAGGTTCAGATTATATAACTGAATAGAATGGTCAGAGTAGGACTCATTAAGAAGATAAAATCTGAGAAAAGATTTCAGGGAAGTGAAGACATTAACCATGTGGATATCTTGGGAGAAAGCTAAATGGAACAAGAAGTGCACTGGTCCCAAGGCATGAAGTAGTCAAAAACAGAAAGGAGGCGATATGTCTGGAACGGAGAGAGAGAAAGGAAGAATATTTCAATGTTAGCTGAAAAGTCGATCATTGAGGGCCTCAGTTAATATACCATACTAACAGTCTACACAAGAGAAACCATATGATTTTTGTCAACTAATATAGAAAGAAAAGCATCTGACAAAATTTAGCAATCATTCACGATGAAAACTCTCAGCAAACTAGGAAGATAAGGGAACTTCCTCAGATATTGTACTATGAGCTAAGTCCAACTCAGATCTTACAAGTTAAAAAACTGAATTTTAAAGAGGTTAAATAACTTATTTACTATAATATGGCCGGACTGAATCATAGTTTGATTACAGAAGTCTCATGCTGATCTACTGCATGATAAGTTGAATGACAGTCTATTTGATATTGGACATGCATTAAGTTTCATCACTTGAGGTACAATTCTCTGAGTGATATAATATTACATATTATTGCAGAGGCTAGGCCAGCTGTTAACTCAAAGGAAAATCCATTTTTAGCTAATTTGCAAATTAAAAATATTTGTATGTTTTTTTTAAAAGTTTAAAAAAATCCTTCCTATAATCATTGGCAATAAATAAACGACAAACAAGTAACTGATATCAGTGTAGTTAATTCTGGCCTGGAGCACTCAGGTAAGAGACAGAATTACAACGTATGCCTGCATTCCTTAACCAGTAAGGCAGGCAAACTGCTAGTACGATATATGACCCATTATTAGGAAGCAGTCATTCTTAGAAAACAACTACCAGCTAATAAAGAAATACAATTTAAAGAATACAATTCAGTCTAGTGAATGAACAAAATGTTTTTTTTTCTGCTGCTGATGAAAAGAGTACCGAAGCAAAAAGTAGATGGTACAGCATAGACATTTTGAAATACACTGAAAAAGATTATCAGAATCAGTGGAGGAGAGAAAGACAATCTAAGCCATGAAAAGGACGTGTTTCTTAGGCATGGTAGGGCAAGGTGGTCATCAATACTTGAGCAAGAAGTAATTGCAAGTTTATCACAGAACTCTAACATATATATTTTTTATATATACTGTGTCTAAATTTATTATATAGCAAAATACCCCTTTCTCTCTGTAATCTATATTGTCTTGGTAAAGTAAGATATTTCTACAACTCTCATTTTCAAAATGCCATTGATTACTGGAGGACACTAGCAGGGTGGATGGATTATGAGCTGTAGAGACACCACTATGAGGGCCCAAATCCTAGTGTGGCTAATTACTAACTTGGAAGCCACTTGGTCCTTAATAATTTGGAGTTGAGATCAGTACCAATCACAGAGCTCTTGCGACAATAAATTAAATATTTCACATAAAGGTGCTTATAAAGTATCTGCAAGAGTAAGAATTTAATAAATTTTAGATGTCATTGTTTTTGAGAACATGCATTTCATCATGCTGGTAATGATCGCAAACTACTATTTGATCATGAAGAAGGTACTCCTCATAGCAATTATTCAGTGATTCATGCATTGTTTATTGTGATAAAGGAGATATAATTATATAAATGTATAGATGTAATGTATGCAAATGATGGTGCTAGTGACTATAAATATTGTGAAAGTGTTAGTTTTTGTCAAGAGCAGAATGTAATCGAATTCTGGATTTCATTATTCACCATAATATTTTATCGCAAAGCTCTTATATTATTATTTTTTTAAACTTTAAGTAGAAACCACTGCTAAGTAGTTAGGTTTTTCATGGAAATCTAAACCTCTCAAACCATACTGCCATACTGAAGAAACTATGGTTTTTATAATGCAATTTTCACAATATGAAGTTTCTTAAGAACAGAACAAACTAGAGCTCAAGTGCTTTTTTTAGAATAGTATTTGAACGTCAACATCAATGACAATCACAATAAAGATTTAAGGGCCAAAATTAGCAAAGCAGGATAATTCCTGATGAAGTCAAGGCTCTTCGTGGGTAAGCTCAATTTTACAAAATTATTCCTTAAGGAGTAGAATGCAATTTTTGATAAAAATAATATTTTGCATTGCATTTAGCAACTCAGATCATTTGTTGCACCAGACACCAAAAAGCTAGAGTGAAAACTGAGTGGTGCCCTCAGAAAGAAGGCCTTTACCTTCAGGCTTAGAAACTGGTCATCTTTCTACCTGCAATCTTAATGCATGCACTCATGTCAGCCTGTTCATTTCAGCACCTTAAAGCCTCATAAATTTCTTGGCACAAAGTACCAATGAATCAGTGAATCATATGCAAATAATAACAAAGTTGGAAAATAGCAAAATACTCATTTCTGGCTAGAGAGATCAGAGCTACTTCAAGAAGCTGTGACATTTGATGTAGTTTTGAAAATTAACAATTTATGTGGCACACATTTAAACATAAGATAAACCTCTCCATCTTAGTTCTTCTAATATACATTATAAATTTATATAGAGTGTTTTAAAAATCAGTTTTTCCCTCCATAGTGTCTGGAGTCTTCTATGTACCACCTAGGTCAAAAGTTATGTTCCCCTATATTTCATTCATATTTTGGTCCTACCTGCCCAGGCTGTTCAGAGTCATCTGCCCCATCAAACACTTTGATCCAGGATATATATATATATACATACAAATTCTCTGTGATATAGATTCACAGAAGACCAAACAAATCTGTGACTGTGTGTGTGTGTGTGTGTTAGGGTCTTCCTCACATATGCCTTTGCAAAAGGTTTATCCTGCCTGGGATCTTCCACTTGGCGCTTACCCTCCGGACCACCACACCCACTCCCCCACAATTCACCTTCAGGCAGCTGTCTCTGAAAGCCTCAGTTCAAGCGTCTCAGGTCAGTGAAGTCTGTCTGTATGTGTCTATCTGTCTGTCTGTCTCTCTCTCTCTCACACATGCACACACACACTCATTCAACATCTTCCTTCTCCAAGGAGGCACTTTCATCCCTTGGCTCCTCTTGGTTTGCAAATTCAAGCATTTCCACCACCTGGGCTTGTGCATTTTATGTCCCACTTTCTGGAGAAGAAACATGTTCTAAATTTATTATATAAATTGTGTAGCAAATCTATTTATTTGCTACAAATAAATAAGCAGTTACCACTTGAGAGATGGTATAATGAGAAGGCCTTGGCTTCCAGTCTCAAGTTCTAGAAGACAACACTGTCCTGCCAGCATATCTGTCCCCTTAAAATCCCCTCACTCATGTCTGTGACAAAGGCCATGAAGGGCGGGGTTCAATCCACTCAGTCGCACTATATCCTCTGTCACATACTCCCTTAAAAAGCAAAAATTTAGAAAAAGGCCAGAACTGTATAATCAGAAACACCTTCACATCAACTAACATAATGGTACTTTCTGTTACAGATAAATCTTTGACTTATCTATAAAATTGAGATAATAATACCCACTCTATAAAAATGTTGTAGGGATTAATTAAGGGAAAAATCCCCCTTCTCTCTCCATTACCTTTAAAGTCAAATGGGAAAAGAAAGTTTAATCAGGACAAAAAAAGCCTAGTTGGCATATAAACACATTTTATCCACTTAAATGCAAGTCAAACCTCCACATGTCACTGCGTCACTTGTTTGTTTCATGTTGCTGTCACATTAGAGTTCAAAATTTCCCCACAGCCATTGTATATAGCACTATGCATTCCCTGAGGGCATTTCCTTCAAGCAATTATAGACGTTTTAATATGATAGGCTTTTTAGTTTGTACAACATGTTTTATGCAAATCACATCACAAAATGCTATGCAGAGTTAAATAATTCACTTAGAGAATTCAATAATACATAAAGGTAATGGGAAGAAGAAATTAGGAGATACTGGCTAGACAGAACATTGAAAACCTGTGGTGTTAATAAAAGAATTAACTCTGGTAAAGGAAAGAATTAATAGTGAACAAAACAATTCCTACAGACTATGCAAAGTACGTGGAAGTACAAGATGTTATCACAAATTTAATATTCCTTATCTGGATGACAACAGGGCCAAAGTAATGCAAAACAGAATGTCATGAACATTAAAATAAGAAGAGGATTCCAGAGGCAGAAATTAAGGGGTCTGTAGGACTTGTCATGAAACAATAGAAATTATTTTATCCATGTATGTCTCTGAATCCAGGGCATGTTGTGTTTGGAGTAAAAGTATTTGATTCCCCAGAAGGAAAGCAGTGGTGAAAGCAGCAATTCCTGAGCTGCCTGAGGTTCTGTGTAATTCACACAAAGGCAGAGGATTTGGGTTCAAAATAAACCTATGAGTTCTCATTCTACCATATATTACTTTCTCTGGAAGAGGGATTTAGCCCTGTGTTTTGGATTTTCTCATCTGCAAGATGTCGCTTGTAAAAAAATGTGCAGCAGGGAAATATCAAAGCACTTTGAATTGTGGAATAATCCTAAATAAACACTACTTATTAGCCATTTGCGTGCTTTCTCACTGGTTCCCTTGGGGCTGGACATTCTCTGCTCATTCATTCTTGCCTTCATTCTATCAGCGGATGTTCACTGAGCTCTTAACATTATTCCAGGGACCGTTCTGTGTGCTTCAAACAGTGTTGAACAGAAGAGATTCACTTGCTCCCCTTACGGCATGCACAGTCTAATTGGAAAGAAAGACATTACAAGCAAACAAACTGCATAAATCTAATGTGATATTTCATAAGTGTTCTGAAGGAAGCCAAGGTAATGTATATACAGAGAGACTTAGGTAAAGGTCAGAATATTAAGAATATATTCCTTTTGAGGTGACACTGAAGCTAAAACATGAATAATTAGTAGGAGGCAATCATACGGACAGCAGGGAAAGACATGTTCTAAGAAAAACGTGTGGAAGCCCTGACTTGGGAAAGAACCTGGTGTGTTTGAGGAAGGAGAGAGGCAAATGCATGTGAAGAGCTGGGCTTTCTTTAGACTCTGAAGCTGCTGCGCTTCCTCCAATCACAGTGTGTCTCACACTGGACTGCACTTTCCTGTCTACTGGTAGGCTTCTTTCTTCCACAGGACTGAAGTGTTGAAGTTAAGAACTTGGTTTCTTCTCTGTAAATCCAGGTTACCTATTACAGATCATAACATCCTGTTTTATAGATATTCTTATTCCATAAATACTTGTTTAAACAGTGAAGAGGCATTAGTCCCTGGTGTAAGGTACTGGGAGAATAAATATTTAACTGATGGAAGAATATAAAAGTCCACTTAAATCCCTGTCTTTCAATTACATAGCTCCTGCAGGAAGTGTATGAAAACCTATGATCTAATAGGCAGCATACTAGCCCTAGGGGCACAGAGAAGAATTAGAGTCCCAGCCTTCTATGACCCCAGAATATAGTGGGAATCAGTTCAATTTAAGGAGCAATAATTGCACTTATATAAAGTACAGAGTCCTGCTGAAGAAAATGATAGGAGTAAAATTTTAAATTACAGAACATCTTCTCTCAAAATATGGTAGGGATACCCATAAACAATTCTAGGGCATCCCAAGTCATTAATGTGAGGTACCATGGAAATCTTGTTGAATTACTGATAGGAGAGAACATTTCAGGGTACCATTGAAGCCATCATAGAAGAAATGGTACATGAGCTCATCTTGAAATAAAGGAATATTAGAAAGAGTAAAGATAACAGGAAGATATAGGGCATATATGAAAATAGCATATAGTTAATTTAGAAGTAGTTTGTATTCAAACAGGGATAGTACCTTATTATTCCTATTTACAGATGGGAAAACTCAGGTTCAGATAAGTTAAAACTTAATTTCCCTAGGTCACAGAGCAAATAAGTAACAAAATGAAAATGTGTAATGAAGTCCAGTGCTATTTCCACATGGTTGGTTGGGAATTTCTGATGCATCCCTTCAGATATGTGGATTCATAAGTGGGAATCAGCAAAAGACAATTCCAAGTCATGGATCCAGTCTTGGATTGTCAAGTAACTTATTCAAGAAGTACCCGCTGTTCCACCTTTCATCAAACATCTCTCCCGTGGAGCCCTTAGGTACCAAGAACACTGAATAGATGGTTGGTGTTATGGACCGAATTGTGTCCCCCTCCAAACCCCACCCCATTCATATGTTGAAGCCTTAAGCCCCCATATGACTGTATTTGGAGATAAGGCCTTTAATGTTAAATAAGGTTGAATAAGGTCATAAGGGTAGGACCATAGCCTGATAGAAATGGTATCTTTATAAAGAGAGGAAAAGATACACTCTCCGTGTGTGTGTGTACACAGAGAAAAGGCCATGTGAAGACACAGGGAGAAGACACCATCTACAACCCAAAGAGAGTCGCTTCACCAGGGACCAACTCTGCTCCCACCTTGATCTTGAGCTTTCAGAACTATGCTAAAATAAATTTCTCAGCCACCCAATACAGCAGTTTGTTATGGCAGCCTGAGCACACTAATCCAGTCAGGAAAGGAGACAGGTGGTAGTTAGTTTGTGTATAATTCAATAGTCACGTCACAAAAGGTCTGCTGCAATATATCATGATGGTATTAGTCCAGTCACACATTAGCCACCTGGCCAGCGAACAAGACTAACCTGTGAAGTAAATCTACAAGAAATTCCAAGATACAGAAGAGGAACTGCTTGGAGCAGCCTCATTTTCCATTATGAGCCTTCCCGTGGTCCCCTGTCTTTTGTCTTGATCTGAGGCCACTGTGAATACCACCTCTTCTTTCTTTTATAGGCTCAGACTCATAAGTCTTCCTAGAAAACTTTCATGGAAAGAATGGCAAACTCCATTTTACGGCAAAGGAGCTGAAGATGAGGAATAAATCATCTAATGTCACAGAGCCAGTAAGTAGATACCTCTTATTTATTTTCTTCAGTTTCCTAGCCTATTTGGTTCTGTTTACTTATTTCTGATGTTGGTTCATAGGCTTCAGACTGTGGATTGATGATGATCTCTCCCATTTCTCACTTAAAATACTAGAAATCTATTCCCTTTCATTAGATTCTAAGTCATAACCAGATTTGGGTGATACCAGGGAAGCCCAAACACCCATTTATCAGTTTAAGTTCATCTTAACCTAAAGTAAGCAAGAGAAAATGGATTTGGATTCAAGAAAAAAGAAGTCAAGGAAAAGAATTCACACTTTGTTGAAGCTGCCAAATCCTTACTTCTCCAAATTTGGAAATTGAGGCCAGAACAGTACTGACAGTCCTAGGATCACAGAGCTTGCCAAAGGTATATTTATGGGTATGTGTCTTACAGGAAAGGATCGTTAAGTTGGAAGAAGGAAAGAAGTATGAAGGTTTTGTTTTTTTTAGTTTTTAATTTAGAAATCAGGAAACAAATGCATTGATGGTTTTCTATGTATCACACCAAATATTTTCATTAGGGAAGTGATGGCCATGCAAACAACTTTTTTAGTCCAAGCCCAGATATAGGAATAATGTTCACTAAGTTATAGAAATAATAGCCCTAGGTGCTCTGCAGACATATCCACAGACCTCCTCTCCTTACCACAAATATCCTCAGAATCCCTCCCAGACTTGCAGCCACATTGCAATCTAATCTAAGTTGACTGTTTGTTCTTACAAATCTCATTTCATAAATTGTTGTATGTAACATTTGCTTACATTTAAAGTGCATGACTTCTACACTTCCCTGAACCTTCCAATTTTGCAATTCTTTCCAAAATAGCAATCCCATGTTTCCAGCAAGATGTGTTTTCTTACAAACTGCTGTTGCTTATTGTCCATTATCCATTGTGGCCAATACTCATGCAGAGCTTCTCTTATTACTTCTTTATTTGTAAGCTGAAACACTGGGAGTGAATTTACTACTCAGCCAGCCATGAAGCTCCCTGGGTATAGAAGAAAAAATCTACTTACCCAGAAATTCTACTTACCCGGTAACCTCCAGAGATATTTCTTCTACTTTCTTTCCAGGAAAGAGTCAGGGGAGGGAAAAGCCAGTGGCCTTCTACATTTGGAAATTAGAACAAGAAGTTTGGCATTATAAATTTTTTGTCCTGCTTCATGGAGAAAATCTGACCTCTTACAGTCTAAACTTTCACCTCCAGTGAACTCTGAAGTCAAGCACTGTGTGAGTCACCCCAGGGAGCTTAAGTTGGCAGGATGTAATTTAGTGTTACCCAGCAGGAAAGAATCGTAACCAACTCTGTGTCAACACACCAGTCTCCTAAAAAAAATCTCAATCAACTGGTCAAAAGTGTTACCTTAAAGAAAATTAGCTAAATAGATTATGTGTGTATGCATGTATGTTTTCACTTGACTTTCAAAACTCTTCCCCATTTTTCGTTATTAGCTGTGACTATCTAATAGTAAATCCTTTGATTAGATCAAGAAAAGAGAATCACATTAACTGAAGTGCTGCTATGAGCTGGTCATTGATCTAGGACACTTCTATGTATATTATCTAACTTAATCCTTATAAGAATATTCTCAGAAAATTTATTAACTCCTTTGTCTACATAAAAGTTGATTTCTTAAGCAGTTTGGATAGTAGTCTGTGTCAATTAAATTAACCTTCAAATAATCCTAAATATATTTTATAATTGTTTTCCATTGCTCATGGGTCACTTTTTTTCTTTCTCTTTTTTTTTTGCAGGAACTAGAAGTTCATGTTTACAGTTTGGGTGATTTCAAAATGTGTAGTCTGGATCAGCAGTTCTCAGCTTAGGGTGATTTTCTACATGCACAATTACTGCCCCACCCCCTCTGTGAATTTTTACCAATGTCTGGATATATTT